>NW_027411866.1:149370316-149970316 GCF_047663935.1 Musca autumnalis | reverse complement strand
GCCTAACGTTTTGAATGATTTTGCATTCCTAATGGTACTAGCAACATCATCCATTGTAAATTGTGGTGGTTCTTCCTCGGCAGGAAGAGGTCTAATGTGACGTAGAACTCTTCTCTTTGCCCTGTCACTCCAGGGGTGCTCGATTATTCAATTAGTTGTAATACGGACCACAAGAAGGACTACAAGCGGTACTATTTTTCAAAACCATACAAAAATAGGGGTTTAACTGCAAAATTTGAGTTGTTTGTGGGGCGGTATAAGAAAGAGAGGTGTTAATTATACCACATACATCGTCTTTATTTTATGACGTATCCAAAAGGAGCTACGATGCTCATATCACAAAAAGTATAGACTTTATTAAGAAAAAAATGTTACATTGCGCGCAACATATTACGCACTCGACAAGGATGTGTAGAAAATCGGGAGAGAGAGGATAAAAGAAATCTACTAAAAAACATTGTTGGAGGAGCCGAAAGGTACGCTGCCATGAACAACTAAAAAACCCACAGCGGTGGGTTCTTCGATACTGGATATACCTAGAACCACACAACAGCCGTCTTCTGACCAGCGGCTGACACCTCAGTGTACATAGTTTTAGGAAAACCTAGGACCAATATGGATGGAGGTTCTCGGTTTGTCACATTCGAATCCATCACACGCAAACTTCGGTGAGATGCAATACATGGATGGACTTGCCATGGAAATGTTTCTAAACGCATACATCTAGTTGATAAATTGCTGTACTCACGGATGTAGGCCCAACATTGGCCCGCTTTAAGAAGGTCATAATCGACTGGTCATAGAAGATTTTAATGCTCATCATGAGGTGTGGCATTCGATTCTCTACAATGACCAGAGGGGTATAGCGCTGACTGAGCAGATTGATAGCTCCACGTTTGCACGATCAATGAGGACGCCCCTAAAACACAATTAGCGGAGAGTGCCATAATTCGCCTGATATAACCATCGTGTCTCCTGGTCTGACAAATGAAGTCACCTGGCAACCCGTGGTTTCTCTTATCTCCATCAGCAAACTGGCCGATTTCATTGTCTTTGAATGTCGCACTTTCATCAGTCATGTGAAAGCTAATTGGCGAAGTTTCAAAGAGTTCACTAATCTGCCCAACCCTTCTGCTGTTGGAATATCAAAGAGGACGTTCCGAGGCATCATCACTGCTAGAGTCGCTCGCTTTATACCTGTTGGTCGAATACCAGAAGTGAGAGCAAATTTCCCAGCAGAGGCGACGGGACTAGCAAAAAGGCATGATGAGCTTCGTCGAGGAAACAGCAGTGACCCCAGAGTTATGGAGCTAAAAGGACGGTCGGTGGGAATAAGCGGAACAAGTAGCTAAATCATATGAAGTGTTGCAACATAGAAGCCGAAATAGATGAATTATGGGCAACGTTTAAGTCACTCTCAAACCCTGGAAAGAAGGAAGATACGCTAATTGATCCGAAGAGGTGCGCAATTTATTTTGGAGCAAGTTGAGTTGAGTCGCTCAGCTAACTTTTTTTCTTTAAATTGTACATTTTTTAAATAGCCGGCCTTCGGGGATTTTAGACTATTTCCTATGGACGGGAGCAAATCTGGGGCACAGGAACAAAATTTTTTTAATTTAAATTTTTTTCGTAGTAGCTGGACTTTAACCAAGGGAATTTTTGAACTTCAAAGGACCCTATCTGGGGAAGTATGGATTTCCCAAAAAGAAATTATATAATGTCGTGATCAGGAAGGTGAGATCTACTTAAAAATTTCATCACGATCGGAGCTGAGCGGCTCAACTCATCTTATGCCGTTATTTTGATTGACAGTTTGTCGAGCACCACTGGAGTGACATGGCGAAGAGCAGAGTTGTACATCAAAGGAACCACCACAAGAACGCTAAATAATCCAAAGTATTGAGCCCTGATGATCTCCATGGTAATGCCGAAACTGTCGAAGTCTGGAAAATGAACAGGGCTATCCCCCTATTGAAGCCAGGCAAGGATGCTAGCAAGGGTAAATCGTACAGACCGATTTCGTTTTTGTCCCCAACCAGTTGTCTATCAGCAGCCTTCCATTTGTCTATCATCATCATGGGCTTCGTAAGCGGCACAGCACAACAACAGTGCTGCACGCAATATTCACAAATAGTAGTCCAGGACTCAACCAGAGCCAAGCCGTTTGACAGAACAGTGATGGTGGCGCTCGATCTATCAAAAGCCTTTGAAACAGTCAGACACTCCATGTTGTTTGAGGACATAGAGCAGACAACCCTCAGGCCAAGTTTGAAACGTTGGATAATCATCAATTACATATGTGGACCAGTCGTGTATGGAATTCAGGAACAAGAAGTGGGGTGATATCTACGGAACTGTTTAACCTCTACGTCTTCTGTATTCCACCCCCTCCAGACGACATTGACATCGCAAAGTATGTGGATGATTGTACAATCATCTATGAGGTCATTTGTGAAAGGCCGAATACCTATTTGACTGATCTTACCACCTTTTTCCACGCGAGGAATATGCAAACATCCGCCAATCAATCTACGGCCGCTCTATGCATCGCACAGATTGCGAGGTGAGCACTGAGTTCAAAGCCATGGTAGATGGCAGCAGAATTCCGAACATTAACTTCCCTAAGATCCTAGGGATCACATTCGACAGCATGTCCACGTTGTCCGCGCACGCCACAGCTATCTGCAATAAGCTGAGATGTAGGAACAAGGTCCTCAGGTCCCTATCCGGCAGTACTTGAAGTGCATACATACAAGCCTTCTTGACCACATATAACGCGATAACTCGGTCTGCGGTAAACTATGCAGTTTACATTCATGTTTCCGTTGCAGTACTTATTCGGGTGCTACCGTAAGAGCCATCCTAATCACCATACGGTGGATAAGAGCTACCTTACTTTTACTTTTATGATTTCGAAACTGAGGGTACTTCTGAAGGAGAAGTACTATCCCAAAACTAATCAAGACCGGGCAAGGAGGTACCCACTATCGTAGGAATAAAGCCCGCGCGGTGGTTCGTTACATTAATTAAATGGCGCCCAACGTAGGTCCAGCAACAAGCCGTTATCTGGGGCTAACTGAAATTGAACAGAAATTTAACACCTTAATGTTGGTACCATATTATTATGTATAAGATATTTTAAAAGGGTTTCGGACTTACGACTTACCCCATTGGGAATTTCGTGCCAGATCAATTTTGGAAGATTTTCCTCACTTTTAACATCTTTTAAACAAGCCTAGGAAGATTTTCATTAAATGCTTTAAATCGTTCAATTAAATCTGCAATGTTGTGAGAGCTTTTTGGGTAGTCATTTAAAGCTACAGATGGTTCTTCAATTCTTCAGCGCGGAGCAATTGACTACTGAACCAATGATCAGCCCATGCCTAAGAAATTATGAACAGATTTTACACAACCTCTTACGGATTTCAGGCATCTGAATAAACTCAAGAAGATCTAGAAAGGCAATTAAGTTGCAAGGTACCTTGCAGATGTTTGACATCTGTATAAATTTTACAGAAGTGACGGGTTAATACATGGCATGGCTTAATATAGGCCGACATATCGCGTTATATGTGGTCAACAGAGTTTGTTTATCTGCACCCCAAGTGAGCGGGCGATGTCTACATACTGTCAAATGTGACCCCCCAGAATCTTGGGGTAGTAAGTGGTCGGAAATCTGCAATCATCGATCATGACATTCAACTCTGAGTTCATCATCGCAGTTCATGTGGTGAATAGAGTGGCCGTAGATTTAATGGTGAATATTTGCATATTTCTTCAGTGCAAAAAGGTGGTAAGATCGATCAGAAAGATGTTCAGCCTTTTACAACTGACATTAGCTAAGGTAGCCGACGTCAAGATCATACAACCATCCACATAGGTAACGATCTTAATGCCGGGAAAGGTAGAAGTTAAACAATTCCAGAGATATCACCCCACCTTGGGAAACTTCCTGTTTCAGTCTACGGGGCTTGAACTTCTTGTACCTGAATTCCACGTATGACTGGCATACACACATATAATTGATTATCCAACGTTTAAAATTTGGCCGGAAGGTGGTCTGCTCAAACAGCGTGGGGTGCTTGGCAGTATCAAATGCTTCTGATATATCGAGCCCAACCAACACTGTCCGATCGCTCGGCTTGTTCTCGTATAATGTGTACATGTGGAGATGGCGTGCGCCGATGCCGTAGTGCTGTGCTGCTTTCGAATCCCATGCTGATGATCGACATAGCTATTTCTGATGCTGGAGAGGAGTAAAGCCTCAAGAGTCTTTGCTACGAGCGACAAAAGGGAAATCGGTCTGCACAGTTCGTATTGGCCTACGTATCGGAACCCCCTGCCGATTTTCTATACTTCGGGCACTATTTGGGCGGCTAGAGCCAATTTGAGAACTATGGTGAGATACTCAACTCCAGCATCATTTAGCTATTTGAGGACTACCATGAAGATTCAATTAGTACCCAATGCTTTAGATGACTTAGTAGCGGGACCACCCTGTCCATTTTCCAGATTTCGGGTACGATGTGTGTGGTTAGCGGCAGGTTGAGAACTTTGGTTAGATACTCACCTCCAGGCTCATCCAGCTGTTTCAGCATTACCATGGAGATTGCATTAAGGCCTAACGTTTTGGATGATTTTGCATGTTGCAACTCTTCAGATGATCTAGCCACTTGTTCCGTAAGCTTCTTTTCAGTGTAAGCTCACTTCCAGTCTCACCCCCCTTACTCTGGGTCCACTGAGGTTGGCTCTACGAAGAACATTACTCTCATTTGCTAATCACGCCAAGCTGTTGGCAAATTTGGTCTCACTTCGACTATTCGTCCAGCAGGTAAATAGCGAGCGGCTGCCGCTGTGATGATGCCTCGGAACGCCCTTTAAGCGACTGCAATATCCTGAACGAAGTTGAGCCAAAACTACTCTGGTTTGTCGTGGCAGCTGACGATCCTCAGCTGCGATAGATGGGGGATGTACTTCAAGGACTTTATTCACACTGTATTTGCTTATGGCCTTAGCAACTGCGTCCGCGTGAATGTTTTTCAGACCTGCCTGTTATGCCTGTTGATCTAGGTGTTCTCTTCTATATTGTCGGGCCTAGCCAGCACATGGTGATTGGGATGACTCTCACGGTAACACCCGAGCAAGTACTGCAACGAAAGTATCTCATTGTGTTTCTTTACTGGAAGAATCTTTGCCTCCTCATGTAAATGGTCCACTGAAGACCTGGAGAGGCACCATGTTGCTGTTCTCAGGGCGGCATTCTGACAATTTTGAATCTCTTTCCAATGCGTACCAACTAAATTCGGGAACCAAACTGGTGCCGCATAGTTTACCACAGACCGACCAATCGCGTTATATGTGGTCAACAAGATTTCTTTAACTGCACCCCAAGTGCTGCCGGCTAAGGATTTTAGGATCTTGTTTCTGCATTTCAGTTTGTCGCAGATAGCTGCGGCCTGCGCGGACGACGTGAACGTAGTGTCGAATGTGACACCTAGAATATTGGGGCAGTTTGTGGTCGGAATTCTGCTACCATCGACTATTCAACTCTCTTCTATACTGCGCCGACCATGTGGGGAACAGAGTGACCGTAGATTTAGTGTCGGATATCTGCATCACAGATGTCATCAGGGTAGGTACCTGACGCCAGGATCGTACAATCATCCGCATACGTTACGATCTCAATGCCGTATGGAGGGGACGGAATACTGGAAAGGTAGAGGTTAAACAGTTCCGGAGATATCACCCCACCTTAGGGAACTCCCACGTACGACTGGCGTCCACACATATAATTGATTATCCAACGTTTCAGACTTAGTCGGAGGGTTGTCTGCTCAACATCCTCAAACAGCGTGGAGTGCCTGACAGTATCAAAGGCTTTTGATAAGTCAAGCGCCACTATCACCGTTCTATCACACGGCCTTTCCTGGTTGAGTCCTCGACAAATACATGTGGAGATGGGGTGCAACGCTGTTGTCGTGCTGTGCTGCTTACGGAATCCATGCAGAGGATCGTTAAATAGATAGCTATTTCTGACGCTGGAAAGGACTAAGGCCTCAATAGTCTTTTGCTACAGGCGGCAAAAGCGAAACGGCCTATACGATTCACTTTTGCTGGCATGCTGGCCTGGCTTCAGTAGCGGGACCACCCTGCCCATTTTCCAGACTTCCGGAACAATGAGTGTGGCTAGCGACAGGTTGAGAACCCCACTCCCGGTTCATCCAGCTGCTTCAGCATGGAGATTCCATTAGGACCCAACACGTTGGATGATTTAGCGTTCCTGATGGTATTCGCAACATCATCCATTGTAAACTGTGGTGGTTCATCTTCTGCCGGAAGAGATCTGATGCGACGTAGTACTTTTCTCTTCGCCCTGTCACTCCAGGCGTGCTCGACAAACTGTCGATTGAAATAACTTGCGCGCCTCTTCGGGTCAGTCAACGTAACGTCGCCAAATGTGACTGCGGTTCTATCTTCCCTCCTTCCGGGGTTCGATAGTGACTTAACCGTTACCCACAGTTCACTTAAACCGGCACCAATGTTGCAGCTCCAGATGCTTTAACCACTTCTTTCGCTTACGCTCGTCGACCAGCCTCTTAATTTCGAGTGTCAGCTCCCTCACTCGGGGGTTACTGGGGTTGGTTCGACGAAGCTCATTTGCTAATCCCGTCTCTTCTGCTGGGAAGTTTGGTCTTACTTCGGATATTCGACCAGCAGGTATATAGCGAGCGGCTGCAGCGGAACATCCTTTCCGCTACTCGAACATTAGAAGGATTGTGCAGATCTCTGAAGCGGCGATTAGTGAACTTTCTGAAACTTGGTCAATCAGCTTTCCCATGATTGATGAACGTGCGGCGTTCGGTGGTGATGAAATCGGGCGGTCTGCTGATGGAGACAATTAAGGGAAAATGGTCTGATGCAAGAGAAATGACGGGTTGCCAGGAAAGGTCATTTTAAGACCAGGTGACACGATGGTTATGTCTGGCGAACTGTGACACTGTCCTCTAATTCTGGTAGGAGCGTCGTCATGAGAGAGATCATCAGATCGTTGTTGGTATTTTAATGTCCTAAGTGGTAATTAGTTATAATACAAAATTCAACTCCTTTCATTTTCTCGGATGAAGATATCTGGATTATGCGACAGGTGGGGTCTTCAAAATTTTTTGTTCATAGATTGGAAAATAATTGTGGCCTGTAGAGCGATTTCCTGAAAATTTGTCTTTGACCTCCTGACAAACTATTATGGAAACAAAGATCGCTCAGGTGGCACGGGTTAATGTTAACCAGTCGCCATTAAATTTCATATATAAGGTCTTTGGGATCAAATGGAAAAAAATTAGGGAGTAGGCCATTAAAAAAAACGTTCTTTGGGCATACATCGATTAAGGTCAATCTGAAAATCCTATTTGATACACCAATTCAAATATTTAAATAATTTTCCATATCAGTAGCAAAGCAGCCAAATCAGTGGATAATAAATGTATTTATTAAAAACAATTCCAAAAATGTATTCTATATATGTATTTTGTTTTTCAATTCATTCATTTAACAATATCCATTCCATACTTCATTCCTTTGAATATCTCTCTTTATGTCTCTTAACCATCGACTACAATGCACCTTTCCATAGACATGTGTGTTTTCTAAAACAAAATTCTATTATTCATCTTAAAAGTCTTCCCTTTAACAGTTTTGGATGGTTTTGGTGGCGTACCACCGATACGGCCCTTAGAAACATTGCACAATGCGCTGTCGCTCAAACAACTTGATAATTTTTTGGAAAAAATGACTTCGGCACCGCTTTTCAAAACACCCACATGCACACCACCCAAAAATCCATCAACTCCACTTTCAATGATGACAACTATAACCGATGAAGATATCTGTTCGGGAACGGCTAGTACACCAACAAATAATATTTGTCGTTGTAACGACAACAGTATATTAAATGAAAAGAATCCCGAGAGATGTGGTTTGTGTGGTTATCAAATAAGAACTTCCGTACCAGATGCTGAATCAACACCGGTAGCTGCTGTGGATCAGCAGCGTTTGCAAACATCAAATGTTGCTGCAACAACAGGAGCTGCGGCAGCAGCTGCACCAGGTTCAAGTTGTAAGTTATAAATTACAAGATCTTTTTGGCACATATTTTTCGGTTCAATGTGTTTGATTGGAAATTGAAAAGACATATTTAATTTTAAATTTCAAATGATTTTGTTTTCTGTAAAATTAAAATGTTATAATTAAATTGATCCACTAAATTTTTAATTATGGAAAATAAAAAAAAAAAACTTTTTCTTTTTATTATAATAAATATGAATTAAAATTAATTTATGTTCGTTTTTTTTATTTCTTTATATTTGTTGTTGGAAATGTTTAAAAAACATTTTTTCTTGAGCACGTATAAAATTTTATTGGCTCTTACGCTAAAGTATATATTATCAGTTCCAAGTATTGGGGTTCTATTACCAACAAAATTTTGAAAAATAAATAAAAAAATAGGTCTCTTACTTGTCTAACAATCCTTACAACTCAGTTTTTAGTAGGGTGAAAAGTCTATTATCTATAAGGTTTTTGGCGTGGGGACCTGTAACCATCTAGAGGGATAATTACCTGGTGCGGTAATTTTTTTCTCGTTGCAGTTATTTCAGACCCACGGCAAGGAGCTGCAGACTTGTTGGCTCATAGTCTGAACAACCATCCCAGTAGTGCGATTCTCTAACACATTTTTTGAGCTACCGACAAAAATCGGTAACATTAAAACGCAAAATATGAATAAAAAGTTCAAATAAAAATTGAAAACACCGTTGCTATAGGTAGAACTTTATTGGTCGCTAATTTACCGAGTAATATCGTTAATTATCGAAATTTAATTTTATTTTACCGATTTTTGTCGGGAACTCCAAAAATGTGTTAGAGAATCGCACTACTGAACCTCCGAACAACACCCCCGGAACCACCGAACAACCTTCAGTTCATCCTCTATATCATTTCCTTCACTTAGGCAATGAATGACCCGTGACCCAACACAAAGCTACGAATAAATGATAAAAAGTAAGAACCACAAGTTGTATTTAAGAAAAATGGAACAATTATAGTACGTTTATATATAACCGGATTTAACAAACCCACTCATTAAGAAGGTTAACCCTGCAAAAGGCTATAGTATAAACATGGCCTTAGTTTCCTTTCGTTTATGAAGAAGACTAAATACCAAATTTTAGCAATTTCGGTGAAAAAATGTAGCTAACCTTCAAAATACCGAAATTCGGGAAGTACCGTTCTATGGGAGCTATATCAAAACGTCGATCTATACCTATAAATTTCTGGCGGAAAGTTTTTAGACTCAAAGAAGATTAAATATTTGGTGTGATATTGACGCCATAACCTTCAAAATACCGAATATCGGGAGGTACCGTTCTATGGGGGCTATATGAATGCGTGGACTTATTCCGACTAATTTTTGTCGAAAAAGTTTTTACCTCCAACGTAGACTAAATACCAAATTTCAGCCATTTCGGTGGGTTATTGTGGCCACAACCTTCAAAATACCGAAAATCGGAAGGTACCGTTCTATGGTGGCTATATGAAGGCGTGGACCTATACCGACAAATTTCATATGGAAAATTGTATACCCCCAACGAAGACTAAATACCAAATTTCAGCCATTTCGATGGGTTATCGAGGCCACAACCTTCAAAATACCGCAAATCGGAAGGTACCGTTCTATGGGGGTTATACGAATGCGTGGACTTATACCGACTAGTTTCAGTCAAAAAGGTTTTTACCTCAAACGTAGACTAAATACCAAATTTCAGCCATTTCGATTATTGAGGCCACAACCTTCTGAATACCGAAAATCGGGAGGTATCGTTCTATATGCTGTCGTGGGCCTGTTCCGACAAATTTCTGGGGGAATGTTGTATACCTCCAACGAAGACTAAGCACCAAATTTCAGCCATTTCGGTGAATTATTGTGCCACAGCCTTCAAAATACCATAAAACGGGAGGTACAGTCCTACGGGGGCTATATGAATGCGTGGACTTATACCGACTAGTTTCAGTCAAAAAGGTTTTTACCTCAAACGTGGACTAAATACCAAATTTCAGCCATTTGGATGGATTATTGAGACCACAACCTTCAGAATACCGAAAATCGGGAGGTACAGTTCTATATGCTGGCGTGGGCCTGTACCGACATATTTCTGGGGGAAAGTTGTATACCTCCAACGAAGACTAAGTACCAAATTTTAGCCATTTCGGTGTGATAATGATGCTATAACCTTCAAAATACCGGAAATCGGGAGGTACCGTCCTATGGGGCCTATATCAAAACGTGGACCGATATAGCCAATTTGCACCAAACATCCTAGGAGTAATATAAACTTCTATACCAAATTACAAAGCTCTATCATAAAAATTGCGTGCTGTATCTTGAATGCTATTTAAAACTGCTTGATAGGCTTGTTGATCTGGAGACTCTCTTGTAACGTTGGAACTCTTTCTCTAGATCATGAGGATCCCTGCTGATATGCTTAGGGGAGGAAGGTTTTATCCACCATAACGTGATTAGATGGTGAAAGAGGTAACACCCGAGAAAGTACTGCAACGAGATCATGTATTGGAAGAATATTCGACTCCTCATGTAGATGGTCCGCTGAAGACATGAAAAGGCACCCGGTTGTAGTTCTCAGGGCGGCATTCTGACAGGGTTGAATATATTTCCATGGCGTCGCATAGCTTACCACAGTCCGACTTATCGCGTTATATGTGGTTAACAAGGTTTCTTTATCTGCACCCCAAGTGTTGCCGGCTAGGGACTTGAGGACTTTGTTCCTACATCTCAACTTTTCACATATAGCTGTGGCATGCGCGGACAACATGAACATGCGGTCCAATGTGACCCCTAGAAACTTGGGGTAGTTAGTGGTCGTTAATCTCATTCCGCAGTCCAGGGGGCATATTCTGTAACTTTTTAACAACTTTACTCATTGTTTATTTCACAACAATTTCATTTGTTTGTTTTATTGTTGTTACAAAAGCAAAAGAAATTTAAACAATATCGATAGTTGTTAAAAGTTACAGAATAGGCCTACAGGTGGTGAACAAAGTGGCCGTAGATTTAGTGGCGAGTATTTTTATATTTCACGCGTGAAAAAAGATCGAACAAATAGCAGTTCCGCCTTTCAAAAATCACAATAGAGAAGGTACCTGACACCATGGTCGTACAATCATCCGCATACTTTACGATCTTAAGTGGAATACTGGAGTAAGTGGAATATAGGAATGTATTACTTGCGTCCAGATATATAATTGATTATACAACGTTTAAAATTTGGCCGACGGTTAGTCTGCTCTATGACCCCAAACAGTGTTGGGTGCTTGACAGTACCAAAGGCTTTGATAAGTCGAGCGCAACCAATACTATCCAGGAGGACGGACGGCTTGTTCTGGATATATCACTCCACCTTGGGGAACTCCCTGTTTCACTCTACGGAGCTTCGACTTCTAGTTCCAATTGATTAGCAAACGTTTCAAACTTGGCCGAAGGTTGGTCTGTCCGATATCCTTGTTTAGTCCTCGGCTAATATGTGTGAAGTTGGCGTGCAGACCTGTAGTAAATCTGTACTTATGGAACCCATGATCGGCAAGTGGATAAGTGTATAGCTATCTCTGATGCTGGAGAGGAGTAAAAGCTCATGAGTCCCTACTACGGGCGACAAAAGCGAAATGGGACTATCTGGTTAACCATTGCTGTCATCCTTGTCTGTAGAGCTGTCGTAAACTTGTACTTATTGAACACATGATCGGCAACTTGATAGCTATCTCTGATGCTGGGAAGGAGTAAAGGCTTATGGGGCTTTACTACGGGCGACAAAAGCGACATCGGACTATCGAGTTCACCATTGCTGGCATCCATGTCTGGGACCAACCTGCCCATTTTCCAGACTTGGAACAAAGTGGCTAGCGAGAGTTTGAGGACTTTAGTAACATATTCGACTCCCGGCACATCCAGCTGTTTTACCATTACCATGGAGTTTCCATCAGGGCCCAACGCTTTGGATGATTTAGCGTTCCTGATGACATTCACAACATCATCCATTCTAAATTGTGGTGGTTCATCCTGGGCTGAAAGAGATCTAATGCAAAGTAGTACTCTTCTCATCGCCCTGTCACTCCTGGGGTACACGTCAAACTGTCGATTAAAATAACATGCGTACCTCTTCGGATCAGTCAGCGTAACGTCGCCAAACGTGACTGAGGTTCTAACTTCCATCTTTCTAGGGTTCGAGAGTGACTTAACCGTTGCCCACAATTCACTTATTCCGGCTCCAAGGTTGCAACTCTTCAAATGATTTAACCACTCTTTTTCAGTTTATGCTCACCGACTAACCTGTTAACTTTCAGTGCCAGCTCCCCGACTCTCGGGTTGACATGACGAAGCTCGCCACGCTAATTTGCTAATCCCGTACCTTCTGCTGGGAAATTTGCTCTCACTTCGAGTATTCGACCAGCTGGTATATGGCGTGCGACTGCAGCAGTGGTCATGTCTCGGAACTACCCTTCTGCTACCCGAACATGAAAAGGGTTGGGCAAATCTCTGAAGCGGTGATTAGTGAACTCTAAAACTAGGCCAATTAGCTTTCCCAAGATTGATGAAAGTGTGGCGTTCAGAGGTGATAAAATCGGGCGGCCTGCTGGAGACAATTATGGGGAGATGGTCCGAAGAAAGAAAAATCATGGGTTGCCGGGGTTGTCCAAGTGTCACAGTTTTTCCATGTATCACCTCAACTTCTTGTGCGACCATTTCTCAGTACGTTGTAACCATTACAACGCGTTAATCAACAGTTATTGTTAAGCATGGTTTAATGCACCGCCGGGAACATGATATTTTTCCGACTCATAAAGTCCACTACTTCCTCGATCTTACCTCGGAGTCCATTGTAGTTAAATTGCAAAAGTGGTGGGTTTACAGGGTTTGGAACAACAAAGATTGATATTAAGTGGTGCGTGTGCGTTTGCTGTTGGAGGGACTTCGGGGGAGTTTCGTATTTTGTTGAAGACAACTCACTGGGGGATGTGTTATCTATTAAGCGGGGTACGCACGATCAGTTTAGACAGTCAGTTTTGCTCAAATAATCGGTTGCTTGTCAGTGTGGCAGCTCACTTTTGTCAGTCGTCAGGCAACCACAAAATATTTTGTGGTTGCTGGACTGTTTGACAGTAATCGATAATTCCGAAAAATCGACAGTCAAAATTGATCGTGTGTACCCTGCTTTACTAGCATATCGTCACCTAAATTGCCCAAAGATGTAACCCTCAAAGAGTAACGTTGAGGGTTACGTCTTTGGGCATTTCATGTGACGATATGTAAACTGTGGTGGCAGTCGCTGGCCAGAACACGGTTGTATTTTTATTTAAACTGGTGCATGAAGTGACATAAAGGTGGCTCGACCGAGTTGTCGATTGCAATATTGGATTACTCCGATGCCCAACGCACCAATTCATTCGCTATTTCATTTCCCTCGATGTTGCAATGGCCCGGTACACACAACCCAAAGTTATGATTGATTTTTTGATCTCTAAGGCTTTTATGCAGTCCAAAACTGCCGCAGATTTTTTCGAGCGGGACTTGAGTGATTTGAGGGCCTGACTTTCGACGTAGGTAGTCACCGGTCCAACTATGGCTCTTTCGGCATGGAGGACACTACAATGTTCGTTCGATTTATATGAAAGTCGGAAGTTGAGGTTATCGCCATAGACGCCTGCTCTTGTGGTCTCAGTCCTCATCTCTTGCCAGTGGAATTATTGCAGTAATACAGAGTATGTTCTAACTATAGGGGCATAAGTTTTCTCCCTATAATCGATAATTCCGAAAAATCGACAGTCAAAATTGATCGTGTATACCCTGTTTTACATTTCACCGAATCTTAGTTGTGATGGATGTGGATGTGAGGTACCGAGTACATCCATATTGGTCCAGCGTTTTCCTCCGCCCCGCCACGGACCAAAAGAATCCGGAGCAGGCATTTCGGGATATGCTCTTACCAAAAGGAAACGATACAAATACAAGCATATCGTCACCTAAATTGCCCAAAGATGTAACCCTCAAAGAGTAACGTTGAGGGTTACGTCTTTGGGCATTTCATGTGACGATATGTAGACTGAGGTGGCAGCCGCTGGGCAGAACACGGTTGTATCTTTATTTAAACTGGTGCATGAAGTGACATAAAGGTGGCTAGACCGAGTTGTCGATTGCAATATTGGGTTACTCCAATGCGCAACGCATCAATTCATTCGCTATTTCATTTCCCTCGATGTTGCAATGGCCCGGTACACACAACACAAAGTTATGATTGATTTTTGGATCTCTAAGGCTTTTATGCAGTCCAAAACTGCCGCAGATTTTTTAGAGCGGGACTTGAGTGATTTGAGGGCCTCCTGACATTCGACGTAGGTAGTCACCGGTCCAACTATGGCTCTTTCGGCATGGAGGACACTACAATGTTCGTTCGATTTATATGAAAGTCGGAAGTTGAGGTTATCGCCATAGACGCCTGCTCTTGTTGCAGATTCAATCTTAGAGCAATGGGTATAAATCTCTACACCGTCTACAGATGGGAAGTTGTGGGTCCAGGCCTTCCTGTGAGGTACTCGCCGTTTTTATCCGCCATAGAATGGCAGCGTGACCCGACCGTTTTCGGAGCTGCACCATGAATTTTGCTCCTTGAACCGAAGTATACTTCTGCCTGGTAGTTACTACACTACAGGTTCCAATGTATGGAGATCATGCAGCACATTTAGGACTGCCTGTAGAGTGCTCTGGTGATTAGGATTGATGCATACAATGGTCGAAAAAATTCAATGGATGACCTGTGGTCTCAGTCCTCATCTCTTGCCAGCGGAGTTATTGCAGGAATACAGAGTATGCTCTAACTAAAGGGGCATAAGTCTTCTCCCTATTACCTACAAGATAGTGTCAGGGATATTGTGCGAACGACTAAAGTCAACGAAATAACTGGGCCTAGGGATACGTAAAATCGATTTCGGTTAATCGATTAATCGACTATTAGCCGTAAAATTTCTTAAAGTCGTAGTCGACTATTGACTGTGCCAAAACCGGATAATCGATGATTCTTAATCGAATTTCGGAAGATGAAGTCAACCATTAGTCGTAGTCTATTATTATTCGTAGTCGACTTTTAATCGTGGTCGACTATTAGTCGTAGTTGATTATTGGGTGTGCTAAAACTGCGTAATCGACGGTACTATTTTATACATATAACCATCAGGGATCGTATCAACGAAAATAGTCGAATATATTCGATTATAATCGGTTTTCGGCGGTTAACGATTAATCGAAAGTCGACTTTTAGAACACTCTCAAATAAACGACTAACCGAAAACCGAGTTTTAAGTTTTTCACGAAAACAGAATAATCGAAAAACCGATTATTGCATTGCACTGCGTATCCCTAATTGGGCCATACCATAAAGCAGGCGCTGTGTTCAAAGTTATTCCAAGCCATGTCTGAATTTGGTATCCCCGCAAAGCTCATCCGGCTTTGTAAAATTACTTTAACTGACACGAGATCCTCAGTTAAAATAGGAAAGAACCTCTCCGAAGAGTTTGGTACCAAAGGAGGTTTCAGGCAAGGAGACAGCCTTTCGTGTGATCTTTTCAACATCCTGCTAGAAAAGGTTATACGAGAGGCAAAGGTCAAAAGAAATGGCACAATCTACACCAATAGCCACATGTTACTTGCTTACGCCGATGACATTGACATCATGGGTCGGTCGTTCGGTAAAGGAAGTAACTGATACCTTTGCAAAAGTCGAAAGGGAATCTGCTAGAGTGGGTCTGGCGGTAAACGGTGAGAAGACCAAGCTGATGATGTCGATGCGCAATGCGTCCCTAGAGAACGGACCAACTCTTGACGTTGGTTCCTATAATTTTGAGGTAGTAAAAGACTTCGTCTTCCTCGGCACCGCCGTAAACACAACAAACAACATCAGATGTGAAATAAAACTGGGTACTTGCGCAAGCAGACAAGGCAGCGCTTGGTTTGAGAGAAAAATGTGTCGATATAGGGATAGGTAAGTCGACTTTCGATTACCTATCCCTATATCGATTCGATTTCGACTTTTTGCAATCAAAAGTCTAAAATCCTAGTCGACTTTTGGCTGGAGGAAAAATCGCATAATCGATTATCTTTTGATCGATTTTCGAATTGGCCCATAGATTGTTGACTTGGCGGTTTTACAGTTTTGGCGGTTCTACAATTTCAAAAGAAAACTCGAAAATCGACGAATTGTCGATTATAATCGATTTTCTGCGGTTATGAAAAAGTCGAAAGTCGAGTTTTAAGACACCTGTAGCGGGACTATCTAACTAATTTTTTGAGTTACCGACAAAAATCGGTAAAATTAAAACGCAAAATTATGAATGAAAAATTCAAATAAAAGTTGACAACACTCTTGCTATCGGTAGAACTTTACGACTAGTTTTAATTCGTCGTTAACTTACAGACAAACATCGTCAATTACAGAAATTATAAGCATTTCAATTTGACCGATTTTTGTCGGTAACTCAAAAAATGTGTTAGAGAATCGCACTACTGAAATAATCGCCGGACCGAAAAATTACATTTTTAATTTTAGACCAAAATCGAAAAGTCGTAAATTCGATTATTGCATTCCATTACCTATCCCTACTTCGAAAGATCTATGGTGCCGAGATACTTGGCTTGTAACGAGAGCAACTCTAGATCATAGGTGTGCACGGGCATCCACTGGTGGCTGCTGTAAAATACTCTTACTTTTATTAATTCATCAAAACTCAGACGTTTATAGGCCGTTTACATATAACCCGGTTAACCCAGTGGGTCTGGGTTTCAAATGCCATTTCCATTGTGTATACTTCAAATAAATCCTAATAAAGAAGGTTAACCCTGCAAAAAACTATAATATAAACGCCGTATTAAGAATTTTTTGAAATTATTATTTAATAAATAATTTCATCCACGATTTTAGATTAAAATTGTGTTTTCACAATTAAAAAACAATTTCGAAAAACCATGAAAAACGACAAATGTTAAATTCTCTTATATTCTCTTAAATGCAGTTTTGCTCACCATTGCTCTAGACTGACTCCAACCGGCATTGGTAGGATGCTCTGTGTTTGATGAGTTCACACCTAAGACCATTGTTGTGTACCCATTTTAATTGTTTGACCAGAGCTCCTTGCATAAGTTTCAAAGTAGGAGCTTTCCGCTGATCGTGATGACAACGTCGTCACTTCATTTGACTAAAATGTGTAAAAAATAACTCAAAGTAATACACATAGGTGAGATAAGTGTTAGAATAATGGCCTGTTTCACTAAGACGATTCGAATACAAATTCGTTCGAACTACTACCAACTTCTGTTTTCTGAAAATTATTTGAGTTGTTTATATTTTCAATCAAATAAACATTTCCTACAACAACAGGAGTTTAGTAGTAATTCGAACGAATTTGAATTCGAATCGTCTTAGAGAAACAGGAAATATGCGTTCTCTCTTCCAGGAAAGCAATTTGACAGATATTTGAACTTCAAAATAGGGAATTGTTAACATAGATCAAGATCATTCGAATGCACATAATTTCTTCTAAAATAATATTTATTTAAATGTTTGTTTGCATGCTTTAAATAAATTATTTTATTTGTTTTAGTTCAAAGCACCGATGCCCGCTTCTAAGTTCATCTGTCAAATTACAAAAAAAAAAAAAAAAATATTTTTAAAATAAAATTTTAATGTTGATTTCTTCAAAAGCGGTATGAATGTGATTTGTGTAATTTCCACCAACATCTTAAGATTACTAAAACTAAAGATTCTTCTTCTTCCAAAACAACTCTCCTCCTCCTCCTCATTTCTTCTTAAGTATGGAGTAAGCAATCCAGTATAGCTAGCAGCATAACAGAACCTTCATCACCGGCTATATCGGATACCTATTCCCAGGAAACTCCAAGTTGTGAGATGTCGATTAGTTTGACCAGTAATGAAGGTGGTAACTATAGTCTGCCCCATTCATCGGCAACGGCAGCCAAGTTGGCACGTTTCTTTCCACGTCTTGATGGCGATTTGAACACTGTATGCGTCTATACACCCATGAATTTGGATAGTTTGGACAGCAATGATACGGAATTTAATATGGGTGCCATTGGTGGTGGAGGACATGGTGGTAAAAGTGCCTGTTTAACTCCGGTTAGCTTTAATATGGATTTAAGTATTGTGGCCAATAAGGGATCGTTGACCCTGTCAGTGGATGTAAGTTGACTTTTGAATAATGGTTTGTTTCTTAAAGCTATTTAATTAATGATTTTTACTTTTTTAGGGCTTCGAAGATGAGGATGCCACACCATCCGCTGCTACCACACCCTCTTTGCCATTGGATGAAGGCCCCCAATTAGAAATGTGTTATTGCTGTGAGGGACATGCCGCCTCAGACCAGCCACCCGATGATGATGCCGAACAATCAACAGAACTCTTTAGCAGCATGAGAAATAAACGCTTAGATGAAAATGAACCCAAATCATCTTGTTGTTGCCGCACTGACGACGAATCTGCACCCTTAAGTGCCGGCCCAACAACAGCCTATGGTGATCCTGTACCTCCCTTGCTTAGTATACGCAAAGCTTCCGATACTATTTCACCAAAAATACAAAAACAAATAAGTCTTTTCGAGAGTGGTGATGTTGAGCGTCAAAAAGACTATGCGGCATTGCATGCCTCAATTAATATACCCCAACCCAGTAGCTTGCAATTGAAACAGGATGCTCGTTTGAGGAAATTTGAAAATCTAACCCAATCGACATCCAATTCTAATTTCCCCTTTGAAAGCAACACCCTGAAAAGAGTGCCAAATAATGTGGAAGATTTAATCGATGTCACTCTAACGCAATCGTGTATAAATTTAAAAACCTCAGATGTGGCCGCCTCTAATCCCTCTTCCGGTGGTGGTTCGCCACAACATAAAGCTTCCCAGACGGCCATTTTTCGTCCCATAATTATGCCCTCGGAACTGGGTTCAGCTAGTGGCCCAGCAAGCCCCCGACCCGGTGCTTTAATTGTCAAAGAGAAATTTATAGAACCCCCTAAACGCATTACACGCAGCTTTCATGGCAAAACCCAATCAATGGACGCTGATTTCCTGTTTAATGAATTCCTACTGGTTCCCGCTCAGGCATCCGGCGGTACAACACAACAGCAACAGAATTCCTCAAGCAGTGAGGCGGGTAGTTCATCAACTTCACCGTCCACTAATCGTCCAAATAAACGTTTCACCACAACTAAGGTAACGGATGAAGCTTTACAAGATGTAGATAAAGTTTAGATATACACAAAGAAGCAAACGAAAATAAAATGCAAGCGGACGACGACGGTCGTCTCTATATACTTATTGTCGGGATGGACAAAAACTATAATAAATTATAAGTTAAAAAAAACATTCCAGTAATCCAATGGTAACGTATGTGTTATGAGAATAGTGAATCTAAATAAAATTTAAATTAAAGATATAAATTATATTTCAAATGGAAAAAAGATGTTGTTTTTATCATAGTAGAATAATGACGGTAATCTCGGTTGAAAATTATTTTTATACAATGGTTTTTATATTCAATCTCGCTTGAGATTGTCCCATAGAAACCCATACATGCAATGTACATACATACCTCTGATGGATAGCTGCTACTTGCGTAATATGCCACACATTGACTCTATTTTGGAAGGCGAAGCTCCATGTTAGGGGAGAAAATCGGAAGATGTGAATTTTTCACTTCAGGTAGATCAGGGTTCTCTCGTACCGGATTGACCCGGAACCAACATCCGTGTTCCGGCCAGGACCTGACACTTCAGTGTACATACAGTGCCGCTTACTTGAATAAAAACGTCAAGCGTCAATTTCTTTCACCTTAAATGCACACGACAAATTCAAAAGATTTCTAAAACAGGCATTTCCGGTAGTAACAAGCATTTTCGAATGTCCAGTCATAAAGATTTTGTAAACTTGTATACACTTCGAGGCATCAAATCTTAAATTTTTGAGAAGAAATGCTATATCCTGAAGTAGCCGCCATATTCTACAGTGGTAAATATTATCTAAAATTTATGCGAATGGCTTATGCGTAAAATCTACGACTCTAGTAATTAACTTGTTGAAGGAATATGGCAAGCCTTGTCAGGCACTACACTTAATTATAAAACGAATCCTTGCCAAAGCAGGATATACGGGTGTATTTTTAATGAGGACGGATATACTTATTTTGAATATTACTGAAAGTACTTCATTTTCAATCTAGAATCTTCCTGTATACCCAAGATTGAATGGGGGGGTTCTATTCAAATGAGCCAAATTTTTACTTGAATTTTTGCTTTCGTTGTATAATTCTTATTTAAATCGGATTTGAATACAAGTGAATGACTAAGATTACTCAAATCACATGAAACAAAATATAAAAAAACTTCATCAGTTGAAAACCTTAATTCACTTAATTATGGAATATTTTCGCCGAATCGACAAAAATATTCCTTTTTTGGACATAAATATGGAAATAAAAAATTTTGAAATCGCGGAAAGGAAAAAATTCCACATGGATTTTTATGCAAGATTGTCCGCATATCATGCATAAATAGGAAAAAATGGAGGTAAAAAAATTATTTTCGTCGATAACGGCAAAAAAGGTACAAAATTCGAAACTCCTTACCTTTACCGACCCACCGCAGAAAATTATGAAAAAATTACCACAGATAGTGCTTTTTATCCCGATTCCCACCATGTATTGCTTTTGTTGCGGAAATGTATACTTCCCGAGTTACGGGCCTCCAAAGATCCACAAAGACCCTAACCTATAACTTTGACAAAACATCGCAGAAAATTATGAAAAAAAAAAATTACCACAGATAGTGTTTTTTATCCCGATTCCAATGATGTATTGCTTTTGTTGCGGAAATGTATACTTCCCGAGATATGGGCCTCAAAAATTCCACAATGGCCCTAGTCTAAAATTTTGGCAAATTAGATATTTTTCTCTAAATAGCCGGCCTTCGGCCGGGATTTAAGTCTTTCTCCTATGGACAGGTGCAAATCTCGGGAACGGGAACAAAATTTTCTTTTAAATTAAATATTTTCCTCTAAATAGCCGCCTTCGGCCGGGGTTTAAAACTTTCTCCTATGGACAGGTGCAAATCTCGGGAACGGGAACAAAATTTTCTTTTAAATTAAATATTTTTCTCTAAATAGCCGGCCTTCGGCCGGGATTTAGGACTTTCTCCTATGGACAGGTGCAAATCTCGGGAACGGAAACAAATTTTTCTTTTAAATTTAATATTTTTTGAGGCCTATATCTCGGCAAGTATACATACCCTTCAACAAAATAATACATCGTTGAAATCAGTATAAACATCACTTTTTGTGGTAATTTTTTTAATAATTTGCTGCGGTGCTTTGCCAAAATTTTAGACTAGGGCCGTTGTGGAACTTTGGAGGCCTATATCTCGGGAAGTATACATTTCCGCAACAAAAGCAAAACATGGTTGGAATCGGGATGAAAAGCTATAGCTACCTATAAACTATATGTGGTATTTTTTTCATAATTTTCTGCGGTGGTTTGCCAACATTTTATACTAGGGCCTTTGTGGAAGTTTGGAGGCCCATAACTCGAGAAGAATACATTTTCGCAACAAAAGCAATACATGGTGGGAATCGGGATAAAAAGCACT
Organism: Musca autumnalis; assembly: GCF_047663935.1. Lineage (NCBI taxonomy): Eukaryota > Metazoa > Arthropoda > Insecta > Diptera > Muscidae > Musca > Musca autumnalis. The sequence continues at coordinate 149,948,555 of NW_027411866.1, read as the reverse complement.
ATCTGTGGTAATTTTTTCATAATTTTCTGAGGTGGGTCGGTAAAGGAAAGATAAGCCCAAAATTCTATTGATCAATCATTTTATTATTTTTATGAAATTAATTTCTATTCATTTTCTGAGAGTCACTGTATCTTTTTTGAGATTTGTGCTGCAGTGTTTTCAGAAGATTGGCAAATCATATGCAAAACTTGTGTTCATGGGATATCAATTCACCTTTGGATGCTTACTAAAAAAATTAGAAGACACATGAATCATATGGATTTGTTTACTTTCCGGAATTTGCAAGCATCTCTTGGAATTGGTCATTTCCTGAAAGGAAAATTATTAATTTTGTAGTGAAATAATAAGAAAAGTGCGTACATGTCCAAATAAAATAAGAGAACTTCAAGATAACATTCTTCCTCTTTGAATGTGTTTATTGTTTTTCCTTGTGTTTGACACATACGCACATACGGAGAAAAGAAGGTGGTCATAATTAATTTTGATATTAAAAAGCCTCCAAGATGTCCAATGTTCGCGAAATATTGACATTACAGTTTGGTAACTATGCCAACTATGTGGGAACGCATTGGTGGAACATACAGGTGGGTTATTTCTAGTGAAAAAGGCAAAAAACCAAACAGATGTTCAAACCAACCCATTTCATTTTCATAGGAGTCTGGATTTTCTTATGACAGCAGTGCTGGACCTTCAGAGATATGTCATGATGTATTGTACAGGGAAGGTGTAAATCACAATGTAAGTACTTTTTTATTCTAACAAAATATGCCCCTTGACGATCATTATCCGCTTTTCTCCTTAAGAGACAAACAACCTATACTCCACGTTTGCTCCTGGTCGATTTAGATGGCTCTCTAAAACATTTGCCCCGAGAAGGTGAACTATATGGAAACAGTTTAAAAAGGGAAATACACGAAAAACTATTTCCCCAAGACGGCGAAGAAGCTGCAGAAGAACATGAATCAGTTAAAAAATTAAAAGAAGACATACCATGGCAGCCAACAAATGTTGAAATTGTGGCCGAAAAGGAAACTAAGAAACATGAATTCCAAGAAGATTTAGATAATGCGGCCACCAGCGCTATTGAAAATAAAAAATATAATCTTGCTGATAATACGGATTCTTGGGCTGATTTTCTATATGGACGTTATCATCCACGCACTGTACATATTATAAAACAATATCGTCATGATTTGGAGAAACAAACATTTGACACATTCGGTAATGGTGTTCAGTTATGGAAAACTGAACAATTTGAAGATGATTTTTGCGATCGCATTCGGCAATATGTTGAAGAATGTGATTTTATACAAGGTTTCCAAACGTTGTTTGATGCATTCAACGGATTTGGTGGCATGGCTACACAATGTATGGAACATTTGAATGATGAATATGGTAAAGCTAATTTAGCAGTACCTTTATATACACCGAAAAATGTGTTTTATGAAACTGCAGGTATGTGAAGATTTTTAGTTCGGAGGTTATACTTTATCTACTTACTACTTTATTTTAACAAAATTTTTCTCTTGCAGATGAAGCCATGTCCGATTCAGTTCGAGTGGTAAATAGTGCCCTGGCTTTCAGTCAATTAATCGAACAGGCTAATCTTTTTGTGCCCTTGAGTACACAGGACCGTGTCTGGCGTCAGTTGGGCTCTTCTCGCAAATTTAATTCCATAGAATTTCGAAATGATAATCTCTACCAAACATCAGCAATATTGGCTTCCTATCTTGACACAATTTCTCTGCGGTATCGTCTAAAAGATGCCCCAGCATCAAATACCTTGGCAGGATTTTGTGGTGATATGACTAATTATGGACGTAAATTTGCTGCTGCTGCGTTCAATTTACCATTTACAATGGAATACAATATGGATCTTATAGATTGCCTTGATAAATTCGAGGGACCACTTTTTACCCAATTAACACCAAATTGTAAAGTGGGCAGCGATTATGTCATACAATCTTTGTGTGTACGAGGTATACCATTGTATCGCTTAAAGAGGCCCCGCGAAGCATGCAACAAGGAACAAATGCGTATGGCAGCCTATCGTTGTGAAAGTGTATCGGAAATGTTCCAATTATATTTACAATGTTCCAACCACTCGGGAATGGCTCATGTCACCTCAATTAAATCTCCTATGCCAACTCGATTACCATACCCGGATGAAATATTTGGCGATCATATAACTGAATCAGGATTTATACATCCCAGCGAAAAAAGACCAGAAGGTAAACGTGTCAATACAGTGCCATGTGTAGCCGCCATACAATCATCAAGTGAATTGGGTGACACCCTGGAAAATCTACATCGTGAAGCGAAACGTATTAAAATTGCTAAATTACATCGTTTTAAAGCTGCCGGTTTGGAAGATGATGATTATGTTGAAGTTCTCGAAAGTCTTTTACAATTTAAGGATAACTATGAGGATAATTTTGAATTATAGCCCATTAAACGTGGTCGTCCATTGCAAGAGACAGAGCATGAGGAAAAGTACATTAGTGTTATGTGTACCAGTTCCTTTAAGAAATTGAAACTAAGTTTAAATTATTGATTTGTATGTTTTTTATTAATGAGGTTTCTACACGGTATGTTTTTTACATATTCATGCATAGCAACTGTCATTTGTAATTCCTTCTGCACGGCAAAATTTTATTATTCATTCGTTTTCTGTTGTTTTCTTTATTTATATCGTGTACAAACAAAACAGCTGTTTACCTTTGGTTGTACAGACGAGAATAGAGCGCGTTCTATTCGAAAAATATACATATGTATGCACATAACACTTTGATGCATTGAAATTTCTGCATGGTTCACACCATGTTTACAAAATTCAGATTTGTAAAAAGTGACAGTTGGCATGCACAAATATGTAAAAAACATACCGCGTAGAAATGCTTTAAGTGAAAATGTGGAAGAAGTGTGCCACAAAAATATAAAAATGTGTTGATAAAAAACAAGCATTTTCTTGACTGCACACATGGACGGAGGAATGACGAGTATAGGTTACGTTATTGGTTTTTCCCATAAATTTTACAGTAATGTCCATATTTCATTGGGGTGTATGTACACTTTTTTCCCTAAAATTTTTCAATGTTTGTAGATTTTACCGTTATTTATATTATCCAATAGACTTTTGTTGTATTTGATTTTATTTATTGGGGATATTAAATAGAACTATGTATTTGGATTTGCATAACAATTTTTCCTTACCCTTAAAACTCGCGATTTATAGGGTGTATGTAGACTTTACTCTTTGACTGTATTTCCTCCTTAATTAGGCAAACCTCATCTTCTTGCCCATTTTTCCATTACATACTTAAAATAAATTTTATTTTTCAGATGGCTCCTTTGAAAAAAATGTTGTATTCCACATGTGGGAATGGAGAAGTAGGCAATAGGGAAATTAATAAATTAAAAAAAAAAACAAACCCCTATGTACAAACCACCCAACAATAATATAAAATATCATAAGGTTCTACAACACTGGGTTCCTTTATAAGTTAACTAGCAAATGCCCGCTACTTCGTATGCGGAAAGGAAACGAAATATATATAAACAATATTTAATACGGGAATGGTGAATACTGGAGATTCTGTTATACTAAGACCTATTTTTATTACCAATATTTTTTTCGATTGTAGTCAGAATTTAAAAAAAAATTGCCGTTTCGCATCCCTACACAGCTACCATATTTTTTATTTCGAATTTCCAAAACTACGTATCATATTGCAAATTTCAGATTTGACTCCTGGTTTTACCCCTTCACTAACACAGCAATCTCTTCCAGTACGAATTTCCAAACACTAAACTTTATCTCACACCTTCACATTAACAATCACGCACATTCTCAATTCAAGGTTCTATCTTTAGCGGTTTCGCCCAGAACCCGAATAGGTCCGTTAAATTTTCGGCCACGTTTTCGTATATCCCCATATAACGGTACCTCTCGACTTAGTGTATTTTTAAAGAAGAACTAATGTATTTGTCCAATTTTCTTTAAATTTGGACCTTGAATACTCAGAGGATATAGCAGTTTAATTTAAAAAATCTCCACTTCAATCCACGTTTATTAGAAGAGATATTTTGAAGATTTAGAGTATCTTGAAGATCTTCTGCACATATTCCAACCGAAATTCGGAATTTGTGGCATGAAAGGTTAGAAAACTTCTTTACAAAAAATTGTACTTAATGTGCACCGGTATGTCAACAGTATATAACGCAAAAATTTTTGAAGGCATTTCAATTTAGGATTTTTTAATGTCAGGGGGTAAATACCTTCTAGTTAACAAAACTGTCCCATTGGACCACGTTTTCAAATTTACATACCAAAGCGGTCAGAACAAAAAACATTTTTTGAAAAGATACTTCACGTTGACTGCTTAATTTCAGTACATTATTTAGAAACTCCTTGGCGTTAACATCAAATCAATGGGACAATATTCAGTACAATTTTTCAAACTCAGAACTTTGTCTCAAACTTTAGAGCGATCTTCAGAACACATATTTTTCCATTTCGTATTTTTTGTACAAATAGCGTATTTTTAAATTAAATTAATTAAATTATTACCTTAAGTATTTAAAATGATTTTGGTATCAAGATGTTACCCAACTTTTCGTACACATAGGTAAACGTTTCAAAAATTACATCCTTATATTCAACATATATCCTAACCCCTATTCAGTTTTCCAGTTTTACCAGTTCTCCTGAAACCCATTTGAGGACTATTTAGTAGTTTTTGTATAAATAAGTACGAATTTTCAAAACCTCCTCCCTACCTCCACTCTAAACACCAATCGCTAATCTAATACCAAATTTCAAAATTCCAGTTCTACCCTTTATCACAAAAGGGTACAAAATTCTATACCATATAGCAAATACCAAAAGGTTCCAAATTTTGTACCATTTAGCACTTTTCGTACACGATTTTCCAAAATGTACTTTCATATCTCAGCTCTATCCGTTCACCTAAACCCAAATTATAGCCAATGTAGTTCAATTTAGCACTTTTCCATTAGTACGAACTTCCAAAACTACCTCAATCCTACACTCCAACAATAATCTGTTCACGCAAATACAAAGTATAGCGAATTTCGTACCATTTAGTACTACTTCGTGCACATTAGTACGATTTTCCAAAGCTACCTCCATATCTCAATTCTATATTCCAACATACTAAACTCACTACCATTTAGGACTTTTCGACCTTTGGTACATCTTTCTTACTCTTCATCAGTGACCCCCATTCCAAATTTCAGGATTCCGGCCCTATTCGTTAACCCATACCCAAATTGTACTATATATAGTACCATTTAGTATTTTTCGTATAATTTTAATTCGAATTTCCAAAAACCTTTCTTTTTTACTCTCCATCAGTGACCTTCATTCCAAATTTCAAGATTCCAGCTCTATCCGTTCATCCAAACCCAAATTGTACTAAATTGACTACCATTTATAACTTTTCGTACATCTATAGTTCTAATTTCTAAAAACCTTTCTTTGTTACTCTCCATCAGTGACCCTCATTACAAATTTCAGGATTCCAGCTCAATCCGTTCACCCAAATCCAAATTGTACTAAATTTAGTACCATTTAGAACTTTTCGTGCACTTATAATTCGAATTTCCAAAAACCTTTCTTTGTTACTCTCCACCAGTGACCCTAATTTCAAATTTCAGGATTCTAGCTCCATCCGTTCACCCAAATCCAAATTGTACTAAATTTAGTACCATTTAGTACTTTTCGTACCCTTATAGTTCGAATTTCCAAAAACCTTTCATTGTTACTCTTCATCAGTGACCCTCATTCCAAATGTCTGTATTCCAGCTAAATCCGTTCACCCAAATCAAAACTGTACTAAATTTAGTACCATTTAGTACTTTTCGTACCGAATTTCTAAAAACCTTTCTTTTTTACTCTTCATCAGTGACCTTCATTCCAAATTTTAGGATTCCAGCTCTATTCGTTCACCCAAACCCAAATTGTACTAAATTTAGTACCATTTAGTACTTTTCGTACCTTTATAGTTCGAATTTACAAAAACCTTTCATTGTTACTCTTCGTCAGTGACCCTCATTCCAAATGTCTGTATTCCAGCTCAATCCGTTAACCCAAATCAAAATTGTACTAAATTTAGTACCATTTAGTACTTTTCGTACACCTACAGTTCGAATTTCTAAAAACCTTCCATTCTTACTCTTCATCAGTGACCCTCATTCCAAATGCCTGTATTCCATCTCTATCCGTTCACCCAAATTGTACTAAATTTAATACCATTTAGTACTATTCGTGCACTTATAGTTAGAATTTCCAAAAACCTTTCTTTGTTACTCTCCACAAGTTACCCTAATTTCAAATTTCAGGATTCCAGCTCTATCCGTTCACACAAATCCAAATTGTACTAAATTTAGTACCATTTAGTACTTTTCGTACCCTTGTAGTTCGAATTTCCAAAAAACCTTTGGTACATCTTTCTAGCTCTCCATCAGTTACCCTCATTCCAAATTTCAGAATTCTAACTCTTACCGTTTGCCTAATACAAAGGGTACCATATTTAGTACCTTTTAGTACTTTTCGTACACTTCTAGGTCGAATTTCCAAAAACCCAGCCTTATCTCACCCCTACACACCAACAGCAACCTACACCCAAAATTTCAACTTTCTAGCTTCAGCGGTTTCGTCTGGGCGCTGATGAATCAGTCAGTCAATCAGTCAGTCAGTCACTCACCTCACTACTCTTTTATATATATAGATAGGTATGGTTTACTGCAAGACACTTTAAAGTTTATATGCAGCAAACATTTTCATCCAGACGATGAATGCGGGGCAAATAGAGTTTTCCGTTTCTCCAAACCAATTTTCCACTTGCCGCCACCCAGAACCTCTCAACATGAAGTTATGGGAAACAATAATTTAGTTGAAGAACCCAGAACCTCTCAACATGAAATTATGGGTAATGATAGTTTACGTGAAGAACCCAGAACCTCTCAAAATGAAGTTATGGGAAATAATAATTAAGTTGAAGAACCCAGAACCTCTCAACATGAAGTTATGGGTAATGATAGTTTACATGAAGAACCCAGAACCTCTCAACATGAAGTTATGGGAAATAATAATTTAGTTGAAGAACCCAGGACCTCTCAACATGAAGTTATGGGAAATAATAATTTAGTTTAAGAACCCAGAACCTCTCAACATGAAGTTATGGGAGATCTTGCGATTTATATAGTTCAAGAAGAACAACTTCATTTAGATACTAATATGGAACTGAACATTGGAGATGTCATAGACATTGAACCAATTGTTCACCGTGATCCCCATAAGGAGGATAATAATGAAATAGATGTAGCCGAGGAAGATCCTGATAATGTGCTACAATTGCAAGACTATGCACATAATAACATTTGAAATCCCAATCCAGTGCATAATGTTGACAGCGATGAGGAACAATATATTTACGCAGGCATTATTACTAACCCGCACAACCAACAATTTAATCGCGAAAAGCTCCTAATACTTATGAGGAAGGTACTTGCTTCCAAAGTTGACTATGAATTTTCAAGGGTATCCAAAAATTATAAAATACCCCCTGCAGACGTTATAGAATCACTATACCCGAATCCTCCTGTAGGGTTCGTTAACGACACTACTGTAACTTTGCAGAGAATATTTAATGAAATGTCTGTTGAAGAAAGGCGGTGTGTACTAACTTTCGATGCAACAGAATACACATGTAATCGAATCAAACACTATGCCTATTTTTTATATTAAACAGTTTTTCCTACGATTGGCAGCTTCTAGTGGCAGTTAAAATTTTTAACGGTATAATTGTAGAAGAGGAACTCCGTAATACTTTACGTGAAGTTTATGATGCCGCTAGAAATATAAACGCCACAATAGTCGGCAATGTATATGACAACACTCAACATGTAAGCTAAATCCGGCTAATATCTAAATGACCTATATAGCAGATCAACATGGAGAAGCTGGAACCCGATTGTGACATAGAAGAGTAAGAACGGCAAATGAAAGCAGGACAACAAGAGGTTATTTGTTATTTGTAATGAAGACCCCCTGTTAATTTTAAATTAATTTACATTCCTTCATCTCCCTTTCATTGTAGGTTGAATACAATATAAATATATCAACAATTGCCAATGCAAATGAATGCTAAGCTAAGACCTACTTTCCCCTCGTCATCTTTATCGTTAAATAAACGTTCCACTGAAGTGTTTGGTAATTTTCATTCGTGCAAAATGATGGTATTACTGGAGAATTTGATGGCAATAACTATCCACATTCAAAGCGTTTGATGGAGGCGTTAAAAATTCACTTTGGCGTAAATAGTTTTCGTACAAATCAGCTACAAGTTATTAATGCGGCGTTTACGGGGTATGATTGTTTTGTTTTGATGCCCACTGCTGCAGGTAAATCCTTATGTTATCAACTCCCAGCTATTTTGATGGAGGGTGTTACCATAATAATAAGTCCACTCAAGTCATTGATTTCAGATCGGGTTAATAAAATGGCCTCATTACATGTAAGTTGTAGCAATTTAATAATGGTTTGTTATTTTTCATTCTCCCAACCGTTTTAGATTTATGCCAAAAACTTATCCGGTGATCAGTCACTAAAGGAACAAAGCGCAATTTATTGTAATTTGTCGTAGATAAGGCCCATTGTGTATCTCAATGGGGACGTGATTTTCGTCCTGACTACAAACGCCTGGGCATGTTGAGAAACCGTTTTCCCAATGTCCCCATAATGGCATTGACAGCCACTGCCACACCCCGTGTAAGAGTTGATATTTTAAAACAATTGAATTTACCAAACCCAAAATGGTTTGTATCCAGTTTCAATCGCAGTAATTTGAAATATTCGGTATTGCCCAAAAAGGATTCCTATACATTGGAAGATATGAAACATTTCATCCTATCAGTAACCTCCAATGATAGTAATGGTAGTGGTATTATCTACTGCTTATCCCCCAAAGTATGTGTAAATCGGGCATAAAATCATGTTCCTATCATGCCGGGCTATCCGATAGTGTTCTTGAAACACGTCAACACGATTGGATAACAAATAAATATCGTGTCATATGTTCCACCATTGCATTTGGTATGGGTATCGATAAGCCGGACGTACGATTTGTGTTGCATTATTTCATACCCAAATCCATTGAGGGTTATTATCAAGAAGCTGGTCAAGCTGGGCGTGATGGTGAAATAGCCCATTGTGTTTTGTATTATAATTATGCTGATATGATATGATGATGATTGACAGTGAGTATTTGGGAGTAGATGTGTCTTATAATGTGCACATTTTGTTTTTCTGGCGTCGTTCTTTTAGTTGACAAATCCTTGTCTGCCTCTGTAAAAAGTAAGCACATTGAAAATTTAAATCGCATAGTGGGCTACTGTGAAAATGTAGCCGATTGTCGCCGTGCCCAACAACTGCATTATTTTGGTGAACATTTTCTAGAGACGAATGGCTAAAGAATCGTGCAGCGTCATGTGATAATTACCTAAAACAACAACAGTATTCGTTAAGTTGAGAGAGAAGGAACAAATTACTTTTAATCTTTAGAAGAGCAGTTGCCAAGTTTGTCTTTCAAGATCTGTTTGTCAGTTTGTCTTCCTATCTCATCTTTTTGTATATAATAAATCCTGTACAGTATTGTCGAAAGGTTGCCCAATGTGTAAAGGAATTATGTAGCGGTCGTTCAAAATTTACTTTGCTGTATATTGGTAAGCTAAACATAAAACCGTCCACCACCAGTTACGTTGAAATTATTTTGAAATTCTTTACAGCGGATGTTCTCTAGGGTTCAAATATTAAAAAAATCAATGACTTTAATCACAATAAGAGTCATCACGGTATACTGAAGGAATGGGATAAATCCGATATACAACGTTTGTTGCGTATTATGGTTACCCAGAAGTATTTGCGTGAAGATTTGATATTTGCCAAATATCACACGCGTATATCTATTTGGGTCCCAAAGTAGAACGGCTTATGAAGGAAATATTAAAATGGAACTTGCCCTAACACGTAAACAGGGCCATGCTCAACTGTCAAAGGAACAACTTCGACAATTAATGTATTGCTCACCGATATCTATGTATGATCGTTGTTATCCCGACCTCTTGCATTTGTGTCGTACCATTGCCGCCCAGCTTAATACGACCATATAAAATATTGAAACCGCGAATTTAAACCGATTTTCTTGTCATTTTTTGTTATATTTTTGTTTTTCTATATGACAAAAACTATCACTGCAATCATGAATAAAAATTCCGTGCGGAATTTGTTCCCATTCCCAAATTACACAATTTTTTTTCCATATTTATGCCCAAAAAGGGAATACTTTTGTCGACTCGACTAGAATACCCCATAATTTAGCGAATCTAGTAGTTTTCAATGATTTACAAATATTGATTTAAAAGAATTTCTCTTATTGAAATTATTTTCCGTGCGGAAAATTTCGAGGGAAATATTCATGATTTCCCTGAAAATGTTCATTTCAAAATAAATTTGTAAATACCCAAATAAACACCCAAAAAAAGTATTTACTGGGTATTTACCCAAGTTTTGGGATCCCAAGTAGAATCCCATCTATAAAAATATCAAGTTATGGTCTGTTCCAGTACTGCAAGAATATACTAATTTTTACTACTTTTTCCGATAACATAAAGGGAAAATTGTTATCGTAGTAAAAAGTAGTAGCTTCTTGCAGGTTCTGGAACAGAGCATTAATTGTTTAATTTTTGTGCAATGTTTTTGTATTTGTCATTTTTAATCTTACAATTTAATTAAGATAATTATTTTACATAATAATAAAAAAAAATGCACATTATCTTTAAAAATATTTCCTATTTGGACTTCTCATGTTCATCACTGACCTGGGGAGTTTTACTAGCCAACTTTTCATTTAACGTTTGCGAAACAAAACAATTCCAAAATACTGCCACCGTTTGAACGAACACCACCTGATAACGTAGAGGTATTAGACCAAAATTAAGAATTTGTACAGCAGGCCAAATCATATAATTAGTTTTCATTATATCCGGATATTGAACTTTAAGTCGTTCTGCTATATCATGAGGTTTTTCATTGTTGATTAATCCCAACAGACTTGCAATGACCAAATTTAATGAGGGTGCCATTATTGCCTGATCAACTACCATCTTTTTTAATGCACGTGATACACCTTGTTTCCCACGTATTTGACGATCCAAGAGACCATACCAATATTTCAAAATAGGACCAACAAATAACATTCCCATTGAACCATATTTTGCCGTACGTATTAGATCCACATCTTTGAAAGATTTTTTTTCGACAAAAGTTTGGGCTAAAACATCACCGCTAGCCATAATGCCAGCTGCACGCAAACCCTCAGCAACGTAAGGACGTAGAAAACGAATATTTGAAGCCATTTATAAGGATATCAAATTTCAAATTTTAATACGTATTAAATATTCAATATGTTGTGAAATAAATGCAAAATACAAAGAATTCACAGTGCAATGATAGCATTGTTTACAAATTGCAACGGCACCCATCCGAACGGATGGCAGACAACATATCACGGTGAATGTTTTTGTGGGAAGAAGGAGCATATAAAAACGTGCATTGTTTTGTGGAGGAAAATACGCTTTACTTTTGGAAAGATTGTGAAAAATAGCATAAAACTATGACGGAGAAGCGAAAAATCAAACAATTCCATGAAATGGAATTAGATGATAGAATTATAAAGGTAAGAAACCACGGAAGTCTTTTATAGAATTATTTTAATAACTTTCCCCTGAACATTTTAGGCCATTTCAAAAATGGGCTGGAGTGAACCGACATTGATACAGGAGGCAGCCATACCTTTGCTATTAGAAGGTAAAGATGTCATCGTCAAGGCACGCACAGGTTCAGGCAAGACAGCGGCCTTCGCCCTACCGCTGATACAAAAGATCCTACATTCAAAATTGAATGCAGCAGAACAATGCATTAGTGCCTTAGTTTTGGCACCCAGTAAAGAGCTATGCCAACAGACACGCAAGGCTATGGAACAAATGAGTGAAAAATGTGGTAAAGTTTTACGTGTTGTTGACTTGTCGTCTAGCGACACTGTGGCCCAGCGACATGTTCTCTCCGAAAGACCTGATGTGGTGGTAACAACACCTGCTAAAGTGCTGGCACATCTCCAATCGGGTGCCATGGATTTAAAACATTTGGAAACGTTGGTGGTAGATGAAGCAGATTTGGTATTTTCATTTGGTTTTGAAAAAGATGTCAAGAAACTGGTTGAATTTTTACCACCAATTTATCAGGCTGTCTTGGTATCGGCCACCATCACCGAAGATGTTATGAATATGAAAAATATTATTTTAAATAATCCGGTAATTTTGAAGCTGGAAGAACCTGAACTGGTGCCAGAAAGTCAATTGTCACATCAACGTATTTTGGCCGAGGAGGTAGATAAACCGGCGATTTTATATGCCTTGCTTAAGCTGCGTTTGGTACGTGGCAAAAATGTGATTTTTGTCAACTCAGTGGATCGTTGCTACAAGTAAGTAGGGTGTAATAAAATTATATCGTATTCAATTTCTGAATATGGAAGGGAGGGTTTAGTCGAAGACAACGGATGTGGCTTCCTTAAAATTTTGGAACAAATTGAATACTCTTCCACCTGACGGAAAAAAATTGAAAATTTTTTTTAAATTGTAAGTTTTTTCTAAGTAGCCGGCCTTCGGCCGGGGATTTAAGACTTTCTACTATGGACAGGAGCCAATTTAGGGCACGAAAACAACATTTTTTTTTAATTTAAAATTTTTTCTTACTTTAACAAGGGAATTTTCGGAACTTAAGAGGCCCATATCTCGGGAAGTATGGACTTCCCCCCGGAAAAGTTTATATATTTGTGATCAGGACAACAAGATCTACCTGTGGTAATTTTTCCAGATTTTTCCGCCAGGTGGAAGAGTATTCTATTTATGCCAAAATTTTTTATAATGCCCTAAGATTTTTTAAAGAGTTTTGGAAAGTCATAGGAAATAAAAACAGCGTGGATTTTGTAACTTTTTTATAGATCCCAAATAGTAAGAGGTGAGGACATATTAAGCTGTTTATGATGAAGCAATTTGAACAAAGAGACAATTTTTGGGAGACCTCCATTAAAAACTCCTCCGAAAGGGTACAACAAATATCTTCTATCTAGTTTCAAAAAAGGACAGCACTCTTGAATTTCTTTAACAGTTTTAGGAAACTGTAGATTTTTCATACAGTTAAAGAAGATTTCAAATAGTTCAAATATGTGGGTTTTCTAAAAAAATATTAGAAAGCCCCAAATAGGGAAATTTTCTTTTATTTCCTTAACAATTCTAGGAAGTTCCAAGGCGTTGATTTCTTAAAAAATCTAAATAGGGCTGTAGACCAGGATTTCCTGAACACTTTAATAGTGTTCCAGACATCAGGAATTTTGATGGATGCAAAGAGAACAGTTAGTGCCGATTTTAAAAGGCCGTAAGGAGGAAAATAAAGGATTTATAAAAATTCAAGTTTAAGCCCATTAAAAATCCTGTTGAATTCAAAGTGGATAGAAAATAAACATGGATTTTGAAGGTTTTTGATAATATCCAAAATGGCGCGGAATTTAAAAGAGTTGCTAACGAGGCGAATAAGCTCGAATTTTGTAAGAAGTCCCTAAAGCTGTTCTACTCCCTTCCATATAGATATACTTTTTTCTTGTCGTAATGATGAAATCTTGTTATCGTCTACAAAGAAGAAGCATCTGAGAACATAATCTCAGTTGGCTTCCAGATGATTTACATATCTAATCTTCTCTCTGATGTGAACTAAAATAATATTTAAAATCCCCATATATTTCCAACAAATACTAACAGTTTCCTTAATTTTTCCAGATTAAAATTATTCTTGGAACAGTTCAGCATAAAATCCTGTGTTCTCAACTCGGAATTGCCAGCAAAAATTCGCATTCATACCATTAATCAATTTAATCAAGGCATTTATGATTTTATTATTGCCTCGGATGAACATATGCTAGAGAATCCTGGTCGAAATAAATCAGATCGTGAATCTGGAGCATCTCGCGGCATTGACTTCCAATGTGTTACGAATGTCATTAATTTTGATTTCCCCAAAGATGTTAGCTCTTATATCCATCGAGCTGGACGCACAGCTAGAGGTAATAACAAAGGTACTGTGCTATCAATGGTTAGCATTAAGGATAAGGAAATCAATGATGAAGTGGAAGAACGTTTGAAAGCTGGCTATATGAGTGAAGAGCAGATCATTAAGTAAGTTTTTCTTTTCAATTTGGAGCCGGTTTCTTGATGTCGATTCGACTTGAAAGTACTTCTTTCGTTCGCCAACAAGAGCCGATCCTTGTTTTCTATTGAAGATAACTAAATGAAATTCGTATTTTCTTCCAGAAATTATCAATTCAAAATGGAAGAGGTTGAAGCATTTCGTTATCGTGCCAAAGATGCCTGGCGTGCTGTTACCCGTATTGCTGTGCATGAGGCTCGTGTTCGTGAAATTAAACAGGAAATTTTCAACAGTGAAAAACTTAAAGCCTTCTTTAGTGAAAATACACGAGATTTACAGGTTTTGCGACACGATAAACCTCTAAAGACAGTTAAAGTCCAACCACATTTGTCACATGTTCCTGAATACATTGTACCAAAGGCATTGAAACGTATTGCCGCAACACCTCTAACGTCTTCGACATCAGACTCCTCCAAGAAGCCACGTTATTTCAATTCATCTGCAAAGGCTGCCTATGAAAGTAAGGCTAGTAACCCGCTGCTGTGTAGTGAAATTGATTTTGGCAAGAAAACGGGTGGTAATAGACGTCGTAAATGATGAAAGTGAGAGGTTGAATGGGATATCGTTTGTAGTTAATTAGTTATGTTATAAGTTAAGTAATGTACAAATCACATATTAACATGAGAATGTTAAGCGTATATGCTTTTTTTAATTGTAGTGATAATTTCAAAACAAAATTTTGCTGCGTTTTAAGGTGAAATCTAAGAGATAGATTATTTAGATCAGGTATCGGCACTAATACAAACGCATTGTTTGCGGCCTCACGCATACGACTCTCTCTCGCTCTCTCCACAAACAGCGTGTATTAACGCACACTACATTACTAAAATTAAAAATCATTGAAACAACCGACAGCAGAACCTTCTTCATTGACTTCTGAGCGAAGACTGAGTGGTGGTTGTTCTGTTGTTATTCTCATCAAGGGCACGTGTGCCCCTTTTTGCCGGATGCTGATCTAGATCATAGATTAGACGAGGTTGGACCGTTTTGACAAAGTTTGAAAGTTTGGGCGGACCTAACAAGCGTGGACTTTCAAAGAATTATGGGTGGTCCTTAAAGGATCAACAAGCGTGGATTTTTAAAGGGTTTTGGTTGGACCTAAAAGGGTCAACAAGTGTGGATTTTTAAAGAGTTTTGGTTGGACCTAAAAGGGTCAACAAGTGTGGATTTTTAAAGAGTTTTGGTTGGACCTAATAGGGTCAACAAGCGTGGATTTTTAAAGAGTTTTGGTTGGACCTAAAAGGGTCAACAAGCGTGGATTTTTAAAGAGTTTTGGTTGGACCTAAAAGGGTCAACAAGTGTGGATTTTTAAAGAGTTTTGGTTGGACCTAATAGGGTCAACAAGCGTGGATTTTTAAAGAGTTTTGGTTGGACCTAAAAGGGTCATCAAGCGTTGGTTTTTAAAGGGTTTTGGCTGGACCTAAAAGGTTCAACAACAGTGGATTTTTAAAGAGTTTTGGGTGGACCTAAAAGGGTCATCAAGCGTTGGTTTTTAAAGGGTTTTGGCTGGACCTAAAAGGTTCAACAACAGTGGATTTTTAAAGAGTTTTGGGTGGACCTAAAAAGGTCAACAAGCGTGGATTTTTAAAGCATTTTGGGAAGACCTAAAATGGGTCAACAATCGTGGATTTTTAAATGATTTTGGGAAGACCTAAAATGGGTCAACAATCGTGGATTTTTAAAGAGATTTGGGTGGACCTAAAAAGGCCAACAAGCGTGGAATTTTAAAGAGTTTTTGGTGGACATAAAAATGTCAACTAGCGTAGATTTTCAAAGAGTTTTGGCTGGACCTAAAAAGGTTCAACAACAGTGAATTTTTAAAGAGTTTTGGGTGAACATAAAAACGTCAACAACCGTGGATTTTTAAAGAGTTTTGGGTGGACATAAAAAGGTCAACATGAGTGGATTTTTAAAGAGTTTTTGGTGGACATAAAAATGTCAACAAGCGTAGATTTTTAAAGAGTTTTTGGTGGACATAAAAATGTCAACAAGCGTAGATTTTTAAAGAGTTTTGGGTGGACCTAAAAAGGTCAACATGAGTGGATTTTTAAAGAGTTTTGGGTGGACCTAAAAATGTCAACAAGCGTGGATTTTTAAAGAGATTTGGGTGGAATAAAAATGCCAACAATCGTGGATTTTTAAAGAGTTTTGGGTGGACATAAAAATGTCAACAAGCGTGGATTTTTAAAGAGTTTTTGGTGGACATAAAAATGTCAACAAGCGTAGATTTTTAAAGAGTTTTTGGTGGACATAAAAATGTCAACAAGCGTAGATTTTTAAAGAGTTTTGGGTGGACATAAAATGGTCAACAACCGTGGATTTTTAAAGAGTTTTGGGTGGACATAAAATGGTCAACAACCGTGGATTTTTAAAGAGTTTTGGGTGGACCTAAAAAGGTCAACATAAGTGGATTTTTAAAAATGTCAACAAGCGTGGATTTTTAAAGAGATTTGGGTGGACCTAAAAAGGTAAAGAAGTGTGAATTTTTAAAGAGTTTTGGGTGAACATAAAAAGGTCAACAACCGTGGATTTTTAAAGAGTTTTGGGTGGAATAAAAATGCCAACAATCGTGGATTTTTAAAGAGTTTTGGGTGGACCTAAACAGGTCAACAAGCGTGGATTTTTAAAGAGTTTTTGGTGGACATAAAAATGTCAACAAGCGTGGATTTTTAAAGAGTTTTTGGTGGACATAAAAATGTCAACAAGCGTAGATTTTTAAAGAGTTTTGGGTGGACATAAAATGGTCAACAACCGTGGATTTTTAAAGAGTTTTGGGTGGACATAAAATGGTCAACAACCGTGGATTTTTAAAGGGTTTTGGGTGGACCTAAAAAGGTCAACATGAGTGGATTTTTAAAAATGTCAACAAGCGTGGATTTTTAAAGAGATTTGGGTGGACCTAAAAAGGTAAAGAAGTATGAATTTTTAAAGAGTTTTGGGTGAACATAAAAAGGTCAACAACCGTGGATTTTTAAAGAGTTTTGGGTGGAATAAAAATGCCAACAATCGTGGATTTTTAAAGAGTTTTGGGTGGACCTAAACAGGTCAACATGAGTGGATTTTTAAAGAGTTTTGGGTGGACATAAAATGGTCAACAACCGTGGATTTTTAAAGGGTTTTGGGTGGACCTAAAAAGGTCAACATGAGTGGATTTTTAAAAATGTCAACAAGCGTGGATTTTTAAAGAGATTTGGGTGGACCTAAAAAGGTAAAGAAGTATGAATTTTTAAAGAGTTTTGGGTGAACATAAAAAGGTCAACAACCGTGGATTTTTAAAGAGTTTTGGGTGGAATAAAAATGCCAACAATCGTGGATTTTTAAAGAGTTTTGGGTGGACCTAAAAAGGTCAAAAAGCGTGGATTTTTAAAGAGTTTTGGGTGAACATAAAAAGGTCAACAACCATGGATTTTTAAAGAGTTTTGAGTGGACATAAAATGGTCAACAACCGTGGATTTTTAAAGGGTTTTGGGTGGAATAAAAAGTTCAACAATCGTGGATTTTTAAAGAGTTTTGGGTGGAACAAAAAGTTCAACAATCGTGGATTTTTAAAGAGTTTTGTGTGGACCTAAAATGGGTCAACAACCGTGGATTTTTAAAGCATTTTGGGAAGACCTAAAATGGGTCAACAATCGTGGATTTTTAAAGGGTTTTGGCTAGAACTAAAAGGTTCAACAAGCGTTGATTTTAAAAGAGATTTGGGTGGACCTAAAAAGGCCAACAAGCGTGGAATTTTAAAGAGTTTTTGGTGGACATAAAAAGGTCAACAAACGTGAATTTTTAAAGAGCTTTGGCTGGACCTAAAATTTCAACAAGCGTGGATTTAAAAAGAGCTTTGACTGGACCTAAAATTTCAACAAGCGTGGATTTTTAAAGAGCTTTGACTGGACCTAAAATTTCAACAAGCGTGGATTTTTAAAGAACAATAATGGATTTTTAAAGTATTTTTGGTGGACCTTAAAAGGTCAACAAGCGTGGATTTTTAAGTGTTTTGAGTGGACATAAAAAGGTCAACAAGCTTGGACTTTTAAAGAGCGTGGAGTTTTAAAGAGTTTTTGTTGGACCTAAAAGGGTCAACACATAAAGGTCAAAAGCGTGGGTTTTTAAAGATTTTTGGGTAGACTAAAAAGGCCAACAAGCGTGAATTTTTAAAGAGGTTTGGGTGGACCTAAAAGCGTCAACAAGAGTGGATTTTTAAAGAGTTTTGGGTGGACTAAAAAGGCCAACAAGCGTGAATTTTTAAAGAGGTTTGGGTGGACATAAAAATGTCAACAAGCGTGGATTTTTAAAGAGTTTTGGGTGGACCTAAAAATGTCAACAAGAGTGGATTTTTAAAGAGGTTTGGGTGGACATAAAAATGTCAACAAGCGTGGATTTTTAAAGAGATTTGGGTGGACCTAAAAGGTCAACAAGCGTGAATTTTTAAAGAGTTTTGGGTGAACATAAAAACGTCAACAACCGTGGATTTTTAAAGAGTTTTGGGTGGACATAAAATTGTCAACAATCGTGGATTTTTAAAGGGTTTTGGCTAGAACTAAAAGGTTCAACAAGCGTTGATTTTAAAAGAGATTTGGGTGGACCTAAAAAGGCCAACAAGCGTGGAATTTTTAAGAGTTTTTGGTGGACATAAAAAGGTCAACAAACGTGAATTTTTAATTTTTGATTTTGAATTTCTTGGTCCAAAATGATCGTATTGTTGTGTTATTTAAGCTCTTTAGACCTAAGTGTTTGTAAATAAAAATTCCTTTTTATTTCATTTGTCCCGACGTTTCGTCAATATTTGTTGACATCTTCAGGGGATACGTCTATTTTATTAAAAACATCAAATTAAAATCTAATCTTCATGAAATTATAATTTACTTACAATGAATAAAGTATATTTTACATGAAGGTTTTTGTCAAGAAGCACATTTTATAACAAACACAACTTAAAATTAGAATCACAGATCGATTATACTATATTGCAACGCGGTAACTAATGCTAATGTTATTTGTATCTTCTTTAACGTTCATTGTCCTCTCTATTTTTTGTTGAATTCTCAAGCTTTCTATTGTGTATCTTTTCCTTTCTTTGTTTTCCTTATCTAATATTTTGACATTTTCAAAGTTCGCCTTGTGTCCAGTTTTCAATATGTGTTGAGCCAGTGCTGTTTTCTGTGTTCCTTTTTCTATATCAGTTTTATGTTCCCCCATTCTCGTTTGTAAAGTCCGCTTTGTTGTGCCTATGTACACAAGATCACAGCTTTCTTCTTCATTCCCATTGCACTCTACTTCATAAACAATGTTGCTTTGTTGTTGTTTTTCTATTGGTGTTTTGACGTAAGAGAAAAGTTTACTTGTTGTTTGATTGGCTTTGTAGGCAAAACATATGTTGTTTGTGTTGTTTATTGTCGTTCTTATGCTCTTGTTATCTGTTAAACCAGGTATGTATTTGAGGCTGCAATATCGTTTTTTCTCTTCATTAGTTTTAGGGTTACCATGTTTACATTTCAATTTTCTACTTATTTCGTTAATAATGTTGGTAATTACTTTTGTGGGAAAGCTATTGTTATTTAATATTCGGGTTATTGTTTTTATGTTGGTTTGATGAAATTCTTCGTCACTGATGCGAAGTACTCTTGTGACAAAACTTTTAGCAGTGTTTATAATTTGTGATTTTGGTTGTGTGCTGTGGTAATTCATGATTCTGCCGGATGCCATAGTTTTTTGATACCAGTCAAATTTAATGCTGTTGTCATGTCGTCTTAGTTTGGTGTCAAGATATGAATTTTTAAAGAGCTTTGGCTGGACCTAAAATTTCAACAAGCGTGGATTTAAAAAGAGCTTTGACTGGACCTAAAATTTCAACAAGCGTGGATTTTTAAAGAGCTTTGACTGGACCTAAAATTTCAACAAGCGTGGATTTTTAAAGAACAAGAATGGATTTTTAAAGGATTTTTGGTGGACCTTAAAAGGTCAACAAGCGTGGATTTTTAAGTGTTTTGAGTGGACATAAAAAGGTCAACAAGCTTGGACTTTTAAAGAGCGTAGAGTTTTAAAGAGTTTTTGTTGGACCTAAAAGGGTCAACACGCGTGGATTTTTTGGGCCGATTCCGTACAGCGAGGCGAGTCGTGTCGCGTTGTCAAATGCAATTTTTCGATTCCGTATGGCAATATCGCCTGAGGTCGTCAAATTTTGTCGCCGAAATGTTCATTTTCCGGCGACAACAAATTAGCTGTCGCCGTACATTTTTACTAACGAATAAAAATAAAATAAAAAAATAAAAATAACTTGTTATCGACGATTATTTTCTATCGCTGTACGTAGTGCATTTTTTAAATTTTGTCACAGAGACGATAGACGACGCGACATGACTCGCCTCGCTGTACGGAATCGGCCCATTTAAAAAGTTGTTGGTTTACATAAAAAGGTCAAAAGCGTGGGTTTTTAAAGAGTTTTGGGTAGACTAAAAAGGCCAACAAGCGTGAATTTTTAAAGAGGTTTGGGTGGACCTAAAAGCGTCAACAAACGTGGATTTTTAAAGAGTTTTGGGTGGAATAAAAAGTTCAACAATCGTGTATTTTTAAAGAGTTTTGGGTGGACCTAAAATGGTCAACAAGCGTGGATTTTTAAAGGGTTTTGGGTGGACCTAAAATGGTCAACAAGAGTGGATTTTTAAAGAGGTTTGGGTGGACATAAAAATGTCAACAAGCGTGGATGTTTAAAGAGTGTTGGGTGGACATAAAATGGCCAACAAGCGTGTATTTTTAAAGAGTTTTGGGTGGACCTAAAAATGTCAACAAGAGTGGATTTTTAAAGAGGTTTGGGTGGACATAAAAATGTCAACAAGCGTGGATTTTTAAAGAGATTTGGGTGGACCTAAAAGGTCAACAAGCGTGAATTTTTAAAGAGTTTTGGGTGAACATAAAAACGTCAACAACCGTGGATTTTTAAAGAGTTTTGGGTGGACATAAAATTGTCAACAACCGTGGATTTTTAAAGTGTTTTGGGTGGACCTAAAAAGGTAAAGAATTGTGAATTTTTAAAGAGTTTTGGGTGAACATAAAAAGGTCAACAACTGTGGATTTTTAAAGAGTTTTGGGTGGAATAAAAATGCCAAAAATCGTGGATTTTTAAAGAGTTTTGGGTGAGCATAAAAAGGTCAACAACCGTGGATTTTTAAAGAGTTTTGGGTGGACATAAAATGGTCAACAACCGTGGATTTTTAAAGGGTTTTGGGTGGAATAAAGAGTTCAACAATCGTGGATTTTTAAAGAGTTTTGTGTGGACCTAAAATGGGTCAACAACCGTGGATTTTTAAAGCATTTTGGGAAGACCTAAAATGGGTCAACAATCGTGGATTTTTAAAGGGTTTTGGCTAGAACTAAAAGGTTCAACAAGAGTTGATTTTAAAAGAGATTTGGGTGGACCTAAAAAGGCCAACAAGCGTGGAATTTTAAAGAGTTTTTGGTGGACATAAAAATGTCAACAAGCGTATATTTTTAAAGAGTTTTGGCTGGACCTGAAAAGGTCAACAAGCGTGGATTTTTAAAGAGGTTTGGGTGGACATAAAATGGTCAACAATCGTTGATTTTTAAAGGGTTTTGGCTAGAACTAAAAGGTTCAACAAGCGTTGATTTTAAAAGAGATTTGGGTGGACCTAAAAAGGCCAACAAGCGTGGAATTTTAAAGAGTTTTTGGTGGACATAAAAATGTCAACAAGCGTATATTTTTAAAGAGTTTTGGCTGGACCTGAAAAGGTCAACAAGCGTGGATTTTTAAAGAGGTTTGGGTGGACATAAAATGGTCAACAATCGTGGATTTTTGGGTGGACATAAAATGGTCAACAACCGTGGATTTTTAAAGTGTTTTGGGTGGACCTAAAAAGGTAGAGAAGTGTGGATTTTTAAAGAGTTTTGGGTGGACATAAAAAGGTCAACAACCGTAAAAAGGACCTAAAAAGGTAGAGAAGTGTGGATTTTTAAAGAGTTTTGGGTGGACATAAAATGGTCAACAACCGTGGATTTTTAAAGAGTTTTGGGTGAACATAAAAAGGTCAACAACCGTGGATTTTTAAAGAGTTTTGGGTGGACATAAAATTGTCAATAACCGCGGATTTTTAAAGAGTTTTGGTTGGACATAAAATGGTCAACAACCGTGGATTTTTAAAGGGTTTTGGGTGGAATAAAGAGTTCAACAATCGTGGATTTTTAAAGAGTTTTGTGTGGACCTAAAATGGGTCAACAACCGTGGATTTTTAAAGCATTTTGGGAAGACCTAAAATGGGTCAACAATCGTGGATTTTTAAAGGGTTTTGGCTAGAACTAAAAGGTTCAACAAGAGTTGATTTTAAAAGAGATTTGGGTGGACCTAAAAAGGCCAACAAGCGTGGAATTTTAAAGAGTTTTTGGTGGACATAAAAATGTCAACAAGCGTATATTTTTAAAGAGTTTTGGCTGGACCTGAAAAGGTCAACAAGCGTGGATTTTTAAAGAGGTTTGGGTGGACATAAAATGGTCAACAATCGTGGATTTTTAAAGAGTTTTGGGTGGACATAAAATGGCCAACAACCGTGGATTTTTAAAGTGTTTTGGGTGGACATAAAAATGTCAACAAGCGTAGATTTTTAAAGAGTTTTGGGTGGACCTAAAAAGGTCAACATGAGTGGATTTTTAAAAATGTCAACAAGCGTGGATTTTTAAAGAGATTTGGGTGGACCTAAAAAGGTAAAGAAGTGTGAATTTTTAAAGAGTTTTGGGTGAACATAAAAAGGTCAACAACCGTGGATTTTTAAAGAGTTTTGGGTGGAATAAAAATGCCAACAATCGTGGATTTTTAAAGAGTTTTGGGTGGACCTAAACAGGTCAACATGAGTGGATTTTTAAAGAGTTTTAGGTAGACCTAAAAAGGTCAAAAAGCGTGGATTTTTAAAGAGTTTTGGGTGAACATAAAAAGGTCAACAACCGTGGATTTTTAAAGAGTTTTGGGTGGACATAAAATGGTCAACAACCGTGGATTTTTAAAGGGTTTTGGGTGGAATAAAAAGTTCAACAATCGTGGATTTTTAAAGAGTTTTGGGTGGAACAAAAAGTTCAACAATCGTGGATTTTTAAAGAGTTTTGTGTGGACCTAAAATGGGTCAACAACCGTGGATTTTTAAAGCATTTTGGGAAGACCTAAAATGGGTCAACAATCGTGGATTGTTAAAGGGTTTTGGCTAGAACTAAAAGGTTCAGCAAGCGTTGATTTTAAAAGAGATTTGGGTGGACCTAAAAAGGCCAACAAGCGTGGAATTTTAAAGAGTTTTTGGTGGACATAAAAATGTCAACATGAGTGGATTTTTAAAGAGTTTTGGCTGGACCTGAAAAGGTCAACAAGCGTGGATTTTTAAAGAGTTTTGGGTGGACATAAAATGGTCAACAACCGTGGATTTTTAGTTTTTTGGGTGGACATAAAATGGTCAACAACCGTGGATTTTTAGTTTTTTGGGTGGACATAAAATGGACAACAACCGTGGATTTTTAAAGTGTTTTGGGTGGACCTAAAAAGGTAGAGAAGTGTGGATTTTTAAAGAGTTTTGGGTGGACATAAAAAGGTCAACAACCGTAAAAAGGACCTAAAAAGGTAGAGAAGTGTGGATTTTTAAAGAGTTTTGGGTGGACATAAAATGGTCAACAACCGTGGATTTTTAAAGAGTTTTGGGTGAACATAAAAAGGTCAACAACCGTGGATTTTTAAAGAGTTTTGGGTGGACATAAAATTGTCAATAACCGCGGATTTTTAAAGAGTTTTGGTTGGACATAAAATGGTCAACAACCGCGGATTTTTAAAGAGTTTGGGTGAACATAAAAAGGTCAACAACCGTGGATTTTTAAAGAGTTTTGGGTGGACATAAAATTGTCAATAACCGTGGATTTTTAAAGAGTTTTGGGTGAACATAAAAAGGTCAACAACCGTGGATTTTTATAGAGTTTTGGGTGAACATAAAAGGGTCAACTAGCGTGAATTTTTAAAGAGTTTTGGGTGAACATAAAAAGGTCAACAAGCGTGAATTTTTAAAGAGTTTTGGGTGGATCTACAAGGTTCAACAAGCCTCAATTTTTAAAGAACAAGAATGGATTTCTAGAGGGTTTGTGGTGGACCTTAAAAGGTCAACAAGCGTGGATTTTTAAAGTTTTGGGTGGATTTAAAATTGTCAACAAGCGTGGATTTTTAAACAGTTTTGGGTGGACTTAAAAGCGTCAACAAACGTGGATTTTTAAAGAGTTTTGGGTGGACTTAAAAGTGTCAACAAACGTGGATTTTTAAAGAGTTTTGGGTAGCGTGGATTTTTAAATAGTTTTTGGTTGCACCTAAAAGGTTCAACAAGCCTCAATTTTTAAAGAACAAGAATGGATTTTTAAAGGCTTTTTGGTGGACTTTAAAAGGTCAACAAGCCTCAATTTTTAAAGAACAAGAATGGATTCTTAAATGCTTTTTGGTGGACTTTAAAAGGTCAACAAGCTTGGATTTTTAAAGAGTTTTGGGTGGACCTAAAAGGTTCAGGAAGCCTCGATTTTTAAAGTGTTTTGGCTGGACCTAAAAGGGTCAACAAGAATGGATTTTTAAAGGGTTTTGGGTGGACTTAAAACGCTCAACAAGTGTGGATTTTTAAAGGGTTTTTGGTGGACCTTAAAAGGCCAACAAGCGTGGATTTTTAACGTTTTGGGTGGACCTAAAAAGGTCAACAAGCATGGATTTTTAAAGAGTTTTGGCTGGACCTAAAAGGTTCAACAAACCTCGATTTTTAAGGAGTTTGGCTGGACCTAAAAGGTTCAACAAGTCTCAATTTTTAAAGTGTTTTGGCTGGACCTAAAAGGGTCAACAAGAATGGATTTTTAAAGGGTTTTGGGTGGACTTAAAACGCTCAACAAGTGTGGATTTTTAAAGGGTTTTGGTTGGACCTAAAAAGGTCAACAAGCGTGGATTTTTAAAGGGCTTTGGTTGGACCTAAAAAGGTCAACCAACAAGCGTGGATTTTTAAAGGGTTTTGGTGGACCTTAAAAGACCAACAAGCGTGGATTTTTAATGTTTTGGCTGGACCTAAAAAGGTCAACAAGCGCGGATTTTTAAAGAGTTTTGGGACTTGATTTACGTTTATAACAAATTTTACGATGTGTAAAGTTTCGACCAAATCGGAAGTCATTTTAGTTGTTGCTGACGTTATCTCGGGAAGTACATATATATTTGCCCCCTAATAAATTATATATATTTGATTTTCGAAATTAAAACACTAAAGCGGGGCACTCACCTATCAGTCTGCCCGACAGCATTTTTAATAGTATTGGTAAATTTTGAAGTTTTTGTCAATGTATGTATGAGTATTTTAAGCAGGATTGAAATCAAAATAGTTTTGATTTCGTAAATGAACCCCTTTCAATCCGCTGAATTTTGTTTATTTTCCAAGTAACCAACAAACAATTTTTGAAAACAACAAATATTTGCTCTGTTCCAGAATCTGCAAGAAGCTACAATTTTTTACTAAGATAACATTTTTTCCTTTATGTTATCGAAAAAAATAGCGAAAATTAGTAGATTCTTGCAGTACTGGAACATACCAATTATTTGAGAGGAAATTAAAAAAATTGGAAAACTTCAACCCAAAATCAAGTTCTGGAGGAAAATTCATCATTTTTGGAATATGGATTGAAGGAATGCCACACACTATTCAATCACATACGTACAGAAGGGTTCATCGGTTGCTGTCCTGCATGCCCATAGTGTATGGCCGGCATTAACAATTCCTAGATACATATTTGTAAAATTATTTCATAGCATAATATGCCATTGGACCCACATTTTCGTATTCTGAATAAAATGTTGTGGGAGTTTTTTTCCCATTTCCCATCTCCCCTCATTCTGAATGAAGTTTGAATTGGGAATTTGTTCCCATGGGAAAAAAGTATACATTCTCTATCTTGAATTGTGGGAGAATTTTGTGGGAAAAATCTCCCCAGCAAACAGTGTGGGAGTTTGAAAAAAATTTTCAAGAAATTTCATACTTTTATGAAATTTCATATTTTAAGACATCTACACGACAAAATTATTGCAAATATTTATAATCGCCATGTGTTTGCTTAATAAAATCATACAAAATGTACTGTAAAATATGTCATTAGTAGACTTCGGATTTTGCATATTCTTGCTCTGTTCCAGAACCTGCAAGAAGCTACTATTTTTTTACTACGATAACATTTTTTCCTTTATGTTATCGACAAAAATAGTAAAAATTAGTAGATTCTTGCAGTACTGGAACATACCATCTTATATGATACAAAAACCTGCAAGAATCTAATGTGCCGTTTCCACGGTACGTCGTTCGTTCTCTATTCGTTGTTCGACCCATAACTACGAAGAAATTACTTATTTCCCCATACAAAATTTTGTGAACGAACGACGATTTTACTACGTTGTTCGAGTAGAAATACTCTCCGAACAACGATAAAATAAGTCCCATCTCTAACAAATGAGAGCATTTATCGAAATAAATTAATTATGACAGACAAAATATAAAATTTAAAAATGTATCGATTTTTTAGAAAAAATGGAAAACATGAATTAAAGGTAAACGGTTCAACGATTAGTATACGTTCAAAGCATAGCAAATTTTCTATTCTCTTTCATTGCAGTTCCATTTTTGGTCCATTGTTTTAATTTCGCGTACAAATCTAGAAACAAAAATCAAATACCTGCTTGAAAGTCTGTATACACAAATATTGTTTTGACATGTCTCTCTCTCTCCTTAATTTTGAAAATAGAAATACATAAAAATATATTGAAAATAGCTAAATTTACAGAATTTATGGAAAATATGATGAAAAACGTGTAATTAAATATAAAACATACATTCAAAGGAATGGCTATTGTATTTCCTGTTCATTTAATGTGTATCTTGTGCGTTTTTTGTTCAAATTTCCTTAAAAACCAGGAAACAAAAAGTGAGAAGAATTGAAATACGTTACGGTGAACAACGAATGGTGTCGTGGAAACGGGTTAATTCGTGTACGTATTTCGACTCTCGAACAACGTACTTCAAACGCTCGTGTGAACATGACATAACATGTTTTACATCGATAAAAAATTTTCCTTTATGTTATCGAACAAAACAAAAAAGTAGTAAAAATTAGTAGATTTTTGCAGTTCTGGAACAGACCATATGTATTGAAATACGAGAAAAATAGTCATGGTTGATTCTATTAACGCAGAACAGCAAGTAAAAACAAATCAATTTCAAAAGAATTTTTGGCAATAATTATTAAAATATATTGGAAAATAACCATAATATATACAATCTTTACAACTTTTATTCATTTTCGTAATATAACCTTCGGGTTTTTTAAATCAGACGACTAACGTTCTATTGAAAACGTGTTAGTCTCCTCAACGACACGACAACGATCACAGGCGTACATACACATATGCCAAATTATTGCAATGCTATAACATTTTCCGAAATGCCTTTTCTTGAATAGGATCGTTATTTTTGAACGTAGAAGCTTGAAATTTTGCAAGGGCATGTGTTTTAGTTTTAGATTCAAGCACAAACGTATTTTATATATTTATTTATTTTTTTTTTTTTTTGAGATACGTCTTCGGAAATTTATGGTGACGATATGTAATAACACGCAAAAATATGTAATAATTGAGAAAAATATCCGAATTTATATTTTTGATTTTTTTTTAAAATATGCAAAATACGAGGAATAAGTAAAACTAGCGATCACAAATCGCTGACTCCATTCACTTAAAAATCCATAAATCAATGCACGGTTGTTGAATTAAGTGAGTTGTGCTTTTGCTAATCTAATTCAAAAACCGCGAATACAATGCAAATAGGCATTTTGTATTATAAAACAAAATTACAGCTCCCAAAAGTATGCTATAATAATTTGGTGTAACTAATTTCGAATTTCGAAATTGCAGCTCCCATGGTTTGCTCTTCCCACGTCGTTTAGAATATGGAAAACGTGGGAATGGGAAATTTCGCTCCCATGGGAAACAGTTCCCATGGGAATGTTCAGAATAGGGCTATATACTTTTTTTCCATGGGAACAAATTCCCAATTCGAACTTCATTCAGAATGAGGGGAGATGGGAAATGGGAAAAAAACTTCCACAAAATTTTATTCAGAATACGAAAATGTGGGAATGGGAAAAAATTCCCAACTCCCATGCGTTCAGAATAGGGTTGAAAGAGTTTTGGGTGGACATAAAATGGGTCAACAATTTGAGTGGACATAAAATGGTCAACAAGCGTGGATTTTTAAAGGGTTTTGGGTAGCGTGGATTTTAAATAGTTTTTGGTTGGACCTAAAAGGTTCAACAAGCCTCAATTTTTAAAGAACAAGAATGGATTTTTGAAGGCTTTTTGGTGGACTTTAAAAGGTCAACAAGCATGGATTTTTAAAGAGTTTTGAGTGGACATAGAAAGGTCAACAAGCTTGGATTGTTAAAGAGCGTGGATTTTTAAAGAGTTTTGGGTGGACCTAATAGGTTCAGGAACCCTCGATTTTTAAAGAACAAGAATGGATTTTAAAGGGTTTTTGGTGGACTTTAAAAGGCCAACAAGCGTGGATTTTTAATGTTTTGGGTGGACCTAAAAAGGTCAACAAGCATGGATTTTTAAAGAGTTTTGGCTGGACCTAAAAGGTTCAACAAACCTCGATTTTTAAAGTGTTTTGGGTGGACCTAAAAGGGTCAACAAGAATGGACTTTTAAAGAGCCTTGGCTGGACCTAAAAGGGTCAACAAGAATGGATTTTTATAGGGTTTTGGGTGGACTTAAAACGCTCAACAAGCGTGGATTTTTAAAGGGTTTTGGTTGGACCTAAAAAGGTCAACAAGCGTGGATTTTTAAAGAGCTTTGGCTGGAACTAAAAGTTCAACAAGCGTGGATTTTTAAAGAGCTTTGGCTGGAACTAAAAGTTCAACAAGCGTGGATTTTTAAAGAGCTTTGGCTGGACCTAAAAAGGTCAACATGAGTGGATTTTTAAAGAGCTTTGGCTGGACCTAAAAAGGTCAACAAGAGTGGATTTTTAAAGAGTTTTGGGTGGACCTAAAAAGGTCAACAAGCGTGGATTTTTAAAGCATTTTGGGAAGACCTAAAATGGGTCAACAAGCGTGGATTTTTACAGAGTTTTGGGTGAAATAAAAAGTTCAACAAGCGTTGATTTTTAAAGGGTTTTGGCTGGACCTAAAAAGGTCAACAAGCGTGGATTTTTAAAGAGCTTTGGCTGGAACTAAAAGTTCAACAAGCGTGGATTTTTAAAGAGCTTTGGCTGGACCTAAAAATGTCAACATGAGTGGATTGTTAAAGAGCTTTGGGTGAACATAAAATGGGTCAACAAGCGTGGATTTTTAAAGGGTTTTGGTTGGACCTAAAAAGGTCAACATGAGTGGATTTTTAAAGAGCTTTGGCTGGACCTAAAAATGTCAACATGAGTGGATTGTTAAAGAGCTTTGGGTGAACATAAAATGGGTCAACAAGCGTGGATTTTTAAAGAGTTTTGGCTGGACCTAAAAAGGTCAACATGAGTGGATTTTTAAAGAGTTTTGGGTGGACATAAAATGGGTCAACAAGCGTGGATTTTTAAAGAGTTTTGGCTGGACATAAAATGGTCAACAAGCGTGGATTTTTAAAGAGTTTTGGCTGGACATAAAATGGTCAACAAGCGTGGATTTTTAAAGGGTTTTGGGTAGCGTGGATTTTAAATAGTTTTTGGTTGGACCTAAAAGGTTCAACAAGCCTCAATTTTTAAAGAACAAGAATGGATTTTGAAAGCTTTTTGGTGGACTTTAAAAGGTCAACAAGCATCAATTTTTAAAGAACAAGAATGGATTTTTAAAGCTTTTTGGTGGACTTTAAAAGGTCAACAAGCCTCAATTTTTAAAGAACAAGAATGGATTCTTAAATGCTTTTTGGTGGACTTTAAAAGGTCAACAAGCATGGATTTTTAAAGAGTTTTGAGTGGACATAGAAAGGTCAACAAGCTTGGATTGTTAAAGAGCGTGGATTTTTAAAGAGTTTTGGGTGGACCTAATAGGTTCAGGAACCCTCGATTTTTAAAGAACAAGAATGGATTTTAAAGGGTTTTTGGTGGACTTTAAAAGACCAACAAGCGTGAATTTTTAATGTTTTGGGAGGACATAAAAATGTCAACAAGCATGGATTTTTAAAGAGTTTTGGCTGGACCTAAAAGTTTCAACAAGCCTCAATTTTTAAAGTGTTTTGGGTGGTTAAAGGGTTTTTGGTGGACTTTAAAAGACCAACAAGCGTGAATTTTTAATGTTTTGGGAGGACCTAAAAGGGTCAACAAGAATGGACTTTTAAAGAGCCTTGGCTGGACCTAAAAGGGTCAACAAGAATGGATTTTTATAGGGTTTTGGGTGGACTTAAAACGCTCAACAAGCGTGGATTTTTAAAGGGTTTTGGTTGGACCTAAAAAGGTCAACAAGCGTGGATTTTTAAAGGGGTTTTGGTGGACCTTAAAAGGCCAAAAAGCGTGGATTTTTAAAGGGTTTTTGGTGGACCTTAAAAGGCCAACAAGCGTGGATTTTTAATGTTTTGGGTGGACTTAAAAAGGTCAACAAGCGCGGATTTTTAAAGAGTTTTGGGACTTGATTTACGGTTGGAACAAATTTTACGATGTGTAAAGTTTCGACCAAATCGGAAGTCATTTTAGTTGGTGCTGATGTTATCTCGGGAAGTACATATATACTTACCCCCTAAAAATTGATATTTGATTTTCGATATTAAAACACTAAAGCGGGGCACTCACCTATCAGTCTGCCCGACAGCATTTTTAATAGTATTGGTAAATTTTGAAGTTTTTGTCAATGTATGTGTGAGTATTTTAAGCAGGATTGAAATTAAAATAGGTTTGATTTTGTAAATGAACCCCTTCCAATCCGATGAATTTTGTTTATTTTCCAAGTAACCAACAAATAATTTTTGAAAACAACAAATATTATTTGTGAGGAAACTAAAAAAATTGGAAAACTTCAACCCAAAATCGAGTTCTGGAGGAAAATTCATCATTTTTGGAATATGGATTGAAGGAGTGCCACACACTATTCAATCACACACGTACACAAGGGTTCATTTGGCAGTGCAGTTTGGCAGTATAGTGTATGCCCCGCATAAATGAACCCCTTTCAATCCGATGAATTTTGTTTATTTTCCAAGTAACCAACAAACAATTTTTGAAAACAACAAATATTTGCTCTGTTCCAGAATCTGCAAGAAGCTACAATTTTTTACTAAGATAACATTTTTTCCTTTATGTTATCGAAAAAAATAGCGAAAATTAGTAGATTCTTGCAGTACTGGAACATAGCAATTATTTGAGAGGAAATTAAAAAAATTGGAAAACTTCAACCCAAAATCAAGTTCTGGGGGAAAATTCATCATGTTTGGAATATGGATTGAAGGAATGCCAGACATTATTCAATCACATACGTACAGAAGGGTTCATCGGTTGCTGTCCGCATGCATATAGTGCATAGTAGAACAAATAAAAGGTAATATTAATACTACAACAAATACAACTCAACAACAACCACATTGAAATTTGTTTTTGTTTGTAAACCTTAGTGTCAACGTACATGTAAACAAAACAAGGAAATGTCTATAAATTATTGGAATTTAAAAAACTAATAATTTTTCACATTTTATTGAATATTTTGAAAAACATGAATGAAAACTCGTTAGATTTTCAATTTGAATGTTTCCACATCATTCCACTAAATGCATAATTTCTCGCAGAAAGTAGAATACTTGCAAAAATGTTTCGGGTCGCTGGTAATTCATTGAAAAAAGAGAAGCTGTTTCAATCGTTTGCTTTTGAAAACAAAAAAGCACATATTTATTAGGGCTTTATTCTTTTCAAGTTTAACAAAATACCACACATATTAACAAATATTGTACCGCCTTTATAAGCGGTGTTTTAGTGTGCGGCATGTCGTTCGGACCTGGAGGAGGTTACATGTCAATGATATGAAGGAGTCTTTATGGGAAATAGTTTTTTTTCTGATGAATAAATTTGTTCTTCAAAAATATATATCCCTAATATACATCGAACATAGAAATAAATACATAAAATGTCGTATGGAATTTGACACTAACACTACAACCCAGTTCAGTCAGCTGGGTATTGCTGCTACCTTTTCTTGTTCTACCATGCCCATAGTGTATGGCCGGCATTAACAATTCCTAGATACATATGTGTAAAATTATTTCATAGCATATTTTGTTTGATTATTTTTGTTTTTTTTTCTGGTGACACATTGCATTTCGGAAATTTCATCAACGAATCGTCGACGAAGATGTCATTAAAGCAGGCCTGCTCAAGGTGCGCATCTGAGCTGTCGGTGCCCAGCTAACAATTTTTTCCGAAGGCTCTGATATCAGATTTTTTCTGAGATTTTCTGAATTTTTTTAGAAATGTGGCCGATTTCTCTATTATTTTCCTAGAAATTGGACCGATTTTCTGAAAGTCCCAATTTACATTGGGCGAGTTTACTTGCGGCAATTGTCATTTTGTAGGAGAGAGAGGTAAGGCATATGGTAACCCTTTGCCTCTCAGCCAGAGTTCGAAAATAAACAGTACACTAACATAGTGTACCGCTCCGAGAACAGTATCACTAAAATATTTTTAGCGTTAGTGTTCCGGAACACAAACACTAAAAAATATTTTAGTGATACTGTTCCGGAGCACAACGATAAACGTAGTGTACCACATTTTGGTACACTAAAAACGTTGGGTACCGCAGTCGGAACACTAAAAATCGTAGTGCTCCGCAGTCGGAGCACTAAAAATCGTAGTGCTCCGCAGTCGGAACACTAAAAATCGTAGTGCTCCGCAGTCGGAGCACTAAAAATCGTAGTGTTCCGCAGTCGGAGCACTAAAAAATCGTTGTGTACCACGTGTCGGAACACTAAAAAATAACGTAATGATAATGTACCACACACGAGTTTATTATGATTTGCGAGGAAAATTAAATATTTATAATTTTTGAGATAAGTACAAATTAAGACATAAAAACTCAGATACACCTCCTAAATCCATGTATGTATGTATACATATTAATTAATAACGTTGGGAACTTAAGTAGAAAATATGAAAAACATTGATTCGGTTGTTGTACAATGGCGCACTACAAATTGTGGTGTTCTGACTGTGGATACATGACTTTATTATGATTTGTGAGGAAAATTAAATATTTTATAATTTTTTTAATAAATACAAATTAGGAATAAAATTTAATAGAACACGTGAAAAACGCCTGATTTGACTTTTGGACAATGGATCAATAAAAATCGTAGTGTTCGGCTGCGGAGCACTAAAAATCGTAGTGTTCCGACTGCCGGATCACTAAAAATCGTAGTGTTCCGACTGCCGGATCACTAAAAATTTTAGTGTTCCGACTGCCGGATCTCTAAAAATCGAAACAATGGAACAATAAAAATCGTAGTGTTCGGCTCCGGAGCACTAAAAATCGTAGTTTTCCGACTGCCAGATCACTACGATGTTTAATGTTCTGCAGTCGAACACTACGATTTTTAGTGCTCCATTGTCCAAAAACCAAACCATACTTACATGGATGTAACATTTTATCTTAATTTTTATTAATCAAATTTAACGAAATATTTCATTTTCCTAAGAAAACATAATTCCTTTGTTATTTTTAGTGTTCCAACACGTGGTGCACTACGATTTTTAGTGATCCGGCAGTCGGAACACTAAAATTTTTAGTGTTCCGGCAGTAGGAACACTAAGATTTTTAGTGTTCCGGCAGTAGGAACACTAAGATTTTTAGTGTTCCGGCAGTAGGAACACTAAGATTTTTAGTGTTCCGCAGACGAACACTACGATTTTTAGTGCTCCATTGTCCAAAAACCAAATCAGATGTTCTTCACATTTTCTTTTAATTTTTATTTTTTAAAAATATATATATAAATATTTAATTTCCTCAGAAATCATAATAAACTCATGTATGGTTCATTACCTTATAGTTTCAAAACGATTTTTAGTGCTCCGGCACGACGATCTTTGTGCTTCATTCCATAAAAAACTAAATATTGTTTTTTCATAATTTTGACCAAATTTCGTAATGTGTTTAACTAATTTAAACATACATGGATGTAACAGTTTATCTTTATTTTTATTTGATCAAATTTAACCAAATATTTAATTTACCTAAGAAAACATAATACCTTTATTATTTTTTAGTGTTCCAACACGTGGTGCACTCTGATTTTTAGTGATCCGGCAGTCGGAACACTAAAATTGTTAGTGCTCCGCAGTCGGAACAGTAAAATTGTTAGTGCTCCGCAGTCGGAGCACTACGATTTTTAGTGCTCCGGCAGTCGGAACACTAAAATTTTTAGTGCTCCGCAGTCGGAACACTACGATTTTTAGTTCTCCGCAGTCGGAGCACTACGATTTTTAGTGCTCCGGCATGCGGTACACTACGATTATCGTTGTGTTCCGGTACAGTATCACTAAAATATTTTTTAGTGTTTGTGTTCCGGAGCGGTACACTATCGTAGTGTACCTATCCACCTTGGTACGGTACAGAACGGTACGGTACGATACCATAGTGTTTATTTTCGAACACTGCTCTCAGCACCCTCTCTCACCCACAAACTGACAATTGCCGCAAGTAAACTCGCCTAATGTAAATTGGGACTAAGTTTATTTTAAGAATCTCTGCACATTTTCTAAAGAATCTTAAGAATCGTCATTCCGAATTCGTTCCGATTTCTTATGGATTTTCTAAGGGATTTTTTTTTCGGTTGATGTCGAAGAACAAAATGACTGGTCATAAAATTCGCATATACAATTTTACATTTTTTTTAATATAAATACAACATATAATAATTCAAGCTAGTGTTGATAGCTTCAACATACTTCTGCACATTGTTCTACTGTTAATCATAAAATGATAACAACAGGCAAAATCATTAGAAAGTTTGAAATTATAATCTTCTATAAATAGTACATTAAAAGAAAATTGTCTCTGAGTGGGGTTTGTACAGTACTACAGTACGACACGTGTTGTGTCAATATCAAAGGCGTCAGCGTCAGAATTGTTTCCGATTTTTTCAGAAAATCTAAACTTTTCTCCGAATTTTTCCAGAATTTCCTTCCGAATTCGGACGGATTTTCTTAAGAAAATCTAAATTTTTCATCGAATTTTCCAGAATTTTCTTCCGAATTCGGACCGAATTCTGTCAGAAAATCTAAATTTTTCTCCGAATTTTCGAAGAATTTACTTTCGAATACGGACCGAATTCGTCGCGAAAGTCTAATATTTATTAAGAATTTCATTAGAAAATTCTTTCCGAATTCGGTGACCACGTCCATACAACTTTCGTACCGAATTCGGTACGAATTCGGCATCAGAATCGGATATTTTTTCAGAAATTCTGTCCGAATTCGATACGAATTCGGAAAAAAATGTTAGCTGGGTGTGTGTCAATTTTCTCACACACACAATTGAAAAAGAGAGCTTTTGTTTTTGTTTTGAGTATTTTCAAAATTAAAAATCACCCAGCAAACCAAATGTCGGATGTCCGACACGTCTGAACAATTTCGGAAGCAACGTCGTTCAGATTTCGTTCCGATTTCTAAACGATTTTTCGGAGCGGAAATAGTTCAGATTTTGTACCGATTTCGTTCCGATTTCGGAACGAATGTCGGAAAGAAACTTCCTTTCCGAATTTCCCAAGGATTTTCTTCAGATTTCGTTACGAAATCGGATCGAAATCGATACGATGTCGCTCCGACATTTCGTTCCGAAATTATGTCAACCACTTCATACAACTTTCGTTAAGATATCGTTACGATTTCGTATCAGACATCGGACGTATCGTCCGAATTTTGTTCCGATTTCGTTAAGATGTCGGTACGATTGGTTTGCTGGGTCAGTCTCTATTGAACATTCAATGAGGAAGGTTCTGTTTTCGAATTTGTCTATGAATTTATATGCGTACACTGAAAAAATGAATGAAGATACTGAATACGAATTTTTATTTGCCTAAAATTTTTACGGCAAATTAGAGTGTTTGGTTTGTCAACGCACTTTGGTTTGTCACGAACTTGATTTGCAACAAATTATAACATCAACAGTCACATTTGGTCAAAATAAAATAATTATTCTACTCTATATTTTGAAATATAAAATAAAAAAAAAACTGTTACGATATTTCTCACAGTATACAGAGAGACAAAGGAAAATTGAAATTTGCCCAATAGAATATCGAATCGTTGATGACATTTTCGTCGACGATTCGTTGATGACATCTATGAAATTGTCATGTACGACAACTTGCAAGACCATGTCTTGCATTGTGTCTTGGCAACAAACACAAAAAATGATCAAAAAAGCGAGCTTTGAAATAATTGTTCATACATATATTTATGAAAATATTCAATTTTCAATTTGTAATAAATTCAATGTTAAAAAATCATAAAATTTGGAAATCGCGTCACGATGTATTATTCATACATAGTGCATTAACTAAAAAGGTAAGTAAGATTAAGTAGATTAAATTGCATTAAAAGTAATTGTAGTTATTCTTTAAACACGTGGATTTAGGTTGAAGGCATGGCGAACTTTGAAAATCGCAATATGAAGCAGATGGTATATGGTAAGATTTTTGAATATATTAGTGATTAATTACAACAGTCATATATTTTGTTTTGCAGAGTCCACAAAGTGAGCGAGATCGCCCCTCAGTCGGCTGGGGAAAGAAGTGAGGCGCGGTAAAGCTGGAAGAAAGTGATGATATGCAGAACATGCGGGAATTAAGTATAATTAATTTAAGATACAATTTGAAGACATAATATACATATTTTATAATTTAATAAAAATAAAAATTTGACGCACGACAACAAACTGAATTGTCTTTAATAGGGTCGTTAATGACAAATTGCAAGACAGTGTCTGTAAAGCTGTCGTCAACGAAATGACGGGTTTTTTGTCTTCGAAGTCGTCGTCGACGACTGCTTCGCTTACCTTGTCGCCCATGTTGTCGTGCATGAATACTGGGACACTTGTGTGAAAAAGTCGTCAACGATCCCAAAGGGCTGTCTGCAAAGAGTCGTGAACGAATTGGAAATGTCGTGCACGAGTCATCAATGTTGTCTTGAAGACACTTTCTATTGGGTGTGTATTTCAAAACCAACACAATTACAAAATGTGTTTGTATGTGTCTGAGCAGGCCTGCATTAAAGACTACCCAGTTGTTCGGGTAACTAGGGAATAACTAGCAATTTTGCTGGCTACTGGTAAACACAACTAGTTACCACCCAATCTACTCACAATGTTATAGACTGGTGAAATTAACATGGGGATGTCATAGGAAGGGGTCTATTGTCCCCTCACTGCATTACCAGTAACCACCCAATTCGATAGTCATGTGGAAGGCAGTTGTCTCTTCATTGCATTACCAGTAACCAGTCAATTCAGTAGTCAGAAATGATATCCAAAATTACTAGTAAGTCAAAGTCAGATAATTGGGTAAATGCAATATGAATTAGCCACGCTTTATTTTATTACATGGAGTGCAACAATTTTACAAAGGACAATATATATGTATGTATATGATGTATATTATATGTATATGATAGGTTCATCCTCATCCCTGATGCTGGAGCTTGTTTGTGACTACTTGATACAAATCACTGTATGTCCTGTATGTTTATTTGGTCCTTGGAATGTCCTTCCTTCAGATCATTCAAAAGTTCCTGAAATAAAATGTATAAAAGTTTAATGAAATGACGCGATTATGAATTGTGTCAAAATATGTATCAATACTTACCACAGATATATTATAAATATCTTCTTAAATTATTCATCCTTTCTATAAACGCGTTACGAGTTCTTTTTTGCGTCTTCAATTTTTGCACAACAAACGCAATAAACAAAATTCGTTATTTAATTATGAATGACAGAACATTTTTCTATTTTGTTTAAAAAAATAATTTTGAAAGGAGATTACAAGAGAGAAACATTGTCGATTACACTATCCATCGGTAGTCTATAAAATAGCCAATATATTACACTCCGCATTACCTGTAACTAGTGAAATGACATGATAGGCTTTGAAGCTCATTTCCAGTGACAAAAGCCACCTATAGGTTATTTTGTGTGCCATTTTTGGGTGTAAAGTAACTAGGATCACTGAGTAACTAGTGACATAACTATGCCAAAGTAGACAATTGCTATTTACTGAACAACTGGGTAGATTTTCTATTGGGGAATTTCAATTCGAATTGTATTAGTGAAACAGGTCATTTATACTATTCGTATGTTATTATTCATATTTTAATTTAAAAAATTTCAATTTGTGTTTCTAATTTGGCTTCTCCCTTTTCATTTGCAATAAGGCGACATAGTGAAAGTGAGAAATCTCCCGCAAGTGAACATTTATAATTGGGCTGATGACTTGAAGAGTCTCCACAGTAAAAGATTATCAAAATATCCTACTCAAGTCGTGGAAATTATATCCACAAATTTGTTTGTATTGTTTTGATATTTGCGATAAAAATGAAACATTTGCGTGTTGAGAATGTAAAAGTAAATTTCAATTTATTTCATAAATACATTTTTCTTATATATACTATATATATCACTTATGAATACATAAATATGCTTTTCGATTTTTTTTTTCAATAAAAAAAGAACAATAAAAGGAAATATTTGCATTTGTTTGTTTTGTACGATAGGTAGTTCGTTTCTCATTTTTGCACATTTAAAAAAAAAAGTTGTGAAGATCAAAATTCCGAAAGAAAATATTCTTAAAAAGGTAAAGAACAAAAAATGTCTAAGCCAAACTATTCGATAAGAAAAAGAAAACCCTAAGAAAAATGGAAAAGAAATACTTGCGACTATAGATGAAGGTTATCACGTGGAGGAGATTTGACATTTCTAAATCACTAATGAACTCCAGTGAATATGGAAAATATTAATATTATAAAAATATGACATCATATTTTACATGGTGATTGATATTTTAGAACCAAACGAAGTTGTAATACAGCTTAATAGTTATATATAAAAATAGGAAATTGAAAATATGATATGAGTAAACCGTTATATACAAACTAAAATTAAATTGAACTAATGAAAAAATTAATGATGGAAGTAAGACGCGAGAAAATCACTTTCGATTTCTTTCAACTTAAATGCATTTTATGTTTAACTTTTCTTCAAGGGCTTTTTAAACTGGAAAAATATGTTTGAAAATCACAGACAAATTTCCAAGTCGTCTTTACAAAGATTTCTCTTAAACAAATTTTAAAATTTCCTGAATTTAAAAATTGTTGATATTAAAATACATTATTTAGGATAGAGCAACTCTTAAAGATAGGAATGTTTTGGATGGATTTGAAATGTAAACCAATAAAAGACAATAAGCAACAATATACAAAATATAAAATGGGTACCAAAATAAAGTTTAAATTGTACAAAATAAAGTATAAAAAAATTGACTACTTTTTGGTAAGAATGAATTTTTCATTATCTTATGCAGCCGTTTGCAGGGGCCAAAAACAATCACAAAGATTTCTCTCAATATTGAACCAAACGGGATGTGCGCACAGCTTAAGATTTCAATTTTGTTTTCAATGTCTTTCAAAATAATCCAAAAAACATGACATCACATTCCTCTCGCATTCATTCAAAAATTTCAGCAGTAGTAAACAAGTTTTTTGTTGTTGTAAGGACAAACGTAGTAGAGAGATCTCCTTTTAACCAAACTTAAGTTTTCTGGGATCCATTGTAGCACCGCCTACAGCTCCCACCATAGCAGACGACCCATTCGGAAGTTGCGGTGTTATGGTCACAACAGGTGCTATTGAAACATTAACAGGTAACTTTTGTAAAAAGGCGGGACTGAGTAATGCTTCATTTTGTTTGTTTTTATGATGTCTTCCAACATCATCTTCATCGTCTGAGATCAATGATATACTCAAATCACTGGAGAGCTTTAAAGAAATCGGTGCCTGGGGTTGGGTGACAATTGGTGGCGGTTGTACCATTCCCTTTCGTCGTGTTGGTGATATTTTCTGTTGACCATCATTGAACTCGGGTATGCCACAGGATGCCAAACCTTCACGTAGCTTGGTGAGGGATAATTCATAAATACGATTTGCTATGACTGTGTGAACGGTTGTTTCATCCGGCAGCATGGGGAAGGGGGGAGGTGGATGTTGTTGATCAGGTGGCGAGGATTGGTGTTGCTGTTTTCCATTATTGATGGAGCATGTTAATGACTTTGTTGTGGCAGAAGATCGGGAACACGCTGTGGCATTCAGGGAACGTGGCACCAGGGATATTGTTACATCTTCATCAACTTGCATGGTATTGGAGGATAATGCAAAAGATGTATTGGGTGTGGAGGCAGGAATATGTGTGGGGAAGGCGTGTGGTTGACAGGGTGATGATTGATTTGTGGGATATATTACAGCTAAATCAGGATGTAAAGCATGAAATTGCGTTTGCTGGGCCATTAACATGGCATCATTTCTTTGTTCGTCATCACTATCATCGCTAAGGACAATACTTTCATTATTGAGCAAAACTGGTAAAGAGCGACGCTGTGGTCGTGATTTACGTTTTCGAGCTGGCTGTTGCAGCTGCTGTGTTTGTTGCTTTTGCCGTTGCTGCTGCTGCAGCTGTCCTGTTTGTGCTTGTGATGCTAACAGTTGCTGTGGTGGTGGTGGAATTTGCAATGATCTCCTTTGATTTGACAAATGTTTTGTGTGTTGTTTTTGTTGTTGATGAGATGAGTGTTTTACTGTTTGTTTATTGCTCAACGGTACTAAGGGGGGAGGTTCTGTTTGACTGGGTCCATTAGACATACGTACCACCGGCATCAGGCCCAATATGGCTGCCCTTTCCAAACACATTTTTCCAGCAAAGACGTTTTCATCAATTCTTGTTGCTCTTGGTGGCCTTTCTCCCCCATTAT
This sequence comes from Musca autumnalis, assembly GCF_047663935.1. Classification (NCBI taxonomy): domain Eukaryota; kingdom Metazoa; phylum Arthropoda; class Insecta; order Diptera; family Muscidae; genus Musca; species Musca autumnalis. The sequence goes on along the minus strand of NW_027411866.1, from coordinate 149,907,220 downwards.
TATCATCATCGGATAGCAAGTCAATGGTTACCTCAGGCCTCAAGGAATTAAGCTTTTGACGACGTTGATTTTCAGTCTTATTACGATTGCGGGCCGATGAAGCCTTTGCCGCCTGCTTTAGAGCTCTACGAAAGATCTCCACATATTTGGAACGTTTTTGCTTCAAGCGTTTGTTATGACACAAGGTGTGGGCTGATATGTAAAAGGGATTGGAATGTTGTTTTGTTGTCACAGTTGATGGGGCCGCTGCCGCTGATGTTGGTGACACGGCATTGTGAGGTGGCGGTTGTTGTTGTGGAGCCATTACTCTCACAGATGTTGTAACCTTTTTTTTTATAAAAGTTGTGTTGTAACTCTGTTGAGCTTCTTCTTTTATGACACACCAAAATTACATTTCCTCTACGTTGAGAAACTCATAGGAGGGAAGTAGTAGCGAACATCAATGCATGGCATTCACATAATTTATCAGTTTGTTTACTCACGAAAAATGTAAACTGCGTCCTGTTGTGTTTCACTTTATTGTCTTTATCTCTATTTCACAAGAGCGTTTGTTATTGACCGCTTGCGCTCCTTCGTTTATTTTGTTCTTTCTCACTTTCCTACCACAATCTTTTGACAATGCATCAACAGCAACCACCACCAAGTACAGTTTTATTTGTTTTTCTTGTGATGTTCATTCAACAAAACCCAAACTTGCATAATCTGGAGATTTTAGCAACTTTACAGTAATATTTTCACAATATTTAAAGCGTCTATTATCGAAAATATATTTAATAATCTGTATGTTTTGGATTGGTATTCTTTTTTCGTATAAAATCTCTTTTATTTTATGAAATATGCACTTTTATTTGTCCTGCTTTGCACTTTCCTTCGATGTTTATTATGACAGTCAGTCAGTGAATAACGAGTATTCGATTACTCTCATATCAGGGTTGGTACTCGTAAACACAATGCTCGGGCTGTCAATTCTCAGTGGCCAACGTTTACTGTTATTTTTTCTATTCAAATTTAAAAGAGCGAGAGCGAAAGAGAATTGTTTTTTTGAGATTAACCTAATTATTATGTCCTAACATCAAAGGCGCCGGCCTTGTAAAATAAATTATTGAAATTTAAAAAAAAAAAACAATATTTTTTCACATTTGATTTAATATTTTGGAAAACATGAATGAAAACTCGTTAGGTTTTCAATTTGAATGTTTCCATACTCAATTTGGTTTCAGGGAAGGCATGGGAACTCGAGAGGCCCTACTTAGTTTGAATGTACTAATACAAAACTGCCGAGATGTGCAAAAGGATGTTTACATATGCTTCATCGACTACGAGAAGGCATTTGACACGGTCAACCATGACAAGATGATGAAAATTTTGATATCAATTGGATTAGATGAAAGTGACCTTAAATGCATTAGAAACCTGTACTGGCAACAGATAGCCAACATTCATACAGATGGTGAACTTACCAACGATGTTTCCTATCCCCTCTTCTATTTAATGTGTATTCCCAAAAAATATTTGAGGAATCAATATGTGGGAAAAATATCGGAATTAGAATAAATAATACATTCATAAACAATATACGTTATGCCGACGACACCACATTACTTGCAAGCAGCTTCGCAGGATTACAAAAGCTAATAGATGCCCTTGAACATTCTAGTACGTCATATGCCTTAAATACCGTAGACAGACGGCAGCGTTAATTTGCATTAACTGTCTTAATTCAAATTAATTCGTGCATTATCCACATTCTTAATGCATAAAATCAAAGGAAATTTAAACTGAATTTAGGTATTTCAATATGGCAATGTTGTAAAAAGAGCCCATATTCATGTAGGAGAGAGAGCATATTCATGCTCTGAGACACAATTTGCATTGAAAATCAATTGTCTTTTGTCAAATTTCCATGTTTAAGAAAATAAAAAAGGAAACAAACAAATCAGAAATTTTCGCGTTTCTTTCAAATAAGTAGTGGTCTTTCTCGAATAGAATAGCAGCTAATTGTTTTTCGCGCCTTCTATCAAATCTATTTTTAAAATTTTTATTTTCACAAGCATTTCATTACCCACCATACCAATTCTATCGAAAATAATATCTTCCTCAAATGTTCCTTTAGAGTTTTGCGACATTTTTATACCCTCCACCATAGTATGGGGGTATATTAAGTTTGTCACTACGTTTGTAACTACTCGAAATAATCATTGTAGACCCCACAAAGTATATATATTCTTGATCAGCGTGCAATTCTACATCGATATAGCCATGTCCGTCCGTCTGTCCGGCTGTGGAAATCACTCTAGCGTCCGAACGGATTGACGTAGGTTGATGAAATTTTAGGAAAATATATTATATGTACGTAGGACTTTTGGTATTGAAAGTGGGCTATGTAGGTCCACGCTTTCGTATAGCCCCCATACAAAATGACGCGTGACGCGTCGTCGTTTTAAGTAATTTTTAAGATATTTGTCCCATTTTACCACCGAATTGGTTGTAATTTGGTACTTTGTGTCTCTATAGGCCAAAAAGCATTCCTACCAAAGTTGGGTTATATAGATCCACGTTTTGGTATAGCCCCCATATAAGGCACCATATAAAGTACGCGTCATTTTAATATACTTTGAACGTATTAGACCCATTTGACCACAGAATTGGTTGTAATTTGCTACTTTTTGTCTTCATAGGCCAGAAAATATTCCTACCAAAGTTGGGTTATATAGGTCAACGTGTTGATATAGCCCCCCATAATACGATATCTCCCGATTTTCGATATTTTGAAGGTTTTTGCCTCATTATCACACCGAGATGGCTGAAATTTGGTATTTAGTCTTCTTTAGGCTTATAAAATTTTCCCCAGAAATTTGTAGGTATAGGTCCACGCCATCATATAGCCCCCATACCTTCCGACTTTCGGTTTTTTGAAGGTTGTGGTCACATTAATCCACCGAAATGGCTGAAATTTGTGGTGGAGGGTATAAAAAGTTCGGCCCGGCCGAACTTAACGCTTTTCTTACTTGTTTAATATTAAAAGGACTCGAAAATACCGCGAGTAAATTAAATTTATTTTTGCATTATCGTGGTGAAAGTAACAATGGTAGAAAGTATACATATTTGTTTCGCATATTTTGGCGAACTTTTGTATAACTTTATGGAATGGTCTGCTGGGTACAAACACACAACACAAACAGCTGTTTCATAAATGCAGAAACAATCGTCTGTCAGGGTAAAAAGTTAATTCAAATTAAGGAATTTTTAATGCAAATTAACTCTGTCGTCTGTCTAGGGTAAAAGATTAATATAATAAAGACGAAGTATATGATTATAAGTAGAAGAAATATCGAATCCAACATTCCCTTATACATTAATGGTACTCAAATAGAAAGAGTCTCCAAATTCAAATACCTCGGAGTGCAAATTAATGACAACTGGGACATATCAAAGGAAATAAAATGCCGAATTGAAATGGCAAGAAACTCTTTCTTTAAATATAGAAAAATACTAACGAGCCATGACATAACCATGGAAACTAAAAAACCATTTGTTAAATGCTACATATGGTCCGTTTTATTATACTCGACAGAAACATGGACGCTAAAAGCAGCAGACGAAAGAAGACTGCACTCGTTTGAGGTTTGGATATACCGACGGATCTTAAAGATATCCTGGACAGATCACATCTCAAATAATGAAGTACTGAGACGAATGAATACCGAAAGTCAAATGATCAGATTGATAAAAGCGAGAAAAACTGCTTATTTGGGACACCTTATGAGAAAAAGCAAATATAATCTCCTCCAAGCTATCATAAGAACCAAAATAGAAGGACGCCGACCAAGAGGGAGACGAGAAATAACATGGATCAAAAACATTCAGGAATGGACAGGACACCAAGATGAAATAAGCCTTTTAGGCGCCGCCAGAAACAGAGAACTAGCTATAATTGAATGACATTTTTAATTTTATAACATATAACCAAATAACTCTGTAATAATTAACATTGTATGATCGCTAATATCCGAATACGGATTTGCAAATAAAGAAGAAGAAGATATCGTTCCACCAAAAGCATAATTTCTCGCCGAAAGTAGAATTCTTGCAAATATGTTTGAGGTCGCTGGAATTTAATTGAAAAAAGAGAGGCTGTTTCTATCTTTTGTTTTTGAAATAAAAAAGCACATGTTTATTAGGGCTTAATTTTTTTCAAACTTAAAATACCACACATATTAGCAAATGTTGTACCGCCTCTATAAGCTGTGTTGTAGTGTGCGGCACGTCGTTCGGACTTAGAAGAGGTTAAATGTCATTGAAGTTTTTATGGGAAATAGTTTTTTCTGATGAATATATTTTTCTTCAAAAATATATATCCCTAATATACATCGAACATAGAAATAAATACATATCGTCACCATAAATGCCCGAAGACTTAAACGACATGAAAATCGAAAATCGTTTTTTGACGTAATCTGATACATAAAGCTAAAAAAGCTACGTTCAAAAACAAAGATCCTATTCAAGAAATTGCATTTCGGAAAATGGGATAATATTGCAGACTTTGTTGTGAAGGAGGATCTCAAAACTAAGCAATTCAGCGGTTTTGGTTTCACTACCTATTCCCCTTCGTATATGACCGATAATATCCCATATACCCGCCTTCATAAGATTAATATTCCGTAAAACAGTTTTTAATTTTATAATGTTTTTTGCTTCTCCTGTAAAGTTTTGGTTTTGTGGGTTACGTCTTCGGGCATTTATGGTGACGATATATAAAATGTCGTATGGAATTTGACACTAACATTACAGCCCTGGGGCTAAATTTTGTTTCTATGAAAATGTGAAATGAAAACTTCTATAAAGGAGAAAACTGTCAAATGAAAGAATTATAAAGGACATATTTTTCATTTCAAATATTCATAGAACAAGAATCCAGCCCCAGTTCAGTCAGCTGGGTATTGCTGTTACCTCTTATTGTCCTACCATGACATATTCTCTATAAAAAAAAAAATAATTTTCCCACTCTTCATTGAACATTTTGTTTTGAGTTACTCAAAAAACTCAAAAGTGTTCGGAAAAATTGTGCGCACGATAACTCTTGAAGGGAGTCCACACCTTCAGGTACCTCCCCACAAAAGTTCAAAAATGTTCGGAAAATTGTGCGCACGATAACTCTTGAAGGAAGTGACCAATTTTGTCCTAATACATCTGCCATATGTATATAAGGTTTGAATATGGACTATATTTGTCCACTCATTCGGGTACCTACCACACAAAATTTTGGATAAAATTACTTTAAGACCTGCTGTCGAATGACTTCGATTTCTGTTGAAGCAAGTTGCATACGACGGTAAATGCTTTTTCAGGGGTCCATACTTCTTGAGAAAACAGCACAAAAGGCGTCCAAATTTAGTTTCAGTTCGAAGATTGGCAACAACTTCTTGTACTTCCCTCCAATATTTAAAAATGTCACTAAAATGGTATGCACCATATCTTTTGAACGAGTTTATCCAAACGTTGGATCTCCTAATATTTTGTCGAAATATAGTTTGACTTCTAAAATGGCCCATATCGATCTTCTCTTTATGTTACCTCCCCTACAACAGTTCAACAATTTTGTCGATCTGTCCGTAGATGAAAGTTTTAATTCACATAGGCTGAGGGTATATCTCTTTACTTTTTTACTTGTTCTTTTAAATTGTTGTTTTTTTAATTTTGTGTTTTCAATTACAACAACTTTTTTGACAGCTTGCAGTACATCAGCTGGGCTGATGCGGGTACATGTATGATTGTGCCAGGAACCGAACGAAACTACACGAAGTTGCTTACGCTGTCCGTGTGCGTTGATTCGGGTTTCCTATGCTCACGAGCGTAGGAACGTTTGATTCAATGCCCATAGCTGCCCTAGATTACATTAAGCATTAGCTTTGTTCCTTTACTTTTTTAATGGTAAAAGAGAAAAGCGTAAAAAAAAGTCGAAAAATTAGTTCTGCCATTTTTACCTGCAGAACAGAGGTGGAAGCGAGTCGGGTCCGTGCGGCTCATATTACGACAGTATAATTTTTATCGCGTTTAAGTCCACACTGACTGAGATAATTGCCCTGTATAAATCCAACTGCCACCACTTGTTCCTTTAAAATTTTAAAAGCAATAAAATGTTTAGGTTCTTGGATAGTACAACAACAACATCAAGAGTATTTCCACTCCACGATCTCTCAAAACCCCACTTTTCTGTACTTTTTTGTACTACAAAATATGCCAAAATTAGCCGCCCGTTGGTAAATTAGTCGGCGCGCCGCCGCCGATTGTCTACCATAGGAACTGAGCGAGCGAGTCGAAAAACGGGTCGGCTTTGTTGTCTGCTGCAGAAATTTTCCTGGTAGCCTGCAGTGTGACCAGATTTGAAAAAGTGTTGCAGCTAAATCAGCATTAAAATAATGCTAAAATAAATATTAAAATGCCAAAAAAATAATGCTAAATTTAAAAACTTTATTTTTTAATAAAATATCCCTCCACACAGTATAGAAGTTATATAAGGTTGGTTTTTCCATTTGTAGCGCATTGAACTAATCATAAAGTATACAATTCATGATAAAATTCTTAGTCGATCTATGCATGCCTGTCCGTCTGTGGTAATCACTCTAGCATCCACAAAAATTGAGATAGGGCACTGAATTTTTGAAAAGATGCGTCTTTTGTTTGCAATCGGGTCAAGTTCGAAGATGGACTAGATCGGTCCATGTTTTGATAAACGGTTACATTTTATTAGCTATGATTTGGTATTTAATGTTCTAAGAACCTTCTCCACCAAAAAATGTGGACATAGAATCCACTTTTTGGAATAGGTCCCATAAAAAGGTACCGGCTAATTAAAGTTATTTTGGGTGTCATTTGGGTTCAAAGTGCTTAAACAACTTCTTCACCATATATCAAGGACACATCTTCGGGCAAAATTGGATATCATTTGGTATTTAAAGTTCGCTGTAGTTAAAAACTTCTCCATCGAAAATTGAGTACATAGGCCCAAGTTTTGCTGTAGCAACCATATAACGGTACCGCCCGATTTCAGTTAGTTTAAAGTCTTTAGATGACTGAATTATTAAGTATTTTGGGTTCCCAGTGGTCAAAAAATTTCTCCACCTAAAATAGTGGCATTGGTAACAAAGAGAACAACTAACTATTCAATATCAGTTCTGAATATTTCGTGGTGGAGAGTATAACACGTTCGATCCGGGCAAACTTAAACTTTTTTACTTGTTTTATTTTATTTGCTTATTCACATTTTTATTCCTTTAAATCAGAGCAAAGACGAAAATCTTCGATGTTTTGAGCTCTTCAAACAGCTGTTCTATTCAATTCAACCAGTATTTATCAGATATTTTAATAAAAAAGTACTAACATATTTCAGATTTCGTGGATAGAATAATGCTGAATTTATAATGGAAAATGCTAAGAAAAATGCTAAATGCCAAATGAAAATTTTACGGCTAAATACAAAAAAATAATGCTAAATTTAGCTGCAAAAATGCTAAAATGGCAACACTGGTAGCCTGTGGTAGAAGAGAAAGCAATTTTCGCTCTCTCTCCTCTCTCACTCTCTTAAAAATTGTTTCTAGTTTTGCCACTTTTCGGGGTTAAGGAACGCTTTGCAGGTTAAAAATGGTAACAAATGGTAAAAATGGTAACCACAGGTAAGTAAAGGAACACAGCTATTAAGATCTGCATTTAATTTTAGCCTGACAGGCGGCAGTATCTGCATTTACGAAACAGCTGATTGCTGTTTAGTTTTTGCTTGCACTGTAACTTTTTGTTTTCCTTGTGTGTCAGAGCATGAATATGCTCTCACCCTCAAATGAGATCTGACTCTCTTTTACGGTATTGCCATATTGAAATACCTAAATGCACTTTAAATTCAGTTTGATTTTGTCAATTAAGAATGTGGATAATGCACGAATTAATTTGAATTAAGGCAGTTAATGAAAATAACGCTGCCGTATGTCTAGGGTATGTTCTCTCAAAAAATTCGATGCCGAAGATGCTATTCAAACACGGTGCAATTGATTTGATATGCCATCTATTTAGCACCTTCACCCATTCCTTTTTCAAGACCGTGACCCCCAAAAGATCCAAATCATTTTCAGATTTTAATCATGTCATCTTCAATAATCCAGTGGAATGATATTTTTATCCTTGGCATGGCATCTATACCACCATTTGGCGTGGCATCACAAGTCTATGGTCACACTAGCGAGTTTCTTGAAACAAATAGTGGGAAGAGGCAACACCGCAAACAGAGAAAACCATGTACAGTGGTTTCTCTACCTCATACACCTCGCATATAAACTCGAAGTATGACATGTCATATACCATGAACAAGAAGGAGCCAAAATAAGAAGGATTAACTTCCCAAAGTAAAATATGGAATAATAGCACGTTTATATATAACCGGATTTAACAAACCAACTGGGTTTCAAATGTCAAATATTCTATTATAAATAAAAAACATAACAAAAACAAAGACAACGTTATTCTTATTGAAATTTTATTTAGAATTAATGAAATTTGGTTAAAATGTTAAAGAAATGATTTGATGTTTCACGGATTGTACATAGCATTCATACACGGAGGAAAAAACACCTCTCTAACATATGTCCCAAACATATTTTGCAGCAAACATACATATGTTTGTTTGCAATCAGTCCCAAACATAACATATGTTTGGGTCCTGCAAACAAATATATGTTTGGTTGCAAACAAATTATATGTTTGGGTGTAAACAAATTATATGTTTGGGTGCAAACAAATACAAACCCAAAAGCCACAAAAAACACATGCACCAGTGGGCGCTTTCTGAGAGCAAGGGAGCGTAAATGTCAATGTGAAACACATTGAAATGTATGCTTGCTCTCAGTAAGCGCTCTCTGGCTATCTCTAACATATAAACACATTTATCGACAGGCATAGAAAAAAAAGCAAAGCATAAACAGACACGTACTCGTAGGTACATAAAAAATTCCAAAGAAATACCCTTATATAGGGGCTATTAGAAAACGTGGACAAATTTGAAATTTGACAAATTTTTTCAAGGATATTTTCTACATATTCAGAACTCACTGTGCCAAATTTCAGCCAATATGATTGTAAAATGTGGCTAGTAGATAAAAATTACCTCATATCGGGAGGTACGGTTCTATGGGGGCTATATCAAAACATGGACCCAGAGACCCCATTTTAAATACCAGATGTTCTCTTGATATAAGTAAGATTTGAGCCAAAATTCCTCAGCCTACGTCAAGTGGTTCGGCAGTTAAAGAGTTTTTACCCAACATTTGGGTATTTACCCAAGTATTTACCCACATGTTTAAAGTATTGTAAAACTATCCATTTTTAAACGATTGCACAACCTAAACCCAGAAATAGGTTGTAAGATGTTGTATTGGCGATTCAATATGTATAGTGAATACCCAAATAAATACCCACAAATGGGTACTTACCCAATTTACCGGGTATTGACACATTGGGTATTTACCCACTGTCCATCTCTATTCTGCAGCCTCTGCTGTGACTCAGGGATGTCGAACCGATGTCACCCCGACCCTAAGTACAGCTCTCCCTTCCAGCACTTAATATATGTATTTCGCGCTCTCACTGTCCATCGTGATCATCATAACTGTTCCTTTCTCCCATCCTGGAAGAGTTGACCGGTCTGGAGGCCTCTGTTCTGCTTCCGACTCAGCTTCAACCCATCTGCAATATATGAGTCAAGAGGTGGCACCCATGCAACATGCTGCAACTCTGCGATGACTTTTTGCAGTCCTCTCAAAGTGTGTCAGAGTCATTTATTATCTGGATAAGGAAATCTTTCGATTCCTTATCCTGGTAATTAATGAATTTGACTGCCTTGAAAATTGCTGCCCTGCCAAATCCGGTAGTTCAACTCGTCGTTATTTATGACCTTCCTTAGATCCTCACTGATCCTGCCTTCAGGATCAGACTTATCCGTGATTGCTACCAAAAGGTCATCAGGTCTTGGAGGCTCATATGGCTTCTCATCAAAGGGTTTTGGAGGTTTTTGCCCCGTTCTACATTTGTTGTACACCCTTTATTGTCTGGGAGCGGGCAATTTCGCGCACGCAGCCGAGTGGCTGCTCAACGGAAATCTATCCACCATCCTCTTAGTACCTGACTGTGGATCCTCGTAAGACCGCACTGCCTACATATACGCCTGTTGTGATGTGGTTATCTTCGGGCCACTAGTCTACTTTCAGGTTAATGGACCGTAAGTCGTATCAGCCAAATGACTTCCCGCCGCACCATATTTTTCTTCCTCGAACTTGTTAAACTTTCCCCGAGGAGCTGGACTTGTTTGTTGTAACGGAGTTTGAAGTATCAGAACCTTTCCACAGCCTGTTTCCCTCAACAGCTTTAGTGGCAGTGGCAGGCGAAACTACACACTAGCTGAGAACTTGTGCTTTGTCTCCGTCTGTCACTTCGGCTTCTCCGAAATCGGAATGGAAGCCACCATGGTGGAGACCGACCGTGTCGTTGGGGCCGATGGCTGGCCCTGGCTCAGACACCACTCGCAAGGAATCCGGACAAAACGAGACCACCGGAATCCGTTCGATAGATAGCGAACGCTTCTCAACGTGAGGGGACTTCCTCTCGAAGAGCTTTATAGAGCGAAGCTTCAACCTTATGTCCAAGAATTCCGCCTGCGAAATATCTGGAGCAATAATTCACAGTTCGTTTGTAGCAGTGTTTGTCCTTTCTCTCCCCGGCGTTATTACTCTTCATCCACAGCCTTATCCGTCGGTGCATTCTGCCTGGGAAGGACAGCGATCGACGTTCCATCCCATGAGGGAGTTGTTTCCTAATCGCTTGGGTTCGCATTCCCTACAGCAACTAACTCGTCCGACAGATGGATGTCTTACCAGTTGCTCTTCAAGGAACTTTCACGACTTAGTCCTAGAGACCAACTTTCCCTAACAATTCCCTGTTCTGCGTCTGAATTGTGTCACTCACAACGTCCATGGTAGGTGTGGAACAGTCGTTCCCATCCGAATTGTGTCTTATCCACCTGGTACGGCCTTAACCGTGGTTATAGCAGTGGTCTTTAAGGATGGTGCTTTATTTCGTTTCGAGGTGTTTTTGTGTTGAATTTAATTTCCATATCATCCATAGAGAATTTGTGAATGGAGAGCTGAGGATGGTCATGGCATGGCACTTCACTACCATGATTAGGACTTGGCAGCTAAGCTTAATACTCGCTGAGGCCCAGGTATCAACGAGACTCCGTTCCATTACACTCGGTTGTCTGACTACAAAACTGATATACCCAAGGATACGTCTTCGCTCAAAATCGCCAAGTTACGGGATCTCTTGTTAGGTAGGATTACACTATATGATATATGTCTCTCGTCCCAAAGGAGTACGACAAGACTCCTCCACCTTTCTCAACCGGGCTTGTGACCTGCTTTGTCGGAGTTGGGTAGGATGATTTGTAGACAGCGGAATTATATGCAACCCCTATTTTTGGTCTGATTCATGTCAAATTTTGGGAGTGGGCATATTTTTGGCTTTTGATTAAATTGCAATCCAAACATATGAATATTTCAATAATAGGTACAAAAAGTAAGCAAAGGCTATAGTCGGGGCCGACCATGTGATACCCAACACCACAACCTCTAGGAATTAGCTATGTGCAACCGCCTTGCACGCTGAACGACATCGGATCGATTTCGGTCCGGTTTCGTAACGAAATCTGAAGAAAATCCTTGGGAAATTCGGAAAGGAAATTTCTTTCCGACATTCGTTCCGAAATCGGTACAAAATCTGAACTATTTCCTATCCAAAAAATCTTTTAGAAATCGGAACGAAATCTGAACGACTTTGCTTCCGAAATTGTTCAGACGTGTAGGACATCAGACATTTGGTTTGCTGGGATCAAACATATATTTTATACCGGTAGAAATAACTAATAATGAATAGAAATTCAAATAATTTGCATGCAAACAAATTTATAAATCTCAAAATTATTCATATTTAACTACACACCATGTAAGATAGTATAAGTCTGCCGCGCTAACGGTGATATACCCTCAGTTGCTTCAAAATACGTGGAATATGTAGGTATCGTAGTGTAAAGCTATACCAAATCAATTTTAGTAAGATAACTTCTGATTTTTGAATAAGTTTGAGAATTATTTTTTGTAAGTATGGACTTACTCTGTAAAATTTGTACCGTTGCAATAGGGACCGTGAAAGGGACCTTCTTCAAAAAAAAAAAAAAAAAAAAAAAAAAAAAAACCAATAGATCCTAGACAGGTCCTCAAATTGCATTTTTCCCAAATTTTGTGTGGGAGGTTCTCGAAGGACGGGACCGATACAGTCTATATTCCAACCTGATACATGACTGGATGAAATAATAGGATGTGCAAAGTTCGAACCAATCAGAAAATCCCATTGAGAGTTATCTTGCGGATTTGCCATTTTAGTTAGGTTTCTTCTTTGTTTTTTAGGGTTTCTTGGAGCTTTCAGGAAGTATGGACTTGCCATTGCAATTGTACCATCGTAAAGGGGGCGGCAAGGACAATCTGCTGAAAAAAATGTAAAACGATTCGAGAGGACTCTTTAATTTCACTTTTCCGAATTTTGTGTGGTAGGTACTCGAAGGTGGGGACCGATATAGTCTTACCCGATTTATATCTGGAAGGAATAATAATATATGGAAAGCTTGGACCAAATCGAAATTAAACTACATAAGTTTGGGCAAAATATTACGAAGTGTACAATTTGGTTCGAATCGGTAGCTCCATTTGGGATTTATCGTGCGCACCAGCCAGCTAGACAGCAAGAGAGACAGATGAAAGGGCAGGGCTAAATCGACTCGACTTGGGGTCTAAAACCGTTTTTTTCGATAAGGTACATCTTTGGTCGTATTTTGTATATATTACCTTTTCCCTAAAGGCTGAGGGTATAAAATAGGTGGCGACGCGACCCCATGCTGCAATATTTCTATAAAAAATCCAATTTGACAACTGAACTGAACATTTCTCTGTCATGATAGAGACAATTTGTAGTATGGGAGGAAATTGTGGTTCTCTACACAAAACCCATTTTATATTAGGCAGTAGGTCCGTTATCTAGCAGACACATTGTTGCAATTTGAATCAGGGGAAATGCCAGTAGTTATTTTTCCATATGTAAGCTACTTTGCCGGTATATGCCCTCCAGGAATTAACATACACAGAAAAAAATATTTCAAGAATTTTTACATATTTTCGTTCGTGATGTAGTTTTTTCATACTGTACAGGTACCTCACATAAGATACATGTGCAATTTCTTATTTCCATCCAAAAGCCACTATTTTTTCAAAAATATGTAAGATTTTCATGAGATACAAAACCATTTTCTTATTTTTCCCTATATTCCACTATTTTCTCTCATATTCCCTCTCTTGGTAGATAAATGCTCTCAACTTGGTTCTCGTTTTCTTTTGAATGGTCTCGTCGTCTCACCATCGTATTGACAATGTATCAACAAACCACAACACAACCCCCAACATCGTCTTACCATCACATTGAGACTATATCAACAAACCACACCACACACATACCCACCACAACAACATACCTAAACTACGTAGCAACCATTTTGTTGTTAGTTAACTGACAAACCAATTAACTACAGTGCGTTTGGTGTCGAAAAAGCAAAGTGTTTGGGGCTGTATAGTTCGCAACTACAAATTTTTAATTTCTTTAATATAAAGGCAACATCTAATATCTCAACCTAGTGCTGATAGACGCAACATGTATGTACATATAGTTCGTATTGTTCTGTTATGTTCACAAGACGATAACTACAGAGAAAATCATTAGAAGAAACGGTAAGTTACAATAATACAAAATAAAAGAATTAATAAAAGTAGCGAAATTTGTCTCTGGTGTGGTTGGTGGTGGTGTGTGGCTGTTGTTAGCCCAACAATAACAAAAACAACAACTCGTCAAAAAAATTTTTTTTTTCAATCTCTCAGAAAAAACCAATATTTTTATTTGCTTTATGAAAGGCGTTCATGAAATGCAGAAATTTGAACATTGGAAAGACTTTATGAACACTATTCCTGAAATGCAGTAATTATTTTTTTCTGTGTATGGACCAAAATAAAATTTGTATGTTTTTCATACAAAAGTAATGGTATATGTCACCCGCTACATAATATCAGATCATCATGCAAAATTATAGGCATTTTCTCCAACCTAAACTCTTACCTCGTGCAAAATTTCGTGACTATTGAGCTATAATTGCGACCTCTAGCGTGTTTATGATAACACTACAAACAAAAAACTGCATATATTAGGCTGTAACTCTGTTATCTGATCACGTAGATCAACATAATTGACATTAATGGAAAGGTCAAACGATCGTATTCCAAGTATAACTTACTCGATCGGAATGTCTTTTCCAGGAATAAAGATATAAGCTGTATATTAAAAATTTTCACAATTTTCACACAAAAGATTTGGCCCATTTAACCCTCTAAATATTATCTGATCGCTATCTTATATTGCAAGCTTCTTTTTTGTCATATACTCTTACCTTATTTAAAATTTCCATTCCATTTTACCCGCTAGCCTTCAAAATACCGAAAATCGGGAGGTATCGTTCTATGGGGGCTATATGAAGGCGTGAGCCTAAACCGAGAAATTTTAGGGAAAAAGTTTTTTATCCCCAAGGAAGACTTAATACCAAATATTAGCCATTTAGGCTGGATATTAAGGCAGCAACCTTCAAAATACCAGAAATCCGGAGGTACCGTTCTATGGGGCTATATGAAGACGTGGACCTATACCGGGAAATTTCAGGTGGAAAGTTTTATACCCCCAAGAAAGACCTAATACCAAATTTCAGTCATTTCGGAGTGATATTGAGGCCACAACCTTCAAAATAAGAGAAATCCGGAGGTACCGTTCTATGGGGGGCATTTAGGCTGGATATTAAGGCAGCAACCTTCAGGTGTAAAGTTTCACACCCCTAACGAAGACTTAATACCAATGTTCAGCCATTTCGGTGGGATATTTAGACCACAAAGTCTTGTATATATTTTTGCATACACAGAAAAAAAATATTTCAAGAATGTTTACATATTTTCGTTCGTGATTTAGTTTTTTCTTACTGAGATGCAAAATCACTTTCATATTTTTCCCTATATTCCACTATTTGCTCTCATATTTCCTCTCGTGTTTGGTAAATGCTCTCAACTTTGTTCTCGTTTT
Organism: Musca autumnalis; assembly: GCF_047663935.1. Lineage (NCBI taxonomy): Eukaryota > Metazoa > Arthropoda > Insecta > Diptera > Muscidae > Musca > Musca autumnalis. The sequence continues at coordinate 149,891,962 of NW_027411866.1, read as the reverse complement.
CTTTTGAATGGTCTCGTCGTCTGGCAACGTCTCACCATCTCGTTGACACCATATCAACAAACCACACCACACACTTACACACCACAACAACATACCCAAACTATCACTGTAGGTCCCAACAATTTTGTTGTTAGTTAACTGACAAACAAAACAACTACAATGCGTTTGGTCTCGAAAAAACAAAGTGTTTGGCTGTATAGCTCGCAACTTTTTAATTTCTTTAATATAAAGGCAACATCTAATATCTCAACCTAGTGCTGATAGACTCAACATGTATGTTCATATGGTTCGTATTGTTCTGCTCTGTTCACAAGACGATAACAACTACAGTGAAAATCGATTAGAAGAAACGGTAAATTACAATAATACAAAATAAAACAAGTAAAAAAGTATCAGTCAGCTTTGCCGACAGAGATATACCCTCAGCCTGTGCAAATTGAAACACTTTTTTTCACAAAAAACTTATGTATTTAGGGGGTTTAAAAATTTTGGTCGTATGAACCGACAGAAATGTTGATTAGGATTAAAATTCAAAAATTTTGAGGAAAAGGTACTTAAAGGAATGGACCAACATAGACCATGGGGGTGCTATAGGGGGTTTTTACACCCTTCGGGCTGTTTTCTCAATAAGTATGGACTTGCCCCTGAAACAACTTTTACCATCGTAATTGAGGCAGTGAACGTAAGTTGCTACAACAAAAATCAAAGTGATTCAATAGCAGGTCTTAAAGTGAACTTATACAAAATTTTGTGTGGGAGGTACGGGATGGAGTGGACAAATATAGACCATATTCGAACCTGATCTATATCTGGTAGATATTATGAGAATGTGTATAGTGTGGACCAAATCGGTCACTCCCATCAAAAGTTATCGTGCGCACAATTTTTCCGAATATTTTTGAACTTTTGTGGGGTAGGTACCTGAAGGAGTGGACCGATATGGCTTATCTACGAACTTAAAGTAAGTTTGGAAACAATACTCGTATTACGAAGGCCAAATTTTGGCCGGAATCGGCATTTCCGTTCGAGAATTATCTTGCGCTTCCACCCACAAACATGGTGTCATAGGGTTTGTTTTTCAACTTTCAGGCTATTTTTTCAGGAAGTATGGACTTGCCCCTGAAGAAACTTGTACCTTCGTATAGGGGACAGTGAATACACGATGTTACAACAAATACTAAGGCGATTCGGGAGCAGGTCCTAAACTGAACTTTTCCGAAATTTTGTGTGGGAGGTACTCGAAGGAATTTACCGATTGAGTCCATATTGGAACCTCATCTAAGTCTGGTAGAAATTTCATAATGTGCAACGTATGGACCAAATCGGTTGCTCCCTTCAAGAGTTATCGTACGCACAAATTTTCCGAACATTTTCGAACTTTTGTGGGGGAGGTACCGGAAGGAGTGGACCGATATAATCCATCTTTGAACTTGAATTAAGCTTGGACAAAATATTAGGAAAGCCAAATTTTGGACCGAATCGGCAGATCCGTTCGAGAGTTATCTTGCGCTCCAACCACTACACACGGTGTCATAGGGTTTTTTGTAACTTTCAGGCTATTTTCTCAGGAAGTATGGTCTTGCCCCTAATGAAACTTACAGCGTCGTATAGAGGACAGCGAATACAACTTGTGTAAATAAAAATCAAAGCAATTCGAGACCAGGTCCTAAACTGAACTTTTCCGAAATTTTGTGTGGGAGGTACCCGAAGGAGTGGACCGTTTGAGTCCATATTGGAACCTTATCTAAGTTTTGTAGAAATTACACGATGTGCAAAGTATGGACCAAATCGGTTATTCGCTACAAGAGTTATCGTGCGCACAAGTTTTGCGACCATTTTTGAACATTTGTGGGGGAGGTACCTGAGAGAGTGGATCTATATGGCCCATCTTCGAACTTAAATCGAATATGGACAAAATATTTCGATACCCCAAATTTGAACCGAATCGATTGATCCGTTCGAGAGTTATCGTGCGCACCAGCCTGCCAGACAGACAGACGGACGGACATTGCTAGATCTACTCAAAATTGTCTGAAACGGATATCGTACAAACATACTTGGGGTCTAAAACCATTATTTCGATGAGGCACATTTTTGGTCGTATCAAAGTGTAAATACCCTTTTTAGCCTAAAGGCTGAGGGTATAAACATTAATAATAACAAGTAAAAAAGTGGCAGTCGGCTTTGCCGACAGATATATACCCTCAGCCAATGTGAAGTGAAACTTTAACCTACGGACAGATCGAATGTATTTAAGGTCTCTTCAGAATTTTGTGGTCCTTTTTTGACATTTGAACTTGCCGACAAAAATCTGGATTAGGAATGAACTGCACTAAGACACAAATGTTGAACTTTTGTGGGTGAGGTACCCTTAGGGACGTCCGGTATGGTCTATTTTAGAAGTTAAACTAAATTTTGACAAAATATAAGGAGATCCAAAGTTTGGAAAAAATTGGCTCCCCATTCAAGTGATATCGTCATAGCATTTTGGTCATAGCGCCATGAAACTAAGTTTGGATATAATATGACGAAGACCTAATGTTGGACCAAATCGGTTGAACAGCTCGAGAGTTATCGTGCTCTCTGACCGCCACATATAGTGACATAAGGGTTTTTTACACCTTGCCGCTGAAAAAACTTTTACCGTCGTAATGCAGGTAGCGAATGCAAATCGCTTCAACAAAAATCAAAGTGTTTCGAGAGCAGGTCTTAAAGTAAACTTATCCGAAATTTTGTGTGATAGGTACCAGAAGGAGTAGACAACTATAGTCCATATTCGAACCTGATCTATATCTGGTAGATATATTAGGATGTGCAAAGTATGGATTACATCGGTCACTCCCTTCAAGAGTTATCGTGCGCACACTTTTTCCGAACATTTTTGAACTTTTGTGGGGGCGGTACCTGATGGAGTGGATCGATATGGCTTGTCTTCGAATTTAAACTATGTTTGGACAAAATATTACGAAGCCAATATTTTGGACCGAATCGGCAGATCCCTTCGAGAGTTATCTTGCGCTCCAACCACTACACACGGTGCCATAGAGGCTTTTTGCATCTTTCAGGCTATTTTCTCAGGAAGTATGGACTTGCCCCTGATGAAATTTGTACAGTCGTATGGAGGGCAGTGAATACAAGTTGTTGCAACAAAAGTCGAAGCGATTCGAGAGCAGGTCCTAATCTGAACTTATCCGAAATTTTGTGTGGGAGGTACCCGAAGGAGTGGACCGATTAAGTCCATATTCGAACCTCAGCTAAGTGTGGTAGAAATTTCACGATGTGGAAAGTATGGATCAAATCGGTTACTTCCTTCAAGAGTTATCGTGCGCACAAATTTTCCGAACATTTTCGAACTTTTGTGGGGGAGGTACCGGAAGGAGTGGACCGATATAGCCCATCTTCGAACTTAAACTAAGTTTGGGCAAAATATTACCGCACCAGCCAGCCAGACAGACAGACAGACGGACGGACATTGATAAATCGACTCCAAATTGTCTGAAACAAATTTCGTCCAAACATACTTGGGGTCTAAAACCATTATTTCGATGAGGCACATTTTGTCCGTATGAAAGTGTATGGGGATTTCTGAGTGAAATCGGACACTTTTTCAAGATGAGGTTTTTGATTTCCTTCATTTTTTGCTGTGGTGATGCTGCTCATTAGCAAAACATTTTAGTATATTTCAGATTTTTTTGACTAACGGTTCCAGAGATATCGCGCCTTGAAAAAGTCAAATTCTGTAAAAACTACATGCAAAGAAATATTCATAACTTCTTTAATATTGGTCCAATTTGAAAAAATCTTTTTTTGTATGTTTTGTTGTTTCATCAGCTATTAAATAAAAAATAGCAAAAAAATTTGCACAGTGGGTTTGGATGCTATTTTCGCGATTTAATACTAAAAATTAATTTTTAAAGATGTTCGACCCCTTCGATTTTCTTTTAATTTTTTAGTATTAAACTACCTTCAATTACAAAATTTTTAAGTCCTATGTGGTAATGGGATTCGGACGATTACTATTTTTTCTGATTTTTTTAAAATTTGTCAATACAATTTTTCCTTAATACCTTTGTCCAAAATTTGTATTTCCTGTATTTTTGAAGCTAAGAGTACATATTTATCATTATATATTATATATTTTTCATAAAAAAATAGAAAAAAAATGCACAGTGGGCTTTAAGGGAATTTTCGCTTATGCATTTTTAAAATCGAAAAATGATGCAGTTCTTAAGATGTTTGAGATAAATTCATAAATATAAAATCAAAACAAATATTTATAAATGAAACTTTTAATTTTTTTAATAAAATAATAAATTTTGCTCAAAGGTATAAAGGAAAAATTGAATTGGCAAATTTTAAAAAAATCAGAAAAAATAGTAATCGTCCGAATCCCATTACCACATGGACTTAAAAATTTTGTAATTGAACGTAGTTTAATACTAAAAAATTAAAAGCAAATCGAAAGGGTCGAACATCTTTAAAAATTGATTTTAAATATTAAATCGCGAAAATAACATCCAAGCCCACTGTGCAAATTTTTTTGCTATTTTTTATTTTATAGCTGATGAAACAACAAAACATACAAAAAAAGATTTTTTCAAATTGGACCAATATTAAAGAAGTTATGAATATTTCTTTGCATGTAGTTTTTACAGAATTTGACTTTTTCAAGGCGCGATATCCCTGGAACCGTTAGTCAAAAAAATCTGAAAATAAACTAAAATGTTTTGCTAATGAGCAGCATCACCACAGCAAAAAATAAAGGAAATCAAAAACCTCATCTTAAAAAAGTGTCCGATTTCACTCAGAAATCCCCGTATATACCCTTTCTAGCCTAAAGGCTGAGGGTATAAAAAGCAACAATATTTGTCTCTGGTTTGGTAGTCAATAAAAACAAAAACAACAACTCGCCAAAATTGTTTTTTTCAATCTCTCAGAAAAAACAGTATTTCTTTTTTTTTTGCTTTTTGAAAGACGTTCATGAAATGCAGAAATTTGAACCTTGGCAAGACTTCATGAACACTATTCCTGAAATGCAGTAATTATTTTTTCCGTGTATGCTCATTTTATGCAAATATGTACAAATATGTCAAAATATGCACGATATGCAAAATATGCAAAAATTTCTGGTCCCAATTCGTTTTATTTTCTGATAAAACGAGTTTCTGTTTAATCGGATTTTCTTTACGACCATCCTAACCATATATGCATTTGCATAGAATTCCGCTGTCTAGTGATTTGTTATGCTTCTGAAAGACACCAGGCAACGGCCCTGCCCGGCTTTAACATGATAAAACACAGGACATATCTTTGTCCCTTTTTCATCTCATATGGACACTGCCTTCCCCTTGGTGTCACCTGGGGAGCTGCCTTTAACATGCGCGTTCCCCTATAAGAAAGATATAGACATGGACTGGGCGTTGGACTAGTAACCCACCTCTAGGTATATTCTGTTTCTGGGATATTTTGTCGTCAGCTATTGTGAAACCAATTATCAATACCAAACCTTAAGCATTCACATACAGTGTTGTGCATATCAAAAGCAACAAATCCAGGATTTCATATTAATTCAATTTTTCGATCCGTTACACTTTTTTTAAATGCAATATTTTGTGTCCAGTTGTTCTTTGTTATGTGGAGAGAGCTTTCAATAAGTTGTTTCTGTACTTTGTAGTTGGATGGGATAACAGCAACAATAATATTGACTGATCCTTGAGATTGGGGAGTGCAAAACAAAAGCAACAACGGAATATCATTAAAGATTGTAGTGTTATCGGTTTTAATTAGCTGTACTTTTCACTTAAATTTGATTTTTGGAACATGTTAGAGTAATTTTGGGAAGAATTTGTATTTGTTATCCTAACAGGGTTGCCATCTCCTACCACTTTTCCCATGGTCTGGGGGAAATATAATAATCCCCTCAAATCAAAATGTTTTCCCTTATATAAAAATTTAAATTGTAAAATATTCATTCGGAAAGTGGATTAGTATCAACCGTTATAATAAAAAATTTAAACAACCGTATATTGGTGAACGCAATACATCCTGGTGTAAACCCCTTAAGGCTATCAGCACATTTTGGCTATAAATGTTGGGGAAACTTTAAAAATAATATAAAGTGAATAGGAACCACCAAGAATTAGTTGGGGCTCTTATTTCGGATATACGCCCTAGACTTGTTCGCAGAAGAAGTTTTGAAAACAATTTGAAAGGTTATACAGCTCCAAATTTAAACAATTCAACCCTGTTAGGATAACAAATGCAAATTCTTCCCAAAATGTCTCTAACATGTTCCAAAAATCAAATTTAAGTCAAAAGTACAGCTAAGTAAAACCGATAACACTACAATCTTTAATGATATTCCGTTGTTGCCTTTGTTTTGCACTCTCCAATCTCAAGGATCAGTCAATATTATTGTTGTTATTATCCCATCCAACTACAAAGTACAGAAACAATTTATTGAAAGCTCTCTCTACACAACAAAGAACAACAGGACACAAAATATTACATTTAAAAAATGATAACGGATCGAAAATTTGAATTAATACGAAATCCTGAATTTGTTGCTTTTTGATATGCACAACACTGTACATATGTTCCTGTTTCACAACTTACTCTGGTATCATTCCCAGCAAAAAAATACATAATCTATAAATATGTATATAAATATTTATACAATATCGTGTAATATTTATTAGCCAATAAAAATTCCATTTATTCATTGACCTCCAATGAAGACAAATTTAAAATTCATAATCATAAGACAAGTATATAAAGTGTTGCAGTGCAGACGAAGTAACTCAAATATTGTCTTTATACTTGATAAGTGCTGAGCACCACACACATACATTTAAATATATAAAGACATTTCTCTATATAATATATACAACGAAGTCTTATTTGTCAGAATGCTAATATTCCGGGGTGTTGAAAAACTGTTAAATGTTGTTATTGCTGTTGTTGTTGTCGGTCCTCTAGATGATGATGAAGGTAGTAGTGGTTACCTTCCTGCAGATAAACGAATAACAACAAGAAGAATACGAAATATGGCTAGAAGTCATGCTCATAAAATACTCCATGCTTACTCTCCTACAACGAACACACACACATAAATATCTAAAGACATACAACTACAACTAAATAATATTCTCCTAACACATAACCCACTTCATGGTATATAAGGAGTCGGAATTCGTTATCCTTGTAGGAACCAAGACAACGTTTTACCACACATTCACACGCTCGCCAAGGCAAATATATTATTAAAAAAACGTTTGTGCACAAATACATTCACAAATGTTTTTCCACACCAACAACAACAACAGGAACAACACAATCGTTTGAAAACCATTTGTATTTTTGAAAAGCTCTCCATTTCCATGTGTTTGTCAGTTGCTGTGCACCCTTGTACCATTTTTGGCGCCACCCACAAATTGTCAGTGCTCACAGCACAACACGAAGTAGTGATGAACCAAGAAACCATGGAGACTTTTCAATAATAACTGGGTGTAGGAGTCGGAACACAAACACCAACATACAACAATGTTGACAGGATAAATAGATGGAACATGACAGTGGGAGATTCATAACAAGAACAAAGGAACACCAGAAAAAACGCTCCAAGTTAGTATTGTTAACAAATGCCGGTTACCGGCAATTTGTAATGAGAATACATCAGTGTTGAGAGAAAGAGTAAATGTTATAATATATAGAGAATATACTCAAATGAAACATTGCTCTGAGTGCAAAAAATAAATATTTTTGTGAAAGGATGCAAAGCTTTTACTCAACGGATTAGGGACTTTTGCAGACATTTTTTACATGCAAAACACACATGCTGTGTGGTTCTGAACTTCTTGAATTGTAAAGCTAAAATTAGTTGTGATAGGTCGTTTGGTAAGAGAACTTGAAAAGTTGGTTTTGAAATTGCTTGTAAGAAAAAATGGTCCCCCCTAAGATAAATAAACACACATATTCGTTAGATGCTGTGAAAGGAATGCATATAAATCTGTTTTCTCGAATGTAAAATGTTAGTCGTTGTGTGAGCACAAATTTCCAACTAAAAATTATATATTTTTAGTGTAACAAGTAAACAAGTATCAGTCGGCTTTGCCGACAGAGATATAGCCTCATCCTATGTAAATTGAAACTTATCTACGGACAGATCGAATGTATTTAAGGTCTTTTCAGAATTTTGTGGCCCTTTTTGGGCATTTGTACTTACCGACTAAAATGCGTATTAGGATTAAAGTTCAACAGTGTTGCGGAGGAGGTACTTAAAGGAATGTATCGACATAGTCATTTATGAAAGTTGATTTTATTCTGTGAGTTATATCCTTTTGGACCAGTATGCTAGGAAGCATGAACTTGTCCATGGAAAACATAATATCGCTGTAAACAGGACCACAACGAACAGCATCGGTATAAATTTCCAAAGGACATTCGAACAGATCTTAAACTGCACTTAGACACCCTAAGGAGAGGATCGATAAGGGCCATTTTAGAAGTTAAACTAAATTTGGACAAAATATGAAGAGATCCAAAGTTTGGGCCAAATGGTTGCCCCGTTCAAGAGATATCCTGCATACCATTTTAGTGACAGTTTTTAAATATTGGGGGGAAGTACCGGAAGTCGTGTACCGGTATTGCCCATCTTCGAACTGAAACTAAGTTTGGACAATATATGAGGAAGGCCAAATTTTGGACCAAATCGGTTGATCAGATCAAAATTTATAGTGCTTTCCATCCACTACATATGGTGCCATAGGGGACTTGCCCCTGAAAAAAACTTTTACCGTCGTGATTGAGGCAGCGAATGCAAGTTGCTTCAACAAAAATCAAAGTGATTCGAGAGCAGATCTTAAAGTGAACTTATTCGAAATTTTGTGTTGGAGGTACCAGAAGGAGTGGACAAATATAGTCCATAGTCGAACCTGATCTATATTTGCTGGATATATTAGGATGTGTAAAGTATGGACCAAATCGAGAGTTATCGTGCGCACAATTTTTCTCAACATTTTTGAACTTTTGTGGGTGAGGTACCTGAAGGAGTTTACTGATATGGCTTATCTTCGAACTTAAAATAAGTTTGGACAAAATATTACGAAGGCCAAATTTTGAACCGAATCGGCAGATCCGCTCGAGAGCGCTCCTGATGAAATTTGTACCGTCATATAGGGGACAGTGAATAGAAGTTGTTACAACAAAAATCAGAGCGATTCGAGAGCAGGTCCTAAACTGAACTTTTCCGAAATTTTGTGTGGGAGGTACCCAAAGGAGTGGGCCGGTTGAGTCCCTATTGGAACCTCATCTAAGTCTGGTAGAAATGTGCAAAGTACCAGTTACTCCCTTTAAGAATTATCGTGCGCACAAATTTTTCGAACATTTTCGGACTTTTGTGGGAGAGGCACCGGAAGGAGTGGACCGATAACCATTTTCTTCATCGCTTCAATAAAATGTTCGCTATCTATCGAACGGATTCAGCTCTCTGAACCGGAAGTAGTCTCCAGTCCAAAAATTGCGTTGACTAAACCGGAGCTAATCAAGTTCCAAAAGCCGGTGGTACCAGGTTGTCCGAATTCCTTGCGGACATCAAAGGTAGCCACGGCAGGGCTGGAAATCTTGATTCTATCGGCCCTAACGACACGTTCGGACTCTGCGGTTGAAGTAGGGGCAGACACATAAAAAGCAGCTACACAAGGCTACAGCTGGTATGACAGAAATCTGCTAAAGATGTTGCGAAAACAGGAGGAGCTGAGGCGAGAAACAGGTAACAGCAAACTTGGTGGCAACGAACAAGTCCAGCTCGTCGGGAAAAATAGAACAAGTTCGAGGAGGAAGGATGGTGCTGCGGAAAGTTAGATGGCTGATACGAATGACGGTCCATCACCGCCAAAGCAGACCGCTCGCCAGACAGTTAAGGGAAGGCCTGGGCTGCAAAGGGGTCAACGTCATTAGTTGCCACCATAAAGAATCGAAAGATTTCTTCATACAGGCACTGTCGAAGTCCCTCGCAGAGCTTCAGGCACAAAATGGGTACCACTTCCTGACTCGGATGTGGCAAAGGTGTTGAAGCTGATCCGGATGCAGAGGAGTGGACTCTATACCGATAGCTGGAAATTGGTACCGGTATGAAGTTTACGAAGGACAGCGAGAGCGCGAAATATATTAAGGACTGTAAGAGAGGACTCTACTTTGGATTGGGTTGGTTTCAGTTCCGCATACCGTTGTCACAGTAAAGAACTGCGAACTTCTGTTCTTCCTTGCCAAAACAGAAGTAGACAACGCTTTGGTGCAGGAAAATAAGATTTTTGGACTAAGCGATGAGCGTAACTCTCTATTCTATACTTGGAGTGGTCAGAAGACAACCTCTTCACAATAGCGGTGCGTGACGTGAGTGAGGTCTTCTGAGAATGCAAACCCCCACAACCTTCTGGTGAGAAGCCACATGAGCCACCCAGACTTGCGAGGATCGCCCTAGCTGACCTTTTGGTAGCAATCATTGATAAGTCTGAAACTGAAGGCAGAATTAGAGAGGATCACGGGTTGCAGGTGGAAAGTCGTCAAAGGAAGGTCATAACTTCTGACGAGGTGGACTGTAGGGAGACCGGCTTTGGCCGGGTAGCAGTGTCAAAGGGTGTCAAAGTCATTTATTGCCTGGATAAGGAACAGAAAGATTTCGTTATCTTGACAATAAATGGCTCCGACACACTTTGGCAGGGATGTAAGTTGGTCGCGATCCCTACTGCTGAAATCACTTCCACATAACTGCAACTTCTAGATTCATATATGGCAGAGGTGTTCAAGTTGATTCGGAATCAGAACAGATGCCTCCAAACCGACCGTTGCAAGTTGGTGAACTCCTTCCAGGTGCCGTCATGAAGTTCACAATGGATAGTGAGAGCGCGAAAAACATAAAGGGATGTAAAGTAGTACTTCGGGTTGGGTAGGCTTCGGTTCTACATCCCTGAGTCACAGTGAAGAACGTAGGCAGCATGGTCTTAGGGTGGTGCAAATAAAACTGCATCACTTCAATGCGACGGCTGTCAAACTTCTCCACTCCCTTACTAGAGCTGAAGTATACATCGCCTTGGTTCAGGATCCCTTTCTGGACTAAGTGATGAGCGTTACTTGTTATACTATGCTTCCAATAGGAGGTAAGAAAAGTCTAAATCTTATTTAACTCTACAAATCCAGGACGGCCATACAACAGTAGTGACGCTGGAATTGAACTTGAGAAGGACTTTGATGCTAGTCTCGATCTTCATGCCGTCTGAAGTACCAGCTCCAAGAAGTCAATTGGTGCGCAAACTAGTGGAGGAGATATTGGGCATTTGCAGTTTGATCATCACTTCCATTGGAGAAACAGTGGCACCAGTGTGAGAGATGAGTCCATATTCGATAGGGGAAGTTCGGCCACCTTCCAGAATAGGGTAAGATAGGATGTGATAGATCTCACTCTTACAGATATAGAGGTTAGGTCTTTATCGGACTGGGGGTATCGTAGGAGTGCTCTGTTTTGGATCACAGGGCGATAAGCTTTTAAGTCGATTTTTTTGATGTATGCCCACTTTAGATGTAAAAGGCAAACGCTTCAAAGGCACCCGATAGGGACCAAATGAGAGGAATTAAACTCTCTAGCTTCTTCAAGATTGTGTGGAATTCCAGGACTTCAGAGTGGAAGTGGACAGTCAACTTGTAGATCTCACAAATGTTGTACGGGATTGTTATGGGAAGTCTTGCCCATTAACTTATTCAGGTAGGAGAGCTCAGCCAGTTTGGTGGAATAGAGACCTGGCAAACTTCTGGAAAGTCAGCAGGAGTGCATACAACAAGGTTGGTAGGACGAAATGTAGTGTACATTGGGAACGGGACGAAGATGGTTTCAATAAGTATGATAGTGATATCAGGTCGAATCAATAAGAGGAATTCTTGGAGTTAATGGGGTGATAAGATTTCATAAGATGATCTCAAAGGACCCAAAACCTATTTTATTGATGTTGTAACAGTGTTTTTACAAACGTTCATTGTCTACTTAATCTGGCTCTAGGTCTATCTCCAGTTCTAGGAATGTGGATGCTTCGATGGATGTAACCACGGATCGCCTGGAGGGCAGTTGAAAAGGTGCAATGCGTCGTGCGGACCTGTACCGTATGCTGGACAGATGTTTTGCATGGTCTTATCGATTCTTGCCCTATAGGAGTTTAGACGGCTGGTGCCTGACCTACCAGGTAAGGTACCTGACGTCAAGATCGTACAATTATCCGCTTCCTTTGCGATCACAATGCCGTATGGAGGACGCGGAATACAGGAGAGGTAGAGGTTAAACAGTATCACCCCATCTTAGGGAACTCCCTGTTTCACTCTACGGGACATTGACTACTTCTTCTTGAATTCCACGTACGACTGAAGTCCATACATATAATTGATTACCCAAGGTTTCAAACAGGGTCGGAGGGTTGTCTGTTCGATGTCCTCAAACTCCGTGAAGTGCTTGACAGTATCAAAGGATTTTAATAAGTCGAGCGCCACCACTGTTCTATCACTCGACTTGATCTAGGTGAGTCCTCGACTAATACGTATGGGGATGGCGTACAGCGCAGTTGTCGTGCTGAGCTATTTACGGAACCCATGCTGATGATTGGCAACTGGATAGCTATTTCTGAGGCTCGGGAGGTCTAAAGCCTCAAGAGTGTTTGCTACAAGCGACAAGAGCGAAATCGGTCTGTTCGCTTCACCTTTGCTGGCATCCTTGGCTGTCTTAAATAGCGGGATCACCCTGCCCATTTTCCAGACTTCAGGAAGGATGTGGTGGCTCGTGACAGCTTGAGAATTTTAGTGAGATACTCAACTCCTGGCACATCCAGTTGTTTCAGCATTATTATGGAGATTCCATCAGGGCCAAATGGTTTTGGTGATTTTGCGTTCCTGATGGCATTCCCAACATTATCCATTGTAAATTGTGGTGGTTCATCCTTGGCAGAAAGGGATCTAATGCGACGTAGTACTCTTCTCTTCGCCCTGTCACTTTCGGGGTGCTCGACAAATTGTCTACTGAAATAATTTGCGCACCTCTTCAGCGTAACGTAGCCAAACGTGACTAAGGTCCTATCTTCCTTCCAGGGTTCGACAATGACTTAACCCACAATTCATTTATTCCGGCCCAATGTTGCAATTCTTCAGATGATTTAACCACTTGCACCGCTAATACTCACTGAACAACCTGTTAACTTCCAGTGTCAGCTTCTTAAATCTGGGGTTACTAGGCTTTGGCACCACGAAGCACATCGGGCTCATTTGCTAATCCCGTCACCTCTGGTGAAAAGTTTGGCCTTACTTCGGCAATGATGATCTGGAAAGTTTGCGTTTTGCCGGATTGATTTTCACATGGTGCCTCATTCTTCGGATTTTGGTTCAATAACAAAAAAAAAAAAAAAAAAAAAAAAAAAATGACAAGGAAAACTGAGTAGATTATGAAAGTAGAGCTAAAAATATGAGACACGTGTATCGGCGTTTTTAAAGTTTACATCGGAAAGTAACCAAAGTAGGCGGTCCAAGTTCCGCCCATTTCTAGTTTTTTTCGAAATATTCAAGTTAAGATATTATGGAATCCTTGCATTTTAGGTATATAGTGTCTTTGGCAACTTAACAGAGGAGAATGTGGGTAATATGTTTGTTAAAAATTTTAACACTCATGCGGTTCATCAAAGGGATCTTTTGGTCCTTTTTTCGAAAATCTTTCAAAAACTCCTTTAAAATGTGATCATATCAAATCCAAATATTCTACAAAATTGTTCGTCATAAAATTTTACTATAGGTCTCAGAATACACCAAATCCGAAAATTCTATCTAATCGCTAGAAATCTCTAAAAATGAAAAACACGTTTTAGGGTTAAAGTCGGACTTCATCTGAGTTTATTCAGAATTGACCCACAAAACATAATTTAAGAGAGATGACGTCAAAGACAAAAATATTCTTCGTCAAATTTCACTTTGGGCCACCAAAGAAATGAAATGTCTGTTTACATTATGTATCATAAAAATAGCAGTATCAATTTTGCTAAAAAAACATGAAAATATTTCCCAATTTTTATACCCTCAGCATTTATGCTAACGAGGGTATATGGTGAAAACCAAAAATGTTTTACAATCGATGAATTCGAGTTTCACCCATTCAGAATTCGCGAACTGTTAACATATTCTATATAGTATGATTGAAATTCTTTAAAATGAAGTGTTTTAGGAGGGATCCCATCATGTCGACCATTGAAATTCATTCTCGTGGAAGCTGTGTTGGCATAATTATCGAAAAATGGGTAAAAATGGGTTGAAGCCAACAAATTTTTTATGTTCCTTTCCGATTTCTGGCTTAACCTTACACTTTATAGACATATGCCTAAAGAAAGAATCACAGAATACTCCATGGGTAACATGTTACTAGTGTATCATTTTTCGATATATCCACTGCATCCACCTAAAATTAATGCTGACATTTTGAAGCCGGAATTTCGGGGTTTTTTGAATTTATTTAATAATTTGGACGCGCAACAAGATAATATTCAAAACTCATAATACGATTATAGAACTCGTGATTTTACGTCGGTTAATACATATCGCATGAGTGTGCTCACTACATCATCCTAGTAATTGGAGTCTAAAAGCCAATATTTGATGCGTGAATTTTTTAAAAAACCTATTTTTGCGTTTAAAATTTACAAGTATAATTCAATTTCTTTTGTACCCCGCGTGAATTTATTTTTTTTACGCGACGGATCTAATGAGAACTTCCGCTATCGAATCCATCCACTAAAACCGCGGATATAGATACCTTGGAAATACGAAAATCGGCAAAAATGTATTTTGACAAATCGGCGTATTAAACCGCGGTTTGTCTAACATTTTTTACAAAAATGGAATCCTTTATACGCGATTATAATATGTGCGAAAACGCGTGTCATAAATTACAGAGATTCGCGAGTAATATGGTTTTTTTTACCAAAAATAGAATGTGGAGGCACATCCGCGTTTCTTGAAGAATCTATTTGAAATATGTGTATGTAGAAGTATTTTTGATGGGTGCTGCTGAAACCGGATGCGCATCAAAATCGTATGCACATTGCGAGATTTTTACCCACTTTAAGGTTTTTTGCATTGTGTGATGCAACTGGCGGCACACTTTGACCGCTGAGTGAAACATCGAATTATGCATAAATATTGAAAGAGATTGATTCGCTGTATCCAAAAACGGATGCGCATAACGGATTTTAACTAATTCGCGATAAATAAGCTTTTTAATTTCCACATTTTTTAATGATTGTAATTTCAATATTACTCTTAATTTTCTATCCTTGTAAGTTATCACAGTAAGCAAATAAGCTTTCACTATGGTAAACCATATTTCTTGGTGAAGTTTTAGCAGTACACATTAATTATTGTATGGGATTTTAGCGAAATAGTTGGAGAACTCCCAATTTTTTTTTTGTAATTTTCGAATTTCGAATTGTGCTCGCAAAAAATGTTTTAAATTTTTTTCAAATAGATTTGCAAAGGATTTTTGTTTTTCGCCATATACACTTTCATACGGGCAAAATGTGCCTCATCGAAATAATGGTTTTAGACCCCAAGTATGTTTGGACGAAATGTGTTTCAGACAATTTGGAGTCGAATGAGCAATGTCCGTCCGTCTGTCTGTCTGGCTGGCTGGAGCGCACGATAACTCTCGAAGGAATGAACCGATTCGGTTCAAATTTTGTCTTTCGTAATATTTTGCCCAAACTTAGTTTAAGTTCGAAGATGAGCTATATCGGTGCACTTCTTCCGGTACCTCCCACACAAAAGTTCGGAAAATGCGTGTGCACGATAACTTTTGAAGGGAGTAACCGATTTGGTTCATACTGTGCACATCGTGAAATTTGTACGAGACTTAGATAAGGTTTCAATATGGACTCAATCGGTCCACTCATTCGGGTACCTCCCACACAAAATTTCGGAAAAGTTCAGTTTAGGGCCATCTCTCGAATCGCTTTGATTTTTATTTTAGCAATTTGTATTCACTGCCCCCCATACGACGGTACAAGTTTCATTACCGGCAAGTCCATACTTCCTGAGAAAATAGCATGAAAGTTGCACAAAAACCCTAAGGCACCGTGTGAGATGGTTGGAGCGCAAGATAACTCTAGAACGGATCTGACGATTCGGTCCAAAATTTGGCCTTAGCAACATTTTGTCCAAACATAGTTTAATTTCGAAGATAAGCCATATCTGTCCACTCCTTCAGGAACCTCCCCCACAAAAGTTCAAAAATGTTCGGAAAATTTTTTCGTAGTGTAACTCTTGAAGGGAGTGGCCGAATGGGTCCATACTTTACACATCCTAATATATCTACCAGATATAGATCAGGTTCAAATATGCACTATATTTGTCCTCTCCATCCGGTACCTCCCACACAAAATTTCGGATAAGTTTATTTTAAGACCTGATATTGAATCACTTTGATTTTTGTTGAAGCCATATGCATTCACAGCCTCAATAACGATGGTAAAAGTTTTTTTCAGGGGCAAGTCCATACTTCTTTGGCAAACAGCCCGAACCCCTATGGCACTATATATGGAGTGGCTGGAGATCCACCTCCATAATGGTCAATGTCGATTCATTCCTTTTAGTATCTCCTCCGCAAAACTTTGAATCTTTAATCCTAATCAACATTTTTGTCGATTCAAACGACCAAAATTTTTTAAACCCCCTAAATGCATACGTTTTTTGGCAATTTTTTTTTTTTCAATATACACAGTCTGAGGGTATATCTCTTTTCACTTTTTTACTTGTTTTATGAAATGATGTCTAATTTTTTATATTGAAATTTTTATTAAGATTGATTTTTCTTTTGAAACGCATTGAAATAATCATTTGCGACCATCTTAAGTTTATATATTCTTGATCAGCGTAAAATTCTAGTTGATTTAGCAGTGTTCGTCCGTCCGTCACCCTGTCTTCCGAATGGTTTGAGATAGAGATGTACACACATATTTGGTCTGAACTTAGATCAAGTTCAAAGAAAGACTACATCGGCCCACGTTTTAGTATAGCCCTCATATAACGGTACCGCCCGATTTCAGGTATTCAGACCGAGTTAGCCAGAATTTGGCATTTAGTGTTCCCAGTGATGTAGAAACTTCTCCACAAAAATGTTAAATGTTGGTCCCCGTTTTGTTATAGCCCTCATATAACGATACCGCCCGATTTCAGGTTATTCGACAGCTTTAGCTACATTTTCCGGCCAATTAGGACAAAATAGCTATAATTTGGCATTTAGGGTTATAAGTGGTTCAAGTAATTTCTCCACCTAAAATTGTGTGCATAAGAAAATATAGTGTTTTTTACCCTGGAACCTATCTCCGAACATTACATGGCTTTCCATAGAAAATCTTAATTTGCTTTGCGTCGTTTCACTTTGAGTCGTGGTTTTTTGGAACGTATCAACGACGCAAAGCGAGGTCTTGGTGTACACACAAAAAGGAAAAAAAACAAGAAGTCGGAAAAGAAAATAAAAAACAAAAACAATCGGAAAGGAAAAAATTAAAAGTAAAATTGTAAAACAAACAAGAAGTCGGAAAAGAAAAAAATGTAAAATTGTGATAAGAAGCATAACAAATTGGTATAGAGAAGGAGCTGTTTGTTATTGGAGGAATCCAAAAATGTTTAATTTGTGTTGGCTTCATGTTTAGCTAGGTTCCGCTAGTCCGAATTTGACACAAAGTGACGACATTTTTGATTTTAAAATTTGTTTACATTTTTACCACTTTTCCGTTCCCGTACATTTTGGAAAAAGTTGCACAAAATAGAAACTTTTGAGAGTTCTCTCTTTTGCAACTTTTACGACTAAAAAAGTATGGGAACGAAGCTAATATGAAACTTGGTTCTAGGTGAAATGTGTCAAAAGATGAAAAATTCTACACAAAATTTCACTATGAGTTTCAGAATAAACCATATATCTAGGTATACTCTTTCCTTAAGAAAATTAGATTACTAATATATACATACTAGCAAAGTGCCCCCTACTTCGTATGCGGAAAGGATATAAAACACAAATAAACAATATATAATATGGAAATGGAAAAAATACAGATTTCAGCCCGATAGAACTTGAAATTGTAAAAAATAACACAAAAAATTAAATTGTAATCAAATTTTTTTTATTCGAAAGATCAATACGTGACATTAACATTTGAAAATGATTTCGGGCATATGGGCACCGCGGCTGTTCTTGACGAAGTGCATTCTGGACGTCCAATTTTTGGCCACTTTTTCGAGCACTGCTGGCCGTATGTCACGAATAACACGAACAATGCTGGCCTCCAAGGCATCAATTGTTGCTGGTTTATCAGCATAAACCAGTGACTTCACGTAGCCCCACAGGAAATAATCGAGAGGTGTCAAATCGCACGACCTTGGAGGCCAATTGACAGGTCCACTTCTCGAAATCAACTTATCGCCAAATTTTGATCTCAATAAGTCGATGGTTGCGTTCGCCGTATGGCACGTAGCGCCATCCTGTTGAAACCACATCTCCTCCGGATCAATGTCATCCATATTTTCAAACAAAAAATCATTGATCATGGTGCGGTAACGATCTCCATTGACCGTAACGCGAGCTCCGGCCTCATTTTTGAAGAAATAAGGTCCGATGATGCCATCAGCGTGAAAACCGCACCATACGGTGCATTTTTCTGGATGTAATGGAGTCTGTAGGGTCTCTTGTGGATTGGTCTCACTCCATATGCGGCAATTTTGCTTATTAACAAACCCGTTAAGCCAAAAAGGCGCTTGTTCAGATGGACGATTTTGTACGCCATACAAATGACGAAGTCGTCTATAAGTTGCGCGAATCGACGACTGATTTTCAAAGTAAATTTGGATAATTTCGTAGCGTTGTTCAAGCGTGAGTCTATTCATGATGATTTGTCAGAGTATACTGAAACAAATAAAAAAAGTTTCATCAAATTTTAATTTTTTGTGTTACTTTTTACAATTTAAAGGTCTATCTAGCTTAAAAAACACCCTTTATTATGATAGTTATTGTGCGCATAATTTTTGTGAAAAGTTTTGAACTTTTGCGGGGGAACTACCGAAAGGAGTGGATCGAACTTAACTAAGTTTGGACAATGTATTACGAAAGTAAAATTTTGGACCAAATCAGTTTATTCGTTCGAGAGTTATCGCGCGAAAGTGTATATACGTTAGCATAAATGCTGAGGGTATAATTACGCTACAAATCAGATTTTTAAATAAGCGGAAATGCATTTAAATTAACGTTAAGAATTACTTTCGTAACAATATTTTTGATATTTAAGAATTTCCAAACCCACCGATCTTCTACTGAACTTCTTCAATTTTGGGTGGCATGTATAGTGATATCAACTTCTTTCCATCGTAGATCATGGTCCTTAAAGCATTTATGGGGGTCGTCAACTTTATAGAGGTTTGTTTTTTGTTTTCTTGTTTGTTCGTAGAACAATGTGAGGTCAGTGTCCATTAGAGATTTAAAAGGGGACCAAGATAAGTCCTGGACTTTGCCATGCTAAAACTGGTCTGGATCATTGCTTTGTACCTTTCACCCCCTACGTCACCACAAAAAAGGTTTATTATATTAAAATCTATATATTATTTCTTTAAATTTTATATGGATTTATTATTTTCATTAACTTAAATTTTTAATGATTTCATGGCAACATCGTCGCCATCATCCATAATTTTTCGTGGTAATAAAAAATAAACTGGAAAAATTTAAATCCACAACAAAACCTCTACTAAAATATGCAATTATTTAAACACCATTACACGTGTAAACAACAAAATGTAACATTTAACATGTGAAACAACAACAAAAGCAGCATCCATGAACACGAATGACCACAACAACAGCAACATTAAAACCAAAACAAGTGTTTAAGCAAAGTAAAAATGTAAAGGGAAAAAATCAAAAACTGCTCTGGCTGTATTTACACACGGACCACCACACAGTGAAAAAAATACCGATCTAGCGCGCCAAAAGTAAAAAAAATCACATACGCCAATTTAAAAATGATTGTTGCAGTATTAATCTAAGGCAGCGATGACCACAGAAATACAACCAAAGCGAAGACGTGTATGAACGTATGAGTGAAAAAAGCAACAACCACATTATATTTTTGTTTGTTTTCATTCATTTACACTGTACGTGAGAGAGAGAAGCAAATGCAAAAACAACTCAGTGGGCGCCCTCACTATACGATCTAAGCAAAGAAGCTCGTCCCTGATCTAAGGTGTCCACAGAATGCAACGGCATTTAAAATAATTTGTTTTGCATCAGTCTAAGCGGAATAACGGTCCGTTTTTGGTTGACATTTTTTGAACTAGTTTTCATAATATAGTTTAGTAGTAAATTTGTGATCGTCGGATGCATTCTTCCTGCAAAGTAATTTTTAAGCTTTATTGAATTTAACATTTCGTGAAGCAGGTGATTTAAAAAATGTTGAATATAAAATGTTATTTATTGCAACTCGGATTTTACACTTAAAACATGTGACATTCGATTTTTTTCCAAATTGAGCACTTTGTTAAAGCTATTACTAAGGAGTGTCGCGGGATGGCGCGTTGATTTTTTATTTTATTTTTAGTACACATAGTTCTTAACTAATTTGTAAAAATTTAGCTGCAACAAACTGCAACATTTTATTTTATTACTATTTTTACTAATATCATTTTTTATTTAAAAATGCTGAAATTAGAGCGGTACCTTTCTATGGGGGCCATATCAATGCGTGTACCTGTGCCAAAAATTCTTCGTCGGAATATTTTATACCGCCAACGAAGACTAAAAGTCAACTTTCAGCTATATCGGTTGGATAATATGGCTAAAACCTCCAAAATTGCCGAAATCGGTGGTACCGGTCTATGGGGGCTATATAAAAACGTGGTCCTATACCGAAAATGTTTATAGGAGTGTATGCATAACCCCCACGGAGACTATATGCCAAATCCTTGCCCTTTCGGTTGGATAATGTGGTAGAAATCTTTAAAATACCGAAAATCGATAGGTACCATTCTACGGTAAAAATACAAATTTACCAAATATATTAATAAATGAAGTAAAATTGTCAATCTATAGCTGTTTATATCGAATTTATGGACAAACATACAATAAAACATAGACTTTTACTTTTGGCGCGCTAAATCGGTACTTTTTTCCACTGTGCACCACCCACAATCGAGCCAAACAGAAGTGGCGTCGTCGTAACAAAAAATAGATGATTTAATTATAAATGCTTTCAGGTCGAAAACAGTAGCTTAAAAAAACACACACAGATGCAACAGAAAACAAAAAAAACCAAAATCAGAATGCCATAAATGATGGTGGCAGAAAGGTGTTGCATTTGCTCGGTCGGCATCATGTGATGCATTGTGGATGACTATAATCCAGTAGATGATGAACTCGGGTCGCTATGAATCACATATCAGAGAAAGAAAAAAGAAACACTGGAAGTCATTATTAATGTTGACAATGCTTAACATGATGGCGACCCATAAAAAAAGGTAGGTAATCGTTGGACAAATTGAAGTGACAATGAACATATTTTTGTTGGAGGTTAATAATAAACATATGAAAAAAGAAAGATTGATATTGGTCAGGATTTTAAATTAGGTTAATACCACCAGGTGTTTTCATCGGAAAGTTAATCAAAGATATTTTAATTAACATTGCCAAGTATAAATAGCGTCCGTGTTTGTGGCAAAGAAAATCTATATAAAGGTATGGTCCCAGTTTATCATATAAAAGTGCAGGATTTACCTTGATCACTCCTTTGTCATTCCTGTGTTGTCACCTGGTAAAGGGCATTTAACACTCGTTAAGGATAGAGAGGTAACATATGTTGTGCGGTTAGCAATAGGAATCATAACAAGTAAAAACGGCGTTATGTTCGGCCAGGTCGAACTTGTTATACCCTCACTACGAGTTGTATTAAAGTAAAATGGAACAATTAGTTACCTTTTGTTTATGAAGAAGACTAAATTTCAGCAAGACTGAATTTCAGCAAGTTTGTGGCTAGCCGTCAAAATACAGAAATTCGTAAGGTACCGTTCTATGGAGGCTATATCAAAACGTCGATCTATATCTAAAAATTTCTTTAGGAAAGCTTTTAGAATTAAAGAAGATTAAATACAAAATTTCCGATATTTGGGTAAAATCGTCAAAAATACCGAAAATCAAGAAGTACGCTTCTATGGGGGATATAAGAACCCGCAGACCATGGAAGACTAAATAACAAATTTCAGTCTTTCGGTGGGATATTGATGTCACAACCTTCAGAACTACGAAAATCGGGAGGTACTGTTCTATGGGGGCTATATCAAAAAGTGGACCTATACCGAAAAATTTCTGGGAGAAAGTTTTATACCCCCAACGAAGACTAAGTACCAAATTTCAGCCATTTCGGTGGGCTGCTGTGGCCACAACCGAATGCCGAAAAATTTCTGGGAGAAAGTTTTATACCTTAGTACAAAATTTCAGCCATTTCGGTGTGATAATTGGGCTAAAACCTTCAAAATACCGAAAATAGGGTGGTACCGTTCTATGGGGGCTATATGGGGACGTAGATCTATGCCGACAAATTTCATATGGAACGTTTAATAACCCAAATGAAGACCAAGTAACAAATTTCAGTCATTTCGGTGAATTATTGTGGCCACAACACTCAAAATACCGAAAATCGGGAGTTACCAGCCTTTTCGGTGTGATATTGAGGCAAAATCCTTCAAAATACCGAAATCGAGTGGAACCGTTCTATGGGGCTATATTAGAACGTTGACCGATATAGCCCATTTACAGTACCAAACATCCTAGGAGTAATAGAAACTTCTAGACCAAATTACAAAGCTCTATCTTAAAAATTGCGAGCTGTATCTTGATTTCAACAGACGGACGGATTGGCGGACAGACGGACATGGTTATATCGACTTAGAATTTTACCCAGATTAAAACAAGTGAGCAAAGGCTATAGTGGGGACAGGGCCGACAATGTGATACCCCACACCACTACCCCTGTGCATAAGCTTTTCACTGGTAAACGTTTCTTTTAGGGAATATAATCCGACTACCACCAAACATAATATGCCTCTTTCTCTCTGGGACCCCCATAAGCAACCAAAATTTCGTGACCATCCGATCAAAATTGCGACCTACTTTACACCAATGTAAAGGTAATATTTTCTTCTTTCATAGACAGGCCTTGCCGTTGGAATACCCCTACTAGAAGCCGATATATTCGCATATAAGTAAACTTTGAATTTGTCTGCACATGAGTTTTTCCCCATTCCAACCCCTAAATATTATCCGACTATCACCAAAATCAATAGGCTTCTTCCTCTGAGGGACCTGCATCAACTCTCAACCAATTCGTGACTATCCGATCAAAATTCCAACCTGTAGGGTGATTACGAAAAATGGAAAAATTGGATATATTACTGACTTTTGCGATATCTCGGTTCTTTGTCCACTTACGCCAACATACTTTGCATCAATATAAAGGAGATCTTTTCTTCTTCCATTGACCGGCTTTCCTTTTGGAATACTCCTACCAGAAGCGGAGCTTTTCGCATAAGAAAAAAAACGTTGACTTTTCTCCACATAAGCTTTTTGCTTATTCCGACTCCTGAATATTATCCGACCATCACCAAACTTAATAGGCTTCTTCCTCTGTGGGACCCGCAAAAAAATCGTGACGATCAGATCAAAATTGCGACCTGTAGCGTGATTACAAAAAAATCGGAAAATAGGATGCATTAACGACTATTGCTATATCTCTGTTGTTTGACCAACTACGACAACCTACTTTGCATCATTGTAAAGGTGGCTTTGATTTTAGAAGCTCCCCAACCAAAACTGTGATATTCGTCATTATAATTAAAACCGCAAAAATTTAAAGTTGGGTTGTATTAGCGACTATTGCGATATCTTTGTTGTTTGACCACCTATGACAACCTACATCGTTGTAAAGGTGATATTTTCTACTTTCAGTATCAGGTTTTGCTTTTGATATAACCCTTATAGGTACGGAGATATGTACTTTGAAATAAAACGTTGACTTTTTCTCCAAAGAAGTTTTTTGCGTATTCCGACCCCTGAATATTATCCGACCATCACCAAAATCAATAGGCTTCTTCCCCTATCCTCATCAACATCCAAAATTTCGTGACGATCCGATCAAAATTGCGACCTGTAGCGTGATTACAAGGTTTAGATGGACAGACGCACAGACGGACGGACATACATAGCAAGATCGACGCAGCTTGTCGAGACATTCATTTTGGTATATATGTATGGGTCGACGACCATTATTTTTTTGGCCAAAACCAACTTATAATACCAAAACCAATAATATAATAAGAGACATTCAGCCTACGTAAATAACATTTGGATGGTAATTTCTTGACCTTTCCATTGATGCCAATTATGTTGATGTACGTGCTCAGATAACAGAGTTACAGCCTAATATATCCAGTTATTTGTTTCTAGTGTAATCAGAAGCACGCTAGAGGTCGCAATTATAGATCAATAGTCACGAGATTTTGCACGATGTAAGAGTTTAGGTCGAGAACATGCCTACAGTTTTGGTTGATGACCTCATATTATCTAGAGGGCATATAGCAAAGTAGCCTACATATGGAAAAGGAACTACAGACCTTTCCCCTGATGCAAATTTCAATTATGTGTCTCCTGGGTAACTAACGGTCCTACCGCCTAACATATAATAGGTTTTGTGTAGAATACAACATTGAAATTTTCACTTTATCAGCGCAAAATTTTGTTTAAAATCGATTTTTTAAAATGCTGTTGCGCTTAAAGACAAGGTTATTAGGTTCTTAAAACGCCCAGAAAAATATACGAAGATCGGCCCATCGTTTTCGAGCTATCGTTGGCACCGCAAAACGCTTTTACAAAAAAAAGGGGTTTGGCAGGTAGCCATTTACTACAAAACTATGCAATATTTTTCAACAGCAAAAATTCCAGAAGCAGTTTAAGATGTGTTCTTTCAGGAGGAAAAAACATCTACTTAACAAGTAAAAAGTATCAGTCAGCTTTGCTGACAGAGATCTACCCTCAGCCTGTATATATTGAAACAATTTTTTTTTCCCAAAAAACGTATGTATTTAAGGGTTTTTAAAATTTTTGGATGTTTGAACCGACAAAAATGTTGATTAGGATTAAAGACCAAAAGTTTTGCGGAGGAGATACTTAAAGGAATGGATTGACGTTGACCATTATGGAAGTGGATCTCCAGCCACTACATATGGTGCCATAGCGGGTTTTTACACCCTTCGGGCTGTTTGCGCAAGAAGTATGGACTTGCCCCTGAAAAACTTTTACCATCGTGATTGAGGCAGCGAATGCAAGTTGCTTCAACAAAAATCAACGTGATTCGATTGCAGGTCTTATAGTGAACTTATCCGAAATTTTGTGTGGGAGCTACGGGATGGAGTGGAGATATATTAGGATGTGTAACGTATGGACCAATTCGGACCACTCCCTTCAAGAGTTACCGTACGAACAATTTTTCCGAACATTTTTATGAAAGGGTATATACCCTCGTTAGCATTAATGCTGAGGGTATAAAAATGAACATTTTGGTCTGCACAACTAGGGGTAACCCCTTAATTGTCCAATTGCATTTTTATACCCTCAGCATTTATGCTAACGAGGGTATATGGCGAAAACCAAAAATGTTTTACAATCGATGAATCCGAGTTTCACCCATTCAGAATTCGCGAACTGTTAACATATTATATATAGTATGGTAGACATTCTATAAAATGAAGTGTTTTAGGAGGAATCCCATAAGGTCGACCATTAAAATTAATTTTCGTGGAAGCTGTGTTGGCATCAATGTAGAAAAATAGGTAAAAATGGGTTGAAGCCAACAAGTTTTTTATGTTCCCATACGATTTCTGGCTTAACATTACATTTTATAGACCTATCCCCAAAGAAAGAATCACAGAATACTCCATGGGCAACAAGATTGTAGTGTATGATTTTTCGATATATCCACTGCATCCACCTAAAATTGATGCTGACATTTTGAAGCCGGAATTTCGGGGTTTTTTGAATTTTTTAAATAATCCGGACGCGCAAGAAGATAATATTCCAAACTCTTAACACGATTATAGAACTCGTTATTCTACGTCGTTTGATGCATATCTCATGAGTGTGCTCCTTACAGCATCCTAGTAATTGAAGTCGAAAGGCCAAAATTTGATGTGTGAATTTTCTTACAAAACCTATTTTTTGCGTGTAAAATTTACAACTGTCATTCCATTTCCTTTGAAACCCGCGTGAATTTAGTTTTTTTACCCGACGGTTCTAATGAAGCCTTCCGCGATCGAATCCATCTACTAAAACCGTGGATATAGATACCTTGAAAACCGGAAAATCAGCAAAAATATATTTTGACAATTCTGCGAATTGAACCGCGATTTTCTTTGATTATTTTTACATAAATGTAATCCTTCACTGGCGATTATAATATTTGCGAAAACGCGTGTCATAAAAGAAAAGAGATACGCGAGTAATATGGGTCTTTCACAAAAAATTGAATGTGGAGGCACATCCGCGGTTCTTGAAGAATCTAATTAAAATTGGTATATTTTGACGTATTTTTGATAGGCGCTGATGAAACCGGATGCGCATCAAAATCGTATGCACATTGCGCAACTTTTACCAACTTTAAGTTTTTTTGCAGTGTATGATGCAACTGGCGGCACACAATGGCCCCTGAGTGAAACATCGAAATATGCATAAATTTTGAAAGAGATTGATTCGCTGTATCCAAAAACGGATGCGCATCAACCGACTTTAACTAATTCGCTAATAACAGGCTTTTTAATTTTAATATTAATTGAATGATTGTAATTTCAATATTACTCTTAATTTCCTACCCTTATAAGTTATCACAATAATCAGTTAAACTCTCGCGATGGTAAACCATATTTTTTGATGAAGTTTTAACAGTATACATTCATTATTCTATGGGATTTTAGCAAAATAGTTGGAGAACTCCCAAATATTTTTTCCTAATTTTTAGAATCAAACCAAAAATATATTTGCAACAATATTTTCCAACAATAAGTTTTTCTCTTTTGTTGTTGCTATAATATGCAATTTATCTACCCAATCTCTATAAATTTGGTATCATATTTTTCTACGCATTGTCTAGATTCCGCATATATTCTTTAATTTATTTTTTGAGGGTTTGTACGGATTCTGGGACAGGATAATTTGGATTTACTTCAAAATTTTGTTATTATTTGTTGATTTTCCGCGAAAATAATAATAAATTTAATAACTATTTAAACATCTACGAATAGATATGGCATGCTGTTATCGATTTATGCATAAATTTTCTCATAACAACAAAAAAGATATTTTTAAATATTTTTTCTTTATATGAAAATAAAAACCGCTACAACTTTTGCGCGCATTGGCCAATTTCGTGAACGCGTGCAGATTTGAAACCGGATTTTTTTCCTTTACCTCTATACCAAAAATCGTAGATGTGCTCGCAAAAAATTTTTTTAATTTTTTTCAAATGGAATTGTAAAGGAATTTTGTTATTCGCCATATACACTTTCATACGGGCAAAATGTGCCTTATCGAAATAATGGTTTTAGACCCCAAGTATGTTTGGACGAAATGTGTTTCAGACAATTTGGAGTCGATTGAGCAATGTCCGTCCGTCTGTCTGTCTGCCTGGCTAGCTGGAGCGCACGATAACACTCGAACGGATCAACCGATTCGGTCCAAAATTTGGCTTTCGTAATATTTTGCCCAAACTTAGTTTAAGTTCGATAATGGGCTATATCGGTCCACTCCTTCCGGTACCCCCCCCCCCCCACTGAAGTTCGAAAATGTTCGGAAAATGTGTGCGCATGATAACTCTTGAAGACAGTAACCGATTTGATCAATACTTTGCACATCGTGAAATTTCTACCAGACTTAGATGAGGCTCCAATATGGACTCAATCGGTCCACTCCTTCGGGTACCTCCCACACAAAATTTCGGATAAGTTCAGATTAGGACCTGCTCTCGAATCGCTTTGATTTTTGTTGCAATAACTTGTATTCACTGCCCCCCATACGACGGTACAAGTTTCATCAGGGACAAGTCCATACTTCCTGTGAAAATAGCCTGAAAGATGCAAAAAGCCACTATGACACCGTGTGTAGTGGTTGGATGGCAAGATAACTCTCGAACAGATCTGCCTATTCGGTCCAAAATTTGGACTTTGTAATATTTTGTCCAAACATAGTTTAAATTCGAAGATAAGCCATATCGGTCCACTCCTTCATGTACCTCCCCCACAAAAGTTCAAAAATGTCCGGACAATTGTGCGCACGATAACTCTTGAAGGGAGTGACCGATGTAATCCATACTTTGCACATCCTAATATATCTACCAGATACAGATCAGGTTCGAATATGAACTATATTTGTCCACTCCTTCTGGTACCTCCCACACAAAATTTCGGATAAGTTCACTTTAGGACCTGTTCTCTAATCACTTTGATTTTTGTTCAAGCGATTTGCATTCGCTACCTCCATTACGATGGTAAAAGTTTTTTCAGCGGCAAGTCCATATTTCTTGGGAAAGCCCGAAAGGTGTAAAAAACCCCTATGTCACCATATGTAGCGGTCGGAGAGCATGAAAACTCTCGAACTGTTCAACCGCTTTGGTCCAACATTTGGTCTTCGTCATATTATATCCAAACTTATTTTCATGGGGCAATACCGGTCCACAACTTCCGGTACTTCTCCCCAATATTTAAAAAATGTCACTAAAATGCTAGGACTATATCACTTGAATGGGGCAACCAATTTGGTACAAACTTTGGATCTCCTAATATTTTGTCAAAATTTAGTTTAACTTCTAAAATGACCCATATCGGTCCTCCCTAAGGGTCCCTCTCCACAAAAGTTAATCATTTGTGTCTTAGTGCAGTTATTTCCAAATCCACATTTTTGTCGGCAAGTTCAAATGTGCAAAAATGGCCACAAAATTCTGAAGAGACCTTAAATACATTCGATCTGTCCGTAGGTGATAGTTTCACTTCACATTGGCTGAGGGTATATATCTCTCAGTGTCGACTGACACTTTTTTACTTGTTAAATATTCATTTTGATGAAGGCACCCACCCCCCTGGCATATAAATAAATATGTGGTCTGTTCCAGCACTGCAAGAATCTACTAATTTTTACAATTTTATTCAATATCATATAGGAAAATATGTTATTGTAGTAAAAAATAGGAATAGGAGTCATAAATTTGTTTGCATGCAAATTATTTTTTTGACGATAGATCTTCAATAAACTCACTATGTTTCCTTTGAAAATTTGTATGTTGCATTTGTAGTGTTCAATAAAATTGGAGCAGTGTCCGTCTGTCGAAAATTTCAGGGTCAGATATGGCAAATTGCATTGTAATTGGGTATATTTGCAGCGGCTTATATATTTATTTATATTAGGTGTATTCCAAAAAGGAACCTGATATTCAAAGGAAATTTATAGATGTATCAGAAGGGGCTAATAATCTAAATTTTCCGATTTTGGAACTTTTATTAGAAATGTATAATGATATACATAATTGTTCCACAAACATCCAAGTAGGGACAAGGGAGGCTTCTCTCATATGAATGAGAGCACCCCGATTCATACTAGCTCAATGATAAGGGACCTACTTTTTATATTTTTGCCACCGTTGAAAATTTCATGTGCCCTGCGTGTAAGGCGGGTCTGCATACCATTGCACCACGGTTGCATCCTATCAGATATGTCAAAATATGGAAATTTTCCATTTTTTGAGGAATAGACTCCAGACACATTTAATATGCTCAAAGCAAAAAAATCATTATGTATCTTCGTTTCTAATATTATTCCATAGAGTGGAGCTATATTTCAACTTCACATCCGCCTTGTACGCAGAATGTCGGAGGTTCGATTCCCCGGCGAGGTAACATCAAACTTTCAACGGTGCAAAATACACCTCAGTAATGTTGGCGACATTTTCTGAGTATTTCAGGCATATAAAAATTCTCTAAAAGTGGTGTCTTAGGATACGCCGTTCGGACTCGGCGATAAACTGTAGGTCCCAAGCTTAATGTGATAAGGTGGCAGAATCGACAATGTTATTTCGTACAATAAGCTTATTTATACCCTCCACCATATGGAGGGTATAATTAAATTTGTCATTCCGTTTGTAACACATCGAAATATTCGTCGGAGACCCTATAAAGTATATATATTATTGATCAGCATAAAATTCTATGTCGATTTGACCATGTCCGTCTGTCCGTCCGTCCGTCCGTCCGTCTGTCTGTTGAAATCAAGATACAGCTCGCAATTTTAAAGATAGAGAGTCAAAATTTGGCACAGAAGTTTTTATTACTTGCAGGATGGTTGGTATTGAAAATGGGATATATCGGTCCACGTTTTGATATAGCCCCCATAGAACGGTACCTCCCGATTTTCGGTATTTTTAAGGTTTTAGCTTCATTATCCTACCAAAATGGCTGAAATTTGGTACGTAGTCTTCTTTAGGGGTATAAAACTTTCCCCCAGAATTTTGTCGGTATCGGTCCACACCTTCATATAGCCCCCATAGAACGGTACCTCCCGATTTTCGGTATTTTTAAGGTTTTAGCTTCAATATCCTACCAAAATGGCTGAAATTTGGTACGTAGTCTTCATTAGGGGTAAAAAACTTTCCCCCAGAATTTTGTCGGTATCGGTCCACACCTTCATATAGCCCCCATAGAACGGTACCTCCCGATTTTCGGTATTTTGAAGGTTTTAGCTTCATTATCCTACCAAAATGGCTGAATTTTGGTACATAGTCTTCTCTAGGGGTACAAAACTTTCTCCTGGAATTTTGTCGGTATCGGTCCACACCTTCATATAGCCCCCATAGAACGGTACCTCCCGATTTTCGGTATTTTGAAGGTTTTCGCTTCATTATCACACCGAAATGGCTGAAATTTGGTACTTAGTCTACGTTGGTGGTATAAAACTTTCCCCCAGAACTTTGTCGGTATCGGTCCATGCCTTCATATAGCCCCCATAGAACGGTACCTCCCGATTTTCGGTATTTTGAACGTTGTGGCCTCAATATGCCACCGAAATGGCTGAAATTTGGTATTTAGACTTCGTTGGGGGTACTCAAACTTCCCCTTTAAATTTGTCGGTATAGGTTCACGCCTTCATATAGCCCCCATGGAGAGGTACCTCCAGATTTTTCGTATTTTGAAGGTTGTGTCTTCAATATTCCACCAAAATGGCTGGAATTTGGTATTTAGTCTTCAATGTGATATAAAACTGTTCGCCAGAAATATGTCTGTACAGGTCCACGCTTTCATATTGCCCCATTTCTGACTAAAATTCGTCGGTATAGGTCCACGTTTCGATATAGCCCCCATAGAACGGTACCTCCCGATTTTCGTAATACTGAAGATTGCGACGTCAATATCCAACCGAAATGGCTGGAATTCGTTATTTCGTCTTCCAAGAGTTATAAAATATTCCTAAAAACTTTCCGTAAGAAATTTATCGGTATAGATCGACGTTTTGAAATAGCCCCCATAGAATGGTGCCTCACATTGTTTTACCGAAATTGCTGAAATTTAGTATTAAGTCTTCTTCATACACGAAAGGAAACAAATTATTCCATTTTACTTCAATACAACTTGTGGTGGAGGGTATAACAAGTTCGGCCCGGCCGAACTTAACGCCGTTCTTACTTGTTTTTCAATAAAGGAATTTTGATTTTCTGAAAGCTAATTGGCAGGGGCAGTGGTGTAGGGTATTACATGGTCGGCCGCGTCCGACTATAACCTTTACTTACTTGTTTTTACTACAATTGTTTTTATTACAGGTCGGCCTTTTGGCGGTCAACTACTTTTCTCGCCTAGGGGATAATTGTAAATTTTTTTACAATTTTTGTTTAACTAAAGACTTATAATTTATAATTTTTGTAATCAGAAAAAAAGGACTGACAATATAGATAATTGAGTTTGTTATGATAAGGCACATTTATATTCTTTCCTTTTATCCAATTTATCCTTTACGTAAATTTTTCTTAAAAAAGTATCAATGAAAGTGTAATGTTTTTACAATCAATCCCTACCCCTACCTTACCGTAGTGGTGTGGAGTAAAATAATCAGAAGTGAACCTCCCTGTCAGCAATAAAAACGCTCCAACAACAAGTCAAAAGGTTAGGTTAACAATTAATTTAAAAATGATGAGCAGTTTCCTATGCAAGAAAAAAAATGGCCAGCATGCGGACGGACAATCGACCATTGCTTATGCATGCACATATATGTAAGTGTAATTGTGTTTGCATAAATAAATAAATAAATACAAAAAAAGGGAAAAATAAATCCAAACACATTAAAAATGTTAACAATTGATTAACAGCAATTAGCCTTTGGCAGTGTTACAACAACAACCAAATAACACGAATCAATGGTTAAAACTGACTGACTACTTGAAGGAAGTATAATTGCGGGCCTTTTTGAAGGCCATACAAACATGTTCAGGTTCATGGTATTGCACGTACATTATGCAAGCAGCAGGAGATGGGTTCAATGCTTGACCGACCAACGTTTTTGAGTGCTCGAGAAACAGCATAAACTCCCCTATAAATGCTGTGGTCGAATTCGTACTCCAAACTTTATAATACCTTACACTATGCAACACTGAAAATGCAAACAACTTCTAGTATGCATTTTTATACCCTCAGCATTTATGCTAACGAGGGTATACGAATATACACTTTCATACGGGCAAAATGTGCCTCATCGAAATAATGGGTTTAGACCCCAAGTATTTTTGAACGAAAAGTGTTTCAGACAATTTGGAGTCGATTTAGTAATGTCCGTCCGTCTGTCTGTCTGGCTGGCTGGTGCGCACGATAACTCTCGAACGGATGAACCGATTTAGTCCAAAATTTGGCTTTAGCAATATTTTGTTCAAACTTAGTTTAAGTTCGAAGATGGTTTATATCGGTCCACTTCTTCCGGTATCTCCCCTACAAAAGTTTGAAAATGTTCGGAAATTTGTGCGCCCGATTACTCTTGAAGGGAGTAACCGATTTGGTCCATACTTTGCACATCATGAAATTTCTACTAGACTTAGATGAGGTTCCAATGTGGACCCAATCGGTTCGCTACTTCGGGTACCTCCCACACAAAATTTCGGAGAAGTTCGATTTAGGACCTGTTCTTGAATCGCCTCGTTTTTCGTTATAGCAACTTGTATTCACTTCCCCCCATACGACGGTACAAGTTTCAACAGTGGCAGGTCCATACTTCCTGAGAAATAGACTGAAAGCTACAAAAAACCCCTGTGACGCCGTGTGTAGTTGTTGAAGCTCAAGATAACTCTCGAAAGGATCTGCCGATTCGGTCCATAATTTGGCCTTCGTAATATTTTGTGAAAATATTGTTTAAGTTCAAAGATACGCCGTATCGGTCCACTCATTCAGGTACCTCCCCCACAAAAGTTCAAAGATGTTCGGAAAATATGTGCGCACGATAACTCTGAAGGGAGTGACCGATTTGGTACATACTTTACACATCGTAATATATCTACCAGATATAGATTATGTCCGAATATGGACTGTATTTGTCCACTCCTTCGGGTACCTCCCACACAAAGTTTCGGATAAATTCACTTTAATACCTGCTCTCGAATCACTTTGATTTTTGTTGAAGCAACTTGCATTCTCTGTCTCCATTACAGCGGTAAAATCTTATCTTTATCTATCAGTTCATACTTCTTGAGAAAACAGCCAGAAACGTGTAAAAATTCCCTAAGGCACCATATGTAGTGGCTGGAGAACATAGCAACTCTCGAAGCTTTGAGATTTCATTCTAATCAATATTTTGTCGGCAAGTTAATACCCACAAAATTTTGAAACCCCCTAAATACATACGTTTTTTCGAAAAAATGTATTTTAATTCACATAGGTTGAGGGTATATCTCTGTCGGAAAAGCCGACTGATACTTTTTTACTTGTTTGAAAGCACATATTGAGACTACAAAAACCCTAGTAGGGTTTTGTCCTGTCAGATCCAGTTCAGATTTTATGGCATCACCTAAACGGGCTAAAACTACAGCTTTTTGCATTTATCGGGCCTTTATCTCTAAAACGTTTAGGTATTTGGCCTGGCTATCTTTGGCAATATTGTAGCCCTAAACTAGTAAAAATTAAATTTTGAACAAAGCACTTATTGTCACGAGGTGTGCTTAGTTTTAGCAATTGGGCAAGTTGAGTGAAATATGCTGCGGCTATCTGTTGTGATTGCAGCTTACCGATGTCCAACTTCCGTATTGTGCCTGTTCGTACTTTATTTGTTTCGTTAAAGTGGATACTTACCTCTGCTGCAACAAGGTAGTGATCCGTGTCTATTTTTGCTTCTTGGATCTACCGAACATTTAGTACGTTCGATGATGTAATCACTATAGCGTTCGAAATAATTGAGCTAGAACGCTATATTTTTGCACCCTAGTATCTTTTGTATAGGCAGGCCAAGTTGGAAGATGGGCTATATCAGTTCTCGTTTTGGTATGGCCCCCATATAAATGTACCTCCCGATTTTTGGTATTTTGAGGATTTTAGCTACAATTTTGAAGCGAACTAGCTGTAATTTGCTATTTGAGGTTCCTGGCGGTCACAACACCTTTCCACTAAAAATTGTCAATTTAGGACCATATTTTGGTATAGCCGCTATATGGGGTGCCTCCCGATTTTCGAAATTTTGAGAATTTTAGCTACATAGTTTTTAACCGAACTAATATCTGAGGTTCCCAGAGGTCACAAAACATTTCCACCGAAAATTGTCAACATAGGTCCATGTTTTGGTATAACCCCTATATAACGGTATTTCTCGATTTTCGTATTTTGAGAATTTTAGCTCAATTTTTTTTTTGACCGAATTACATGTAATTTGACGTTTGAAGTTCCCTGTGGTCACAAACATATTTCACCAAAATTTGAGTTATGTTAGCTACCTGTTTTAACATAGATCCATGTTTTTTATAGCCCCTTTATAACGGTACTTCCCGATTTTCGGTATTTTGAGGATTTTAGCTACATTTTTTACCGAATTAGCTTAAATTTGACATTTGAGGTTTCCAGTGGTCACAAACATACTGCACCAACGATTGTCGAAAGGTCCATGGTTTGGAATAGCCCCCATAAAACCGCATTTACTTACTTACTTAGCTTGCCCACTACAGAACATTTGTTCCATAGCACATAGGTTTCAAACAGGAAATTTTTGGCCAAAACTACTTTTTGACGTTTCAAAATGTTAACCGTTTTTTGCGCTGAATAATAAAAAACACTTCAAATCATGCGAAAATATATAGATTTTGGAAATACCGATACATGCCGATAGTTGGCGCAGTATCAAAGTTGGCACTTTTTTGTATAAAAATAAAAAAGATTTTGTGTAGTAAAATATACCCTTTTTGTTGTGTTGTGTCGCCGCATAATAATAATGAGACAAAATTTATAATGAATCAGGAAGCCGGTAGTGAGTACTTTCATAATATTTAAAAAAGTAACTAAAAAATCCGTAAAATTAGCGTAGCAAAATCAATATTTGTATGTATATTGGAAATTATTTTTTACAAATAATTTTTAAATATATTTAAACTTTTAAAAAATTGTCCAAATTTGTCCAACTCCAAATCGATTCTGGGAGCTAGTAGAGGGTCTGCACTAATAAATTAAGAAGTAATTTCTTGCTCAAATTTGCCACAGTTAAAATAAAGTGGAATTTTGTATTTTAATATGGGTGATTTTTTTATAAATTCCTGTTGTGACTGTATGTAACATCCAATTGAAATATAACGGTAATACCTACATTTATGGAGCGATTTTCCTTAAAATTCATATTTTGGGGTTTGAGAGCGTAGAAAATAATGCTGTAACATTTTTTTGAAATTAGGTCCACCTTTTTGTAATAGCTCCCATATAACAGTACCTCCGATTTCCGATATGTTGGGGGTTTTAGCGGCACTTTATGACCGATTTGGCTGTAATTTGGTATTTCGACTCCTTGGGAGATAAGAATCCGTCATACCAAAAATTATTAAAATATGTCAATGTTTTGGTTTAGACCCCACACAACGGGACCACCCTGTTCCACGAATTTTGACAATTTTTGGTAATTTTTGGCGAAAAAAATGAAGAATTGCTGTTTTTAAACATTTATTATAATTTATGATCAATTTCAATACAAAATGGATGCTGAAATAGTTTTGGCCAGAAAATTTCGAATTTAGACCATAGTCCATAGGCCGAACTAAGAAAATATCTCCATTTCTCTCTCTCTCTCTTTATGCTTCGTTTCTGGAATACCGCGCTTTGTCATCTCTTCATCCACATGTTTGCGCCATCTATTCTTTGCTCTGCCAATTCTGCGTGCACCGCCATGCGGCCCGAATTTATACGCCTTTTTAGCGGGTTCATCATCGCTCATTCTTATGATATGGCCTAGCCAACGGAATCGCTGAATCTCGATACGTTTAACTATATTGATGTCGTGTGGTCGGTCCGTAGATCTTTCGAAGAATTTTTCTCTCAAACACGCAAACACTGCCTTATCTGCTTGCGCAAGTACCCAGGATTCGGAACCATACATCAGCACGGGTAGTATCAGTGTTTTGTAAAGCGTTATTTTTGTTTGACGAGTTGTGGCTTTGTTTTTAAAGTGCTTACTTAAGCCATAAGAGCATCTGTTGGCCAATACAATTCTTCTTTTTATTTCACAACTGATGTCGTTTGCTGAGTTTACGGCAGTGCCGAGGTATACGAAGTATTTTACTACCTCAAAATTATAGCAACCAACTTCAACAGTTGGTCCGATCTCAATGGAAACATTGCGCCTCGACACCATCAACTTGGTCTTCTCGCCGTTTACCGCCAGACCCACTTTAGCAGATTCTCCTTCGACCTTCATAAAGGAATCGGTTACTTCTTTTACTGATCGTCCCATAATGTCTATATAATCAGCATAAACAAGTAACATGTGGCTATTGGTGTAGATTGTGCCAATTCTTTTGACGTTTGCCTCTCGTATAACCTTTTCTAGCAGGATGTTGAAAAGATCACACAAAAGGCTGTCTCCTTGCCTGAAACCTCTTTGATTCAAAACTCTTCGGACAGGTTTTTTCCTATTTTAACTGAAGATCTTGTGTCAGTTAGAGTCATTTTACAAAGCCGAATGAGCTTTGCGGGGATACCAAATTCAGACATGGCTTGGAATACATTTGAACGTAGGGGGCTGTAGAAGGCTGATAGGTGTCGATCTGCATCTCTTGGGTATTCTCCAGGATTTGCCGCAGGGTAAATATCTGGTCAATGGTGGACTTGCCAGGTCTAAAGCCGCGTTGATATGGTCCAATTATTTCCTTGACCATGGGCTTTAGTCGTTCGCTCAATGTCCCTGACACTATCTTGTAGGCGATAGGGAGAAGACTTATGCCCCTATAGTTGGAGCTTATCTCCTTTCTTAAGGACGGGACACAGGATACTCAGGTTCCAATCGTCGGGTACGCGTTCTTCCTGCCAGATGGAGCTAACTAGCTCGGCTGTTAGGCCATCAGCTCCTGCTGCCTTATTATTCTTCAGCCGGTTTACCTCATCTTGGCCGGGTGGTATAAATTTAATACCATCTTCTGGGATTGGATCTGTGGTAACTTCGTCGTAACAAAATACATATATCCAACAAAAAAACTTAACATAGGTCCATGATTTGGTGTAGCCCCCATATAAGGGCATTTTCCGATTTTCGGTATTTTAAGGTTTTTAGCTACATATTTGACCGAACTACCTTAAATTTAACGTTTTTTACCAAAATTGTCAACATAGGTTTATGTTTTGGTATAGCCCTCATATGGCCTCATATGATTTTAAGGGTTTTAAGGAGTTAAGCTACAGTTAGACGTACTATCTGTAATTTGACATTTGAGGTTCCCACTGGTCACAAAACTTCTCCACCAAAAATTGTCATCATAGGTCCACATTTGATCTAGCCCCCTTATAAAGGTTCCGACCGATTGAAAACATTTTTAGATGCATTTTCTGACGTAGTTTAGACATTTTGGGTATCCGTGGTCAAAAAGTAATTATCCCATTTTAGTTCATAACATTTTATGGTGGAGGGCTTAACGCTTTTACTTGTTTTTTTTTTGGGTCTGGAAACAGCCAGATGCCGTTATGAATTTCGAGATTCTTAAATCTGGTGTTGCTAACTTCCATGCTTTAGACTTTGCGAAATCTATCAGCCTCATGCCTCATACCGTCTGTTGGACCAAAGATAATCTTCTCTCCAATTTGGAAATTAAAATCGCCTAGAATAATTTTAATGTCGTGGGCAGGACACCACCGGTCAGATGTTTCTTCTAGGCTCTCGTAATATATATCCTTGGTCTATTAGTCCTTGTCTTCAGGGGGAGCATGAGCGCAAACAAAGCTTATGTTGAAATATTTAGCTTTTATCCGAATCGTAGCAAATCTTTCTTTCACTGGGATGAATCTGGAGACCAGATGTTTTAAACTCCGACTAACTACAAATCCACAACCTAAATCATGGTTGTTGCTTGTGACGTCATTCCCAATTCATCCTATTTCCTGTATGGCAGTAATATCGGCCTTGTACTTTGCAAGTACATCTTAACTGCACCTTCTCTATAAAGAGTGCGAGCATTTCAGATCATGGTCTTTAAGGTGTTTGCAATGTTCGTCAATTTTAGAGGGGTTGTTTTTTGTTGTTTTTCTTTCAGAGTAGCATTAACACGGAACTGAAATGCGCTATTTAATATGCAATGGTGCCTTCGTGTATGTTGGTGCTCGTGACGGCTTTCTTTTCTTGTTTTATAATAAAATAATAATAAATTATTTTTTCGAAATGAAAATTTATCCTCCCAATTCCATTTTAGTTATTTATATTTTTTCGAGTTCATTTTTCACAATGTCAGGCCTTGCCAACAGAGGATAACTGAATAAACGATCTGTCCTGTGTTTTTGTATACAAACAATAACAACAATAAATATGAAAAAACTCAACAATTATTTACGCATTGTGCGTAAATGCATTTCCACGTATCACAAACATTTAAGCAGAATCACACACACACACACAAGAACACATACATTTATACACCGGTAAACATATTCACATTCAAGTATTTATGTTGATGTTTTTGTGGATAATGCAACATAAACACTTGCAACAACAACAGGCTCTTCACCAGCTAGGTATACAAACATATTGTCACACACTCTCCCATTTACATATATACCAAATGGACAAAGTAGCCACGAAAGCTCATTTAAAATATGCTATAATAACAACAAAAAACAACAGCAAATTGTACAATAAAATTGACGCC
Source organism: Musca autumnalis (assembly GCF_047663935.1). Classification (NCBI taxonomy): domain Eukaryota; kingdom Metazoa; phylum Arthropoda; class Insecta; order Diptera; family Muscidae; genus Musca; species Musca autumnalis. The sequence goes on along the minus strand of NW_027411866.1, from coordinate 149,852,477 downwards.
TATAAAAATTGCTGTTCTATGACTGCGTTTGTCGTGATGCATTTTTTGTTTTTTTTTTTTGAATTCCCCTTTTGATTCAAATACCGGAAGTGCAATTTAATACATTTTGGTTATGTGGTGTCAGAATAGACGCAGCAAGTAAACAGACAATCATCATTTATCCGCAAACATACACGCTTATACATACACACCTATCTACATTTACAAATAAACTTATAAAAATATCGCCATGTGAAATTCATGAACATCAGCGGACACCCACTGAATAACTTAACAAACGGATGTGGCAACGTCATAACAATACTGCCAATTAATAACAACAACAACGATAACAATTTCAGCAACATTTCGTGGTAGACAACAACAACAAACAACATTTTATACACATCCGTTTAAATGAGTTTGTCCTTCGCTTTGTTGTCATTATCGTTGTCATTGGTATTTTAGATTATTTACAGTGTCTTAAAACAATGACAGAGAATTCTCAAAGAAGTTTTTTTTTTCGTTCAAACATAACTAACCAATAAAAAAAATTGTCATGCCCTCAGTCTCTAGACTAATAACGGTATATACTCTTTCTTACGGGCAAAATGTCCCCAAGTATGTTTGGACGAAATCCGTTTCTGACAATTTTGAGTCGATTTAGCAATGTCCGTCCGTCTGTCTGGCTGGAGGGCATGGTAAGTCTCGAACGGATTAACCGATTTGTTTCAAAATTTGGAATTCGTAATATTTTGTCCAATTTTAGTTTAAATTCGATGATGGCTATATCAGTAGTACGATTCTCTAACTTATTTTTTGAGTTACCGACAAATATCGGTAAAATTAAAATGCTTACATTTTCGGTAGTTAACGAAATGTTTTCGGTAAGTTAACAACCAAAATAAAGCTGTTGCTAAATGCTACCGATACCAACAGTGCTGTCAACTTTTATTGATACTTTTCATTCATTATTTTGCGTGTTAATGCTACCGATTTTTGTTGGTAACTCAAAAAATGAGTTACAGAATTCCATTAGAGTCCTCTCCTTGCAACAACATGTATTCGATGCTTCCCTTATGACGCACAGTGTTGCGCAGTGGACAAAAATCGAAAAATGTGATATTAACTTTTATATATGTTTACCATTCTTTCTTACAGAAAACAGATCGGATACGTCGAAAGAATATTGTTGATATGTGCATCCATAATGAAGTTATGGCTGCTTAAATATGAGCAAGTAAAAAAGTATCAGTCGGCTTTGCCGACAGAGATATACCCACAGCCTGTGTGGATTGAAATACTTTTTTCCCAAAGAAAAAAGTTATGTATTTAGGTGGGTTTTCAAAATGTTGAGCGTATGAACCGACAAAAGTACGGATAGGATTAAAGCTCATAAATTTGCGGGGATAACGATAGTTAGGACTTTTTTATCACACTAGCATACGAAAACCATAAATCGCTGCAAACAGGGCCACTAAGAAAACCATAGGTAAAAATGTCCAAAGGATCCTCAAACAGACCATTAACCACACAAAAATGTTGAACATTTGCGTGGGTGGTACCACAAGGATTGGACAGATAGCCCGACCGGGTCCAAAATAGTCTAAGTTTCAATACACAGTGTGTAATTTTTTGAGTCATGGTTTATTAACATCTTGTCACATTTAAAATCATCTTCTGGTATTGGATATGTGATAATTTCGTCGTCTTCGCTAGTATTGGATACAGACAGTTTGTGAAAATGCTTTTTCTATATCCTGAGCATCTGTATCTGTTACCAAATTACCTTGCTGATCTTTACCGGACGATGTGCTTGTACTAAAGCCATCAGTTTGATGTTTCACTCTTTGGTAAATTTTTTTCGGACTTCATACTAGCTTCTGTACATCTCGATTTTTTCACACTTTCGCTTTTCCATTTCTCTCTTTTTCCTGTGGAAAAAACGTGTCACCTCTCTTCTTTTCCCCTGATCCCCCCTCGTGCGCTATGCGTTGATACTGGTTGTATAGTAGCTCTTCACCAAGAAACGTCTTAAAATTTGCTCTTTAATCCATGCATATCCGTCCGTCTGTTATAATCAATCTAGCATGCACAAAACTGGAGATGGAATGAAATTTTAGAAAACTGCAGTTTCCTCCATATAACGGTACCACCCGATTTCAGGTTTTTTGACGACAATTTTTAATCGAACTAGTTGTATTTTTACTCGAACTCGGTTGTCACGAAACTTCTCCATTAAAAATCGTCAACAGGTTCATGTTTATACCCTCAGCATTTATGCTAACGAGGGTATATACACTTCCTTGCGGGCAAAATGTGCCTCATCGAAATAATGGTTTTTGACCCAAAGAATGTTTGGTTTTTGACCCAAAGAATGTTTGGACGAAATCCGATTCAGGCAATTTGGAGTTGATTTAGCAGTGTCCTTCCGTCTGTCTGTATGTCTGGTTGCAGCGCACGGTAACTCTCGAGAATATCAACCGATTCTGTCCAAAATTTGGCTTTCGTAATATTTGGTCCAAATTTTGTTTAAGTTCGACCCTGTTCGGAAAATTAGTGCGTGATATAACTCTTGAAGGGGGTAACTGATGTGTTCTATACTTTGTATATCGTGAAATTTCTACTAGAGTTAGATGAAGTTCAAGTATGGACTTAATCGGTCCACTCCTTCGGGTACCTCCAACATAAAATTTAGTAAAAGTTCAGTTTATGACCTGCTCTCGAATCGACTTGATATTTGTTATAACAACTAGTATTCACCGCCCCCATACGACTGTACAAGTTTCATCAGAGGCAAGTCTATACATCCCATGAAAATAGCCTGAAAGGTGCAAAAACCCTATGACACCGTGTATAGTGGTTGGAGCTCAAGATAACTCTAGAACGGATCTGCCGATTCGGTCCAAAATTTGGACTTCGTAATATTTTGTCCAAACTTAGTTTAAGTTCGATGATGGCTATATCAGTCCACACCTTCAGGTACCTCACCCACAAAAGTTCAAAAATGTCCTGAAAAATTGTGCGCACGATAACTTTTGAAGGGAGTGACTGATTTGGTCCACGCTTCACACATCCTAATATATTATTATTATTATTTATTAATAGATTGTTTATTTTACAATTTAGAAATTCTTATATACTATGATTTATAATTCGTAATACTAATTCCAATCTATATTATATTATTTGGTTAGCTTAAAGCTGTAAGCCGTTATAATTTACATACATGTTTATTTTAGGGTTTTATAAGTATAAAATATAAATAACTTTGTGTTTTTTATATTCAAAATGAAAATTCATTTAAAATTAAATTTCTGTATTTTGTACAAGTTTCTAAGTATTTGTACAGAGAATCAAAGTGAAAACCGTTTAAAATCCTACAGACGTCATTTATAGTGAGAAGTTCACATCCAAAATATGCCACTCTGTATTGTTTGTACAATGGACAAATGCCAATAAAGTGAAACGTATTTTCTGGTACGTTCATGTTACACATGGAACAAATACTATTATACCCTAGACAGACGGCGGCGTTAATTTGCATTAACTGCCTTAATTCAAATTAATTCGTGCATTATCCACATTCTTAATGCACAAAATCAAAGGAAATTTAAACTAAATTTAGCAATTTCAATATGGCAATGCTGTTGAAAATCAATTGTCTTTTGTCAAATTTCCATGTTTAAGAAAATAAAAAGGGAAAGCTAATCAGCAATTTTAGCGTTTCTTCAAAATAAGTAGTGGTCTTTCGCGAGTAGAATAGCAGCTAATCGTTTTTCACGCCTTCTAACAAATCTCTTTTTCAAATTTTTGTTTTCACAAAAAATTTCATTACCCACCATACCAATTCTATTGAAAATTATATCTTCCTCAAATATTTTTTAAAGTTTTGCAATATTTTTATAACATTAAAAAGACTCAAAAATATCGCGAATAAATTAAATCTATGTTTGCTTCATCGGGGTGAAAAGATCAAAGGTAGAAAGTGTATTTGTTTCGCATATTTTTTGGCGAACTTTTGTAAAGCTTTATGAAATGGTCTGCTGGGTACAAACAAACAACACAAACAGCTGTTTCATAAATGCAGATACTATCGTCTGTCGGGCTGAAAAATTAATTCAAATTAGGACATTTTTAATGCAAATAAACTCTGCCGCCTGTCTAGGGTATTAGAACTGTTTTTGAAACAACTGGCATTTAAATTTAACAGACCACCTCTGGCTTTAATGATTAAACAATTCGCACGCGCGGAGAGTTGAGCTGTTAGATATGAGATTTTTTCATAACACAATTGAGAATATAAGTCGTGGTTTTGAAAATTTAAGGCAGAATTGTAGAAGCTTTCATACTCCTTATTGATTAGTACTTCTAATATTTCTTTCCAGTACATACATATAGGAGTGTTATTCATTGGCGGAGAATAATGTATTGACGAACAAAGATCTGACCAGTCTTTAGCCCAGCTTAAATTAAGACGTAAAATTTCAACGGCTAGTATACGAGGGAGCCTTTGATGGCTTAAGCGTAGAATTTTGTTTACATAATTGAAATGCAGTTTTAATGAAGTAATGTATAGTGTGTTCCAGCCTGTCTCAATGTAGAGCATGTAGTTAGGGATATTATCCGGTAAAAACAGTATTCTTTTTATAAAAAATCGGAATAATTTTTCTACATCATCATTTCTTTTATATCCCCAAACTTGTGCAGCCTATAACATAATCGATTTTGAACAAGCGTCAAAGATTTTTAACTTATTTTTGCGTGTTATAGAGTTATTGGACAGATATTTGGACCATGTGGTGTTGATAGCCAATTTAGAGGCAGAAAGTTTGTTTTTAATGTGTTTATTAAAGGACAAATTCTACGTTATGTCTACTCCAAGGTATCTGTACGAGTTCACAATATCAATAACCTCTTCACCAAAATGCCAGCTCAGATCCCTAGAAATTCTTGGGCCATTCCGAAATACTAAAATTTTCGATTTTGAGAGATTTACCTTTAGACTCCACATGATACAATAATCTCGTAGTACGTCAATCATTTCCTGTAGACCTTGCGGAGTGTTTGACAGTATAACGATATCCGCATATAGAAGGATTTTTATGTTGGTATTTGCAACAATTACCCCACCTGGAAGGATATCATGTAGATCATTTATATATAATGAGAACAGCATTGGACTTAGGATACATCCCTGCTTTACACCCGATTCCACGGGAAGAACCTTGAGAAAGTATTTCCATCCCAGATCCTACTTACAGAGCTTTCGTACATGGATTGCAGAACTCTTACAATTTTTGAAGAAAGGCCTACACTAGACAGTTTGAAGAATAGACTGTTTCTAGGTATAAGATCAAAAGCCGAAGAGAAGTCTACAAAAAACGCATAAGTACGGTTATTTTGTTGATGGTTCAGGGTGACTATATTGGTTAAATTAAAGATATTATCAACCGTAGAGTAATCTTTTCTGAATCCGGCCTGAAATTCATTCAATATATTGATTCTGTACACCCAATGTGTGAGACGATTTAATACAATATTACAAAAAATTTTACACATGGTATTTATAAGAGATAGTCCTCTGTAATTCGTTACAACATTCTGGTCGCCTTTCTTGAACAAGGGTATAAGAATTGATCTTTTGAAAGAAATTGGAATTTGCTCGTGTAGGAATATTCGATTGTACAGTGCCAGCATATAATTGTGCAAAGAAGGAGTGCCATATTTATAGAATTCATAAGGAATTCCATCATCTCCGGGGGATTTATTTAAATTAAGGTTTTTTAAAATAGTGTTTAGTTCCCATATTTCAAAGGGGGAATCTAAAAACGGGTCAGACCAATAAGGAATACACCAACTAATTTTTTGCGAGTTGTTACTTTCTAACAGTAATGGTCCAAAATGTAGCAGAAACTCGTCAGCGCAGAGCTCACCTTTTTTTGGATAATTATGGTTCTTTAGCGAGTTTGACATATTCCACCAGTCTTTACTAGATTTTATATTGTCTAGCCTCCTTAAATTGTTGTTGTAGTGATCTAACCTCTTTTGGGCACACAACTTCTGAAAATTTGATCTAGAGGAATAGTATTTTTTCTGTTTGAGAGAGAATGACATTTTTTGTATTCTTTTAAATGTTTACGCATGACCTCTCTAAAACGATAACATCTCCAGTCAAACCATTTTTGTTTCGGCTCAAAAAACTTTTTCATTGGGGTTTTAACATGAGCAAGTTTTATCTTGTTTGTGAAAGCAGTGACCAAATCGTCGACAGAAGTATCGTTTGAAACAGTTAGGTTATACGGCGTTTATATTATAGTTTTTTGCAGGGTTAACCTTCTTTATGAGGGTTTATTTGAAGTATACACAATGGAAATGACATTTCAAACCCAGACCCACTGGGTTAACCCGGTTATATGTAAACGACCTATTACTGAAAAGATTTTCTTGGTACTTAAGACAGTAGTTATTTTCCAGTATAGTTTCTGTAGTATCTTCTGGGGGGCAGCGTTCCTAGAAGGAGAAGAAATCTTAAGCTCAAGGCTCAAAGGCATATGGTCGGAGAAAGCTTTATATACAATTTGGAACTTATTAATGTAAGTCAGGAAATTCTGCGAAACGAAACAATGATCAATTACCGAACTGCCCATGACACCGCAAAAACTGAACTCACCCTTTCATCTCCGGGGGCTCTGCCGTTAACGATGATGCCCCCAACATCTTCAATAATGTTTAAAAGTTTACGTCCTTGGGTATTAATTGTCTTGTCCCTAGAGTGTCTCAACTCATTAAAATGAGGGGAGTCACGTAGGATATTTTTGTCTATTTTTTGTTCTTCGCCAATACGAGCATTAAAATCCCCAATGATACAGAAATTTGTTGGTTTTAGGTACTGCAAGAAAGCTTCAAACTTTTCGGCCTCATTCTTCCAATCACTGCAGTTTAAATAAGTTGGGATAAAGTAAAATCTATTTCCATTTAGGTTGGCAGACAGTATGATGTAATCATGTAAATTTATGAATTTAAGGTTTAGCTTATTCTTAATGTCTTTTTTAAAGCCGTACAGACAACCTCCACGAGCGCGGCCGGCTCTGTGTATTTTATTGGCATCAACCCATTGAATACTATAATTTTGAGAATATGATGAAAATTGGCATCGTTTATTTGGTACCACATGTGTTTCGAATAAGAAAAATATATCAAAGCGATTTAAATATGATATAAAATTACCGAAATTTAGAGAACTTTCCAGGTTGGCTACGTTGTAGGATAATAAATGGTATATATCAAATTGCTATTGGGTATTGTTATTGGGTTTTCGAGACTTAAGGTTAGAGTGTACAACTTCATAGGAACAGTTACAATCAGCAAGGATATCAGACAAGAATTTAGCTGTTGTTTAGCTGTACTCGGAGGGAGCCATAACATTCCCGTTAGAAAAAATGAACTTCTTATCATTTATAAATACGCAAAATTCGCCAAGACGGATTTTTAAATCTTTCTTTTGCGCCAAACATTTAACAATTTGTCGAAGATTATACACTCCACGTCAGTAGAATAGAACACCTACATTTTTGTTAATGTTAGCTTATTTATCCTAAAACGAATAAATCAGCGTTTTTAATCTTATGGGGATTTAAAGTCAATGATGTTCCGTATCAACCACAGAAAAAGTTAAGTTTCTAGTTTTTCGCGAAATGATTTTCTGATCATTTTTCCGATAGTACTATGAAAAATAGGCATTTATTTTTGGTCATCAGGATAGAACATTCATTTTATTTTCCCGAATTTTTGAGATATTAACGCCGAATTTCCTTTCAGTCGATAAAGCAAGGCTTTCTAACCATTTTTTATCAAAGAAAGCCTATAAATAATTCCGCGAACACCGAAATAACAGCGTTAAGGGGTTTAAATTGACAGATATTTGAAACATCTCGGAATATCAATAAGAGTAGCGCAGTTATGTCATATTTCTTCACAATAAGATAGAATATGACATAGACAACCTCGACGGATACAATCGAGTGCTTCGGATGCTGATAAGATGGAACATTTTCAAAATAATTATGAAAAACGTCAAAATTTCTTATAAAACCCATGATGTTTTGTTCAATAAAATGGTTTTTCCGCGAACAAGTCTGCCGTTTAAAGGTTTGGAAATATGCTCCACATTTAGGAAAAATAATATCATATTAAAACAACCGCTATTTTAATACACTGAGGGAAATTTTAGCACATTTTCAAATTGAACACACCCTTTAGACTTTGAATTTTGTATGTGTTCTTATTTCGGTGTCCGCGACTGTTCTCAACAGTGTTATGCTCCAATAAAAATGGATCAGGTTATGCTCTCCATACCGGATTTTACGAATTAGTGTTTTTTTTTACCTGAACTTGCAAATGTAAAAGCCCCGTTTTCGCGGAAAAACACAGTCATAGAAATTGAGGTTTTAGGTTTCGTATGTTATTTTAAAAAGTACTAAAATTTCTCTCAGTGTATTAAAATAACGGTTGTTTTCGTATCAGAATATCTTCCTCCAAATCTGGAGCATATTTCCAAACCGTTGAACGGCAGACTTGTTCGCGGAAAACCCGTTTTATTGAACAAAACATCAGGGTTTTTACAAGAAATTTTGACGTTTTTCATAATTATTTTGAAAATATTCCATCTTATCAGCATCCGAAGCACTCGATTGTATCCGTCGAGGTTGTCTGTGTCATATTCTATCTTATTGTGAAGAAATATTACATAGCTGCGCGACTCTTATTGATATTCCGAGATGTTTCTATGTATTATCTGTCAATTTAAACCCGTTTACGCTGTTATTTTGGCGTCCGCGGAATTATTTATAGGTTTTCTTTGATGAGAAATGATTAGAAAGCCTTGTTTTATCGACTGAAAGGAAATTCGGCGTTAATATCTCAAAAATTCGGGAAAATAAAATGAATGTTCTATCCTGATGACCAAAAATAAATGCCTATTTTACATAGTACTATCGGAAAAATGATCAGAAAATCATTTCGCGAAGAACTAGAAACTTAACTTTTCCTGTGTTTGATACGGAACATCATTGACTTTAAATCCCCATAAGATTAAAAACGCAGATTCATTCGTTTTGGGGTAAATAAGCTAGCATTAACAAAAATGTAGGTGTTCTATTCTACTGACGTGGAGTGTATCTTATATTCAATTCCTCTGGGGTGTAATCTTTCTGCACAAAGATACGTTGTACCATCAATCTCCCTTTAGCAGATAGAATGGTTTGAACTTCTGCGGCTGTGTTTAATGAGAAGATAAACGTTTTCCCCGAAGATAATATTCTGGTATTGGAAATTGTGATGTCTAAACCTATATCCTTTTTACAGATGTCAACGAATTTGTTTTTAGCGGCATGAGGATTCGAGCAACACAATCCATTTACAGCTATATATCTAATATATCTAACAGATATAGTTCAGATTTGAATATGGACTATATTTGTCCACTCTTTCGGGTACCTCCCACACAAAATTTCGGATAAGTTTCCTTTCCTAATCCACATTTTCGTCGGCAAGTCCAAATGTCCAAAAAGGCCGCAAAATACTGAAAATGCCCTAAATACAGTCGATCTGACCTCACTAGGCAAAGCCGACTGATACTTTTTTACTTGTTATTTTTTAAAGTACATATCGATATAACTAAATCATTTCTATGAATTAAATACCTCCAAAGAAGAATAACTTGATAACCTAGGAATATAATATTCTTTCATGTCATAAAAAAGTGTGTGCAAGCCATGAAAAAAACTTGAGGAATTTAAAATCGGACGATAGACTCTGGGCTATCTCCACTTCCAAGAAAGTGGCTGCTTCGATGGGATGTAACCACAGATCCACTATAGTTAGATGGGTAGGTTTGGTTAAAAAGGTGTTCTGTGTCGTGCGGGCTCATGCCGCATACTGGGCAGGTGTCTTGCACGGCGCGGTCGATTTCCGCCCAATAAGAATTTAGGCGACTGCAATATCCCGAGCGTAGTTGAGCCCAAACTACTCTAGTTTGCCGTGGCAGCTGAAGCTCCTCAGCAGCGATAGGTGGGGGATGTATTTCGAGGACTTTATTCACACTATATTTGCTTATGGCCTTAGCAACTGCATCCGTGTGAATACTATTTAAACCTGCTTGATATGCTTGTTGATTTAGGGGTTCTTTCCTATATTGTTGAACCTCCCTCTCTAGAGCATGAATATCCTTCCTGATATGCCTGAATGTGTCGGGCCTAGCCAGCAGATGATGATTGGGATTGCTCTCACGGTAACACCCAAGCAAGTGCTGCAACGAAAGCATCTCATTGTGTTGCTTTACTGGAAGAATCTTTGCCTCCTCATGTAGATGGTTCACTGAAGACTTGAGGAGGCACCCTGTTGCTGTTCACAGAGCGGCATTCTGGCAGGTTTGAGCCTTTTTCCAATTCGTATCACATAATCCCGAGGACCAAACTGGTGCCGCATAGCTTACCACAGACCGACCTATCGCGTTATATGTGGTCAACAAGGTTTCTTTATCTGCACCCCAAGTGCTGAAGGCTAGGGACTTGAGGACCTGGTTCCCACTTTTCAGTTTGTCGCAGATAGCTGTGGAGTGCGCGCACAACTTGAAAGTAGTGTCGAATGTGACCCCTTAAATTCAATTCTCTTCCAAACTGCGCAGTCCATGTGGTGAACAGGGTGGCTGTTGATTTTGTGGCGGAAATCTTCATATTCCTTCAATGGAAAAAGGTGGTTAGATCGGTTAAATAGTTGTTCAGTCTCTCACAGATGTCATCAGGATAGATACCTGACGCCAGGATCGTGCAATCATCCGCATATGTTACGATCTCGATCCCTTCTGGAGGGGGCGGAATACAGGAGAGGTAGAGGTTAAACAGTTCCGGAGATATCACCCCACCTTGGGGAACTCCCTGTTTCACTCTACGGGGTTTGGACTTCTTGTTCCTGAATTCCACGTACGACTGGCGTCATATAATTGACTATCCAACGTTTCAAGTTTGGCCGGAGGGTTGTCTGCTCAATGTCCAGCGTGGAGTGCCTGACTGTATCAAGCGCCACCATCACTGTTCTATCGCACGGCCTTCTCTGGTTGAGTCCTTCACAAATATATGTGGTAATGGCGTGCAGCGCAGTTGTCGTGCTGTGCTGCTTACGCAATCCATGCTGATGATCGGCAACTTGATAGCTATTTCTGATACTGGGGAGGACTAAGGCCTCAAGGGTCTTTGCTACGGGCGACAAAACCGAAATCGGCCTGTACGATTCACTTTTGCTAGCATCCTTGCCGGGCTTCCGGCTTCCGGTGGGACCACCCTGCCCATTTTCCAGACTTCGGGAACAATGAGGGTGGATAGCGACAAGTTGAGAACTTTAGTGAGATACTCCACTCCCGGCTCATCCAGCTGCTTCAGCATTACCATTCCATCAGGGCCCAACGCTTTGAATGATTTAGCGTTCCTGATAGCATTGGCAACGTCATCCATTGTAAACTGTGGTGGTTCCCCCTCGGCAGGAAGAGATCTGATGCGACGTAATACTCTTCTCTTTGCCCGGTCACTCTCGGGATGCTCGACAAACTGTCGATTGAAATAACTTGCGCACCTCTTCGGGTCAGTCAACGTAACGCTGCCAAACGTGACTGAGGTCCTATCTTCCCTTCTTCCAGGGTTCGAGAGTGACTTAACCGTTGCCCACAATTCACCTATACCGGCTCTTCAGATGATTTAACCATTTGTTCCGCTTATGCTCGCCGACCAGCCGGTTAACTTCCAGTGTCAGCTCCCTGACTCTGGGGTCATTGGGGTTGGCACGACGAAGCTCATCACGCTCATTTGCTAATCCCGTCGCCTCTGCTGGATAGTTTGGTCTTACTTCGGGTATTAGCCCAGCAGGGATATGACGAGCGGCTGCAGCAGTGTTGATGTCTCGGAACGTCCTTTCCGCTACCCGAACATCAGAAGGATTGTGCAGTTCTCTGAAGCGGTTATTGGTGAACTCTCTGAAACTAGGCCAATCAGCTTACTTATGATTGACGAATGTGCGGCGTTCAGAGGTAATGAAATCGGGTGGTATGCTAATGGAGACAATTATGGGGAGATGGTCTGATCCAAGGGAAATGACGGGTTGCCAGGTAACGTCATTTGTCAGACCAGGTGACACGATTGTTATATTTGGCGAGCTGTAACACTCTCCTCTAATTCTGGTAGGTGCGTCCTCATTGACCGTGCAAAACGTAGAGCTGCCAATCTACTCAGCCAGCGCTGTACCTCTCGGGCGTTTCCGAGGGCCGAATGCCACATCTTATCATGCGCATTAAAGTCCCCCAGGACCAGACGATTGTGACCTTCCAAAAGCAGGCTAATGTTGGGCACGTAATCTGAGATACAGCTATTTCTCGGCGGGATGTATACGTTCAGCAACTCTATCTTGGCAGTTCCACACCTGACTGCTACCCCCATACATTCCATGTACGGGTCATTAGAGACAGGCTCAAGCGAGATAGGTCTGTATTGGACAGACTGGTGCAATAGGATAGCTAATCCCCCACCTCCACTTCTGGTGCGATCCTTCTTTAGCACGTTGTAACCATCACAACGTTGTAAGCTACAGTTGTTGTTGAGCTTGGTTTCTTGCACCGCAACGACCTTGATATTCCTCCGACTCATGAAATCTACTATTTCCTCGATCTTATTGCAAAAAGGATGCTTTTTCCGGGATTGGGACAACAACAGCTGGTGTTTAAAACTCCATATGCGGTTGTTGTCGAAGGGACTGCGGGGGAGTCTCATAATCAGACGACGGGGCAGTTTCGTAATCCGATGACGACTCACTGAGAACTGTATTCACACAGCATGCACTAACATAGACCCTTAGATGCACCGACTCCTGACATCAATTGCATCTCACCGAAGGCTGGATGTGGGTGAAGATGCGGATGTAACAAACCGAGCACAAATATATTGGTCCTGGGTTTTCCTCCGTCCCGGCACGGACCAACAGAATTCGGAGCGGGCATTCCGGGATATGCTGTTCCCAACACAGAAAAACGAAACAAATACAAACATATGCACACTGAGGTGACAGCCGCTGTCCGGAACGATGATGTTGTGTAGTTCCGCGTCAATCCGGTACGAAAGAACCCGCTGCCGTGGGATTGAATTGGACTATATACGTTAACCGATCGTCATAAAATTACATATATAATGTTTTTGGGTCAAATGGAAAAAATTAGGGGCCCGAGCCCTAGGCCCCGCCTGCGTACGTCCCTGGTTTTGGTATAGGTCCCATATAACGATACATTCCGATTTTCGGTATGTTTTGGGTTTTGCCAACATTTTTTTGACGGAACTACGCGAAATTTGACATTTCATTTTCTCTGCAGTCACGAAACTTTCCAAAAACTTCCTGGTTTTCGGTATTTTGAGGGCTTTAGCCGCATACTTTACCGAACTACCCGTAATTTGACATTTGAGGTTCCCTGCAGTCACAAAACTTTTACATCAAAAATTGTCAACTTAAGTCCACACTTGTTGATTGAACACATGTTTTAGATTAGATTAAATAAATTAGGCATTTGGGGTAACCATGGACGAAAAAATGTTTGCACTTAAAATTGTGGACAGGAAAGGAAATCAATTATTCCATTTTAGTTAAGAATATTTTATGGTGGAGGGTATAAATAGTTGGGCTTTCCCGAACATATTTTCTTCACTATAAATTTTCGATCCGCATTTTTCTCTCGAATTCTTCTTTGATATTTTGCCAGACGACTTTTTATTGAGTTTATACTTTTCAAAACATCCCGTTAACTACTGTGTGGGTGTGCGGAATGTATTATAATTATAATAGTGGTAGCAGTGGCATCGAAGTTGGCTATATTTATAATGGCCCTGGTATGGATTGATGCCGCTTTATTTCTGGTCTCTTAATGTGCTGTGTGTGCGGTACTTTAGCCATACTTGCAAATAAATGTGTGTTGTCGGATGTTGCTGTTGTTGTTAAATAAATTTATGAAATGACAAAAAAAAAACAACACTTAAAATAAAATGTATGCTTATATATAAATTATCACAATTATAGGGTCTCGCTGCTCGCATAATTTAGTTTGGAACGTTCGGTGAATGAATATTTTTGTTCCAGTTTTCAATTTGGTGGCTACTGGCGGGATTCCCATTGTTTCACCCGCGCCTTCCCTATACGAAGCAGTTGACAAACATGACAGTGCGAGGGAGACATGGATACTTTTTTGTTGTAGATAATTTGTTTATAATTATGCACATACACATATAATGCACACACACGCATTCACATACATAATGAGGCATGTTTGTATATTTATATTGAATATCATTTTCAAAAATGTATACAAAACCAAACAGAATGTTTTCATATTTTATCAACAATAATTTTCATTTCCGTTCAACAAATTAAACACATCGCCGCCCTTGTGTGAAATATGAATTGTTGCTCATTTACTTTGAATGAAGTTTAAATATAAATAAATAATGATCTGCGTGCGCGGTTTAATTGTGGAAATTGGTATCTAAATCGAAAATGTATGATGATGGTGCACTTTGAGAAAAATTAGTCCTCAATCACATTTCGTCGAATGTGAATAGACTGCATGTCATCTCAAAATTCTATATCTAATATTTTTTTCCCTGTAATACAGTAATCAACCCTCGTATAATTACATCGCATTGCTGGCTGGTATTGTGTGGTGTCAAAACATTTGCATAACTGTTTATACTTAATTCATATTAAAAATTAGGCCTAAGCTTTTAATTGTTTTGGCATTTTTTATTTATACGTGTATTGGCTTAATCGCGCATTAGAACGCATTAGCTTGATTTAACAGGTTGGCTAAGTAGATTTTGGTAAAATGGAAACATGTGTTTATGGGTTACTCTTAATGTAATTTAACTGCTAAAATATTATTGACGGAAGGTGTAGGTCAAAACTACAATGGGAAGCCCATTTTGAATCTTACTGAAAATGCAAAATTGGTCCCGCTGATGCAAATTTATTATAAGTAAGACATGAGACACAGGTTCTCCGTTTAAACCTCCTCCTCCTTGCCTGAAAATATGCTCCTTATTCCAAATAGTTGGAATTATCGGGACTTTACTGTATTAAATATGTGGTCTTGACGGTACTATTCCAGGCATTGAAATCTGTGTTCATAGAATTTTTACAGTCGCACTTAATATTTTTTTAAAAATCGTATGCCTAATTCTGAGGTGGTGTTGATGGTGTTATTCCAAGCACTGAAATCAATTTTCATAGAGTTTTTACAGTCCCATTTAATATTTAATTAAAAATCGTATGTCCAATTTTGAGTTTTTTTTTTAATCGAATTCGGTTGCAGTATTCTACTTCCGTCGGATAGAGGCCACAATTACTATTGTATACCATTATGAGGGTTGTCCTGGACGACTTTAACATTGCAAAGCACAGGATTAATCTTGGTCCCTCTCTCATCTCAAGTGGTAGTGAGCTAACATGTGCCGCGCGTTCACACATACGAACGTAGGAAACTTGGGTTTGGGCGTCGGGTTAGCAACCCTCCCCTAGAAAAAAGCAGCCTACTATGAAAAAAAACGAAAGAAAATAAAAATAAACCCCTCTAAAGTCGACGACTCCGGCAAGCGTCTTAAGGACCATGATCTGCGAATCTGCAACTGGAATGTTCGCACTCTTTGTTCGTAGATGTACTTGAAAAGTACAAGGCCAATATTACTGCCATACAGGAAATACGATGGATTTGGAAAAACGTTACAACAACACCTAAAGGTGACTCATTTAATTATAGCTGCCATGAGAGAAAGCATGAGTTTGGTTGGGGTTTTGTGGTTGGTCGGAGGTTAAAACATCTGATCTCCAGCTTCACACCAGTGAATGACTTGCTACAATACAGATAAAAGCAAAATTCTTCAACATTAGTTTTATCTGGGTTCGTGCTCCAACCGAAGACAAGGACGAACAGACCAAAGATATATTCTACGGGCCCCTAGGAGAAACATATGGCCATTGTCCTGCCCATGACATTAAAATTATTCTACACGATTTTAATGCACAACACTCGGGAAATTCAGTCTCCACAGTGAAACATTTGTCAATGAAATGAGGCTAATGGACTTCGCATCGGCAAAAAACATGGTAATTAGCAGTACCAGATTTAACCATCTCGATATTCATAAGGGCACCTGGCTATCTCCAAAGAACAATAAATCCAATTTGATCACGTAGTGATAGATGGAAGATATTCATCGAGCGTGTTGGATGTACGATCGTTCCGAGGAGCAAGCATAGACTCGTAGCACTACCTTATTGCAGCTAAGGTACTTACCCTTCTAAACGTTGCAAATAAAGCACGAACAGACACAACACGGAAGTTGGACATCGGTAAACTGCAAACAACAGATAACCAAGTACCCATGCTTGCATATTCCACTCAACTGGCACAATTGCTTAATGAAGGCTCTCCTCGTCCCGACAACATATCAGCAGAATGGCAAAGTATTGCCCACTCCATACAAACAGCCGCAAAATCTATCCTTGGATAACAGAGACCTCCACCAAGGAACCCATGGTATGACCGGCAGTTTCGTGCTGCTACAGAAGAGAAAAATACGGCGTACAAGGCTACTCTACCATCAGTATCAACGCGTATCGCACGAGGGTGGTATAGGGAGAAATTGAGAGACGAGAAAAGTCTTTTCCGCAGAAAAAAGATAGAAATAGAAAAGCGGGAGTGTGAAAAAATCGAGATGTACAGGGGTCAGAATGAACTGATACAAATAATGTGCTCGGGATATGGAAAGAAAAATTTTCCAAAGTGTTGGTATCGAATACTAACGAACACAATGAAGATACCACAGATCCAATCCCAGAAGATGGTATTGAGTGTATACCTCGAGGCCAAGATGACGTAAAGACAGCAATAAACCTGCTGAAGAATAATGAGGATGCAGAAGCCGATGGCCTTCCAGCCGAGCTGTTGAAATCCGGAGGCGACCGGCAGGAACGACGATTGGAACGTGAACATTTTATGTCCAGTCCACAAGAAGGGAGATAAGACTGTGTGCTCCAATTACAGGGGCATAAGTCTGCTCCCTATTGCATATAAGATAGTATGTGGCATATTGGGTGAGCGGCTAAAGCCTACGGGCAATGAAATAATTGGACCCTATCAGTGCGTGCGTCTTTAGTCCGGGCAAATCCACCATTGACAAGATGGAGACAAATTCTGGAAAAGACCCTTGAAAGGCAGATCGACACTTTCCATATTTTTGTCGATTATAAATCAGCCTTCGACAGCCCTATACGTTCAAAGGTGTTCCAAGCCATGTCTGATTTTGGTATTCCCGCAAAGCTCATTCGGCTTTGTAAGATGACATTAACTGATACTCGGTCCTAAGTAAGAATTTATTACCAAAGGAGGTTTCAGACAAGGAGGTGGCCTGTCGTGTGATCTCTTCAGCATCCTGCTGGAAAAGGTCATACGAGACGCGAAGGTCAAAAGAAGTGGAACAACATACACAAACACCCATATGTTACTTGCTTATGCCGACGACATTGTCATCATGGGTCGATGGGTAATGGAAGTAACTGACACCTTTGCAAAAGTCGAAAAGGAATCTTCTAAAGTCGGTCTGGCAGTAAACGGCAATAAAACCAAGTTGATAGTATCGACGGATTATATGTCCACAGGTTTCGCAGCATCTGTGAATGTTGGTACCTACATCGGAACCGACATAAACACAGCAAACAACATCATTTGTGAAATACGAAGAAGAATAGTGGTGGCAAAAACATGCTACTTTGGGCTGAGTAAGCATTTTAGGAATAAAGTCACATCTTGTCAAACAAATGTAAAACTTTATAAAACGTGCTAATGTATGGTTCCGAAGCATGGGTACTTGCGCAAACAGATAAGACAGTGCTTGGTGTGTTCGAGAGAAAAATTCTTCGAAAGATCTACGGGCCAATCTGCGTTGAAGGCGAATATCGGCGTCGTATGAACAATAAGCTGTATCGACATCAATATAGTTGAATGAATCGAGATACAACGATTGCGATGGATAAGAATCTGAATAGATCTGGAAGGCCAAAGCTTCGTTGGAGCGAACAAGTGAAACGAGACATCAGAAAGCTACATATCCCAGATTGGGATAATACAGCAGCAAACAGAGAGGATTGGAGATATTTTCTTAGTTCGGCTTATGGAACTAATGTTCTGTAAAAAGCCAGCTAAGTAACTAAGAGGTTTTCCTCTAGACCTTCATGTAGATGGAACAATGTGTTCTTCTAGAAGACCAGAAGGTCATAATATTAAAGACCTGAAAGACTTCGTATAGGGCACGATAATTTGTTCCTATAGACCAACAGTAGAACTTCTTAGAGAAAAGCAGAAGGACGTCATATAAGAGATCAGAGGGTCTTCCTATAGAAGAACAAAAGTTGTTTTTATAGAGGACCAAACTACAAGAGCTTCCTGTAGAAGGGCACAAGATATTCCTATAGGGGACCAAAAGATCTAAAGAAGAAAGTCTGCAGGTTTTCGTATAGAAAATTACAAAGTCTTCCTATAGAATGTCAGACGCTATTCTTATAAAAGACCAAGAGCCTTCCTAATGAAGACCAAAAGTTATTTATATAGAAATGTCCTCTTTTAGAAGACCAGAAGAAGCAGACAACCGAAAGGTGGTACTATAGAGGAAGAGGAAGGTGTTCCTGTAGAATACCGGTAGGACTACAAGGTCCTCCTAGGTAAGACAGAAAGATCTTCCTATAGGAGACAATAAGGACTTCCATAGAGAACAAGAAGATCTTATTATAGGAGAGAATATGATCTTCCTTTAGGAGAGAATAAAATCTTCATATGCATGAGAATAATGTCTTTCTATGGAAGACCAAAAGGTCTTCCTATAGAAGACACAAACGTCGACCTGTATAGAAGACAAGAAGACTATAGAAGGACATATGGAGGTTTACCCATAGAAGACTCGAACATTTCTTATGGAAGACTAGAAGGACAGAATGAAGGTCAGAATGACTTCCAATAGAAAACCAGATTTTTTTCCTATGAAAGTCCAGGAGGTCTCCCTGTAGAAAACCAGATTGAAATCCTATGGAAGTCCGGAAAATCTTCCTATAACAGATCATATGGTCTTCGCATAGAAGACCAGAAAGTCCTATAGAAGACTGGAAGCTCTCCCAATAGCAAGCTGAAGGATCATGCTATAGAAGACCAGTATGTCTTGCTATAGAAGACCTGATTATTAGGTTCGGATGCAGGCGATTCGTAGATGCTCTGGAACTTAGGTTTTCGGCTGCTTGGTGATTCGTGTTGTAGGTGTTCGGCCACTCGGTGATTCGGGTTGTAAATGTTTGGCCACTCGGTGTTTGTATTGCAGATGTTCGGCCACTCGGTGTTCTTACAGCAGATGATCGGACACTCGGTAATTCAGCACTCGGCTCGGGTTAGAGTTAGTTCTAAGTTAACCTCTACAGTACAAGTACTGACCAGTGGAACAGCATCTGCAGGTGGAGTGGAACAATACCCAAAGGTGGAGTGGAACAACACCCGAAGGTTGAGTGAATGTGTTAGTGAAATTCTAACTTTAGTGGACTAGAACTTTTAGGAAACAACTTGGAACAAAGTTTCGTTTTCACAGAATTATGTTCGAAGGTGTTCTTTTTCAGCTTATATATATTTTTGTGCCCGTTCCGTCCGTTTAACACTTTTTTAATTTTTTTTTTGAAATTTTGAAATTTCATTTTCCCATATCAATTATAAATGTTTCACACAAATGAAAATTTTTTAATATATGAGTTTTAATAAGAGTTATATGAGTTTTATGAAAACCCAAGGAGTATTTTTTAACTTTGGAAAAAATTAAATTTTGAAAAAATCATTTTTTGAATAATTTTTTTTAAACAACATTTTCCAATTTTTTTAATTTTTTTGTATTTTTTATGTTTTTTTATTGGTGTTTGAGCCTTTTTAGATAGTCAGGTCAACAGAAAAACTCAAAAGCGCTCATATTTTGATACAAAATATGAAAAAAGTATCAAATTGTTAACTTTGACCTTGACCAAATTCGAATGTTTTTAATGCATCGGAAAGCTGATTATGTTATCTGTCGAACAAAAAAAAATATGATAATATCTCTTATCCCTTCAAAAGTTACAACGTTTTGACCAGGAAAAAACGATTCTGAACCACTGTGCGATGTAGGTGAAGTCTTTTAGTAACTCAAAATTGTAGGAACCATCTTCAACAGTTGGTCCGAGTTCTATGGACACATTGCCCGTCGACTCCGTCAAGTTGTTTTTGTCGTTGTTTACTGCCAGAACCACTTCGACCTTCTTAAATGTATCAGTTTATTCTTTTACTGATCGACCCATGATGACTATACTATATACATACACTGCCTAGTGGGCAATAGGCAGAAGACTTTTGTCCCTGTAAATAGAGCATACAGCCTTATCTACTTTCTTGTGAACAAGGCATAGAATGCTCTGGTTCCAATCGTCGGATAGGCGTTCTTCCTGCCAGATGGTAACTAGCTGATGCATACACCTCATCAGCGTGTCGCCTCCGATTTTTAACAGCTCAGCTGGTAAGCCACCTACCCCTGCTGCCTTATTATTATTCAGCCGGTTTATTGCTGTCTTTAGCAAAAATGTGCCTCATACAAATAACGGTTTTAGACCCCAAGTGTGTTTAGACGAAACTTGAAGATGGGCTATTGGGGTACCTCCACCACAAATGTTCAAAATTTGTCTGCAAAATGGTGTGAACGTTAACTCTGGATGAGAGCAATCGATTTGGTCCAACCCTTGGACATCGTATTTTTCCTTCCAGATATAGCTTGTGTTTGAATATGGACTATATCGGTCCACTCCTTCGGGTAGCTTCCACACAAAATTCGGATAAAGTGAAGTTTAAGAGTTCCACTCTTATCGTTTTGAAATTTTACGATGCCACAATTTTTTTCTTGCGCAAGTCCATACTTCTTGAGATATTGGGCTAAAAGCACCAAAAAATCCTGATGGCACCAACCAAATTGGCAAATCCGCAAGATAATCCTCGGAGGTGGTTTCTGATTGGTGCAAACTTTACACATCGTATTATTTCATCCTGTCATGTATCAGGTTGGAATATGAAATATATCGGTTCAGACCTTCGGGTACCTCCCACAAAAAATTCGGAAAAAGTGAAGTTTAAGAGCTCCTCTCGCATCGTTTTGATTCTGTTTTCAGTAAGTTGTTAGCGGCCTCATTTACATTGACATATTTTTTTCCGGCGTAAGTCAATACTTCCTGCGACAATGGCCCAAAAGCTTCAAAAACTCTGCCGACACATACTTAAATGGCTATTGTGCAAGATAGCTCTAAATTTTTTTTTTCAAATATTTCCTCCAAGCTTAGTTTAACGTAATTTAATATTTCGAGTCCTTTATGAAGAAATTTGGTTATTAAAATGTTTGTCATATGTCAATGATTTGCTATAGTCCCACATTACGGTACCCACAGATTTTAAAGCAAACTCGAGATATAAAATCAATATATTTTATTTACGGCATAATTATTGTGTTTGGTTTGTTTTTTTTTTTTTGAGGGTATATCTCAGATACTTTCTTACTTGTTCTCCCTATATCTCTCCCGTGCGCTATGCCTTGCTACTGACTGTGAAGTAGCCCTATAAACTGAATTTTTCTCTTTGGTTGCTGCCAGAATGCGCCTAAAACAATTCTAATGTTATGGGGAGGATAACGGTCACATGTTTCTCTAAACGATTGTAAAATATATCTATGGTCTGTTCATCCATCTCTTCAGTGGGAAGGGAAAAATTTAGCTTTTAACCGAATTATAGCAAGTCTTTCATTCACTGTGGAAAGCTGGATATGTCTTTGGTCGTTTGTACAACATTGTAATACTATTTTCAACTCTTCTCTCAGCCGACTATTTATTTTTTTACAATTTTTTTTATTACAAAAACAAGAAAATACAAATCCAATTATTATAAATCGCGTATTTTTCAACAGTTGAAAAAACCAGCAATTTGTAAGTAAAAACTCTGTTTAGTTTAAAATCACAAAACCATAAATTAATGACTTTTACCCTTTTCAAATTGAAAAATGATAAATTTATAAACAAAGGTTAATCAGCGGAAAACTTTTAAAATAACTCATCTAAGCTGTAATCATCACAAAGCCTACCGTGCGTATGAGTCACAAAACATTTAAAATAACTAATTAAAAATTACTCATACGCATAGCTATGCACTGGCATCCATTCAAATTATTAATTTGTTGATACAAAACAATACAACAATAGCAAAAACTAAATAAATTAAAACATTAATTTGCCACAATAACAGTTAAGCGTTTTTTTTTGTCATGTTTTTCTTTCATTTTCATTTGAAATAACCACAATTGTATAACAATAAAATGGTTTCTCAAAATAAATTGAAAAAGTCATTAACAAAAAATAAACATAATAAAAAAATAATGTTGTTAATAGATGGATAAAAACACATTGTTTGTTTTTCAACACATAACAATGCATAAATGGCTAACAGAATTTATTTAAATTTAAAATGGGCAGCATTAATTTAAAATAATTCATTTAAAAAAGATATTTAATAATCTATACCACGTATCAAATTTCTCAGATTCAATTAGGAATCACATCAATGTTCCGGCCAGCGGCTGCCACCTCAGTGTACATGTGATTGTAATTGGTTTCGTTTTTCTGTGTTGGGAGCAGCATATCTCGGAATGCCTGCTCCGTATTCTTTTGGTCCGTGCCGGGAGGGAAGGGAAACCAGGACGAATATATGTGTGATCGGTTTGCCACATCCGCATCTTCAAACTTCGGTGAGATGTAATAGATGTCAGGCGTAGGTGCATCTAAGGGTTTGCTCTGGACTTTTCCACGCGAGGGACTACGACAGGGACTATGTTGCTGTATGCTGCGCGAACAAAGCCCATAGTGAGTCGTCGTCAGATTACGAAACTTCCTCGCCGTCCCCTCAACAGCAACCGCACGCGCAGCATTTAACACCAGCCGTTGTTGTTCCAATCCCAGAAAATGCATCTGAGGTAAGATCGTAGAAATTGTTGAATTTATGAATCGGACGAAAATCAAGGTTGTGGCGGTGCAGGAAACCAAGCTCAACAACAACTGCAGCTTACAGCATCGTGATGTTTACAACTAATTAAGGAAGGATTGCACCAGAAGTGGAGGTGGGGGACTTGCTTTCCTTTTGCACCAGTCTGTTCAATTCAGACCTATCTCGCTTGAGCCTGACTCTAATGACCCGTACATGGAATGTGTGGCGGTAGCAGTCAGGTGTGAAACTGCCAAGACAGAGTTGCAGAACGTATACAGTCCGCCGAGAAATAGCTGTATCTCAGATTACAAGCCTAACATTAGCAAGCTTTTGGAAGGTCATAATCGTCTGGTCTTGGGGGACTTCAATGCGCATCATGAGATGTGACATTTGGCCCTTGGAAACGATCAGAGGGGTACAGCGCTGACTGAGCAGATTGATAGCTCTACGTTTTGCTCGGTGAATGAGGACGCTCCTACCAGAATTACACAGTTCGCCAGACATAATCATCGTGCCACGGGGTCTGACAAATGACCTTGGATCAGACCATCTCCCCATAAATGTCTCCATAAGCAGACCATTCGATTTCATCACCTCTGAACGTCGCAAATTCGTCAATCATAAGAAAGCTGATTGGCCATCTCCCCATAAATTTTTCCATAACCAGACCACTCGATTTCATCACCTCTGAACGCCACAAATTCGTCAATCATAAGAAAGCTGATTGGCCAGGTTTCAGAGAGTTCAGCAATCACCGCTTTGGAGAACTGCCATACACCTACTGGTCGAATACACGAAATAAGACCAAACTTTCCAGCAGAAGCGACGGGATTAGCAAATGGGCGTGATGAGCTTCGTCGAGCCAACCCCAGTGAGACCAGAGTCAGGGAGCTGACACTGGAAATTAACAGGTCGGCGAGCATAAGCGGAACAAGTGGTTAAATCGTCTGAAGAGTTCCAACATTGGTGCCGGTTTAAGTGAATTGCGGGCAACGGTTAAGTCACTCTCGAACCCCGGAAGGAGGGAAGATAGGATCTCAGTCACATTTGGCGACATCTGACCCGAAGTGGTGCGCAAGTTATTTCAATCGACAGTTTGTCGAGCACTCCGGGAGTTACAGGGCGAAGAGAAGAGTACTTCGTCGCATCAGATCTCTTTCGGCCGAAGATGAACCACCACAGTTTACAATGGATAATGTTGCGAATGCCCTCAGGAACGCTAAATCATCTAAAGCGTTGGACCCTAATGGAATCTCCATGGAATGCTGAAACAGCTGGGTGAGCCGGGAGTGGAGTATCTCACTAAAGTTATAGAAATAGCTATCTAATTGCCGATCATCAGCATGGATTCTGTAAGCAACAAAGCACGACAACTGCGCTGCGTGCCATCTCCACATATACTTGTCGAGGACTCAACCAGGAAAGGACGTGTGATAGAACGGTGATGCTGGCGCTCGACCCGAAGAGGTGCGCAAGTTATTTCAATCGACAGTTTTTCGAGCACTCCGGGAGTGATAGGGCGAAGAGAAGAAGACTACGTCGCTTCAGATCTCTTCCGGCCGAAAATGAACCACCACAGTTTACAATGGATGATGTTGCGAATGCCATCAGGAACGCTAAATCATCCAAAGCTTGGGACTTAATGGAATCTCCTTGGTAATGCTGAAACAGCTGGGTGAGCTGGGAGTGGAGTATCTCACTAAAGTTCGCAACCTGTCCCTAGCCACCCTCATTGTTCCCGAAGTCTGGAAAATAGGCCGGGTGGACTCGCTACTGAAAGGAAAGGGTGCTTCTTAAGACCCTTTCCAAAGCAAAGGGTGCGTCTTAAGACCCTTTCCAAAGCAAAGGGTGCTTCTTAAGACTTTTTCCAAAGCAAAGGGTGCTTCTTAAGACCCTTTCCAAAGCAAAGGGTGCTTCTTAAGACCTTTTCCAAAGTAAAGGGTGCTTCTTAAGACCCTTTCCAAAGCAAAGGGTGCTTCTTACGACCCTTTCCAAAGAAAAGGAAGCTTCTTAAGACCCTTTCTAAAGAAAAGGGTGCTTCTTAAGACCCTTTCCAAAGCAAAGGGTGCTTCTTAAGACCCTTTCCAAAGCAAAGGGTGCTTCTTAAGGCCCTTAACCAAAGCAAAGGGTGCTTCTTAAGACCCTTTCCAAAGCAAAGGGTGCTTCTTAAGACCCTTTCCAAGCAAAGGGTGCTTCTTAAGACCCTTTCCAAAGCAAAAGGTGCTTCTTAAGACCCTTTCCAAAGCAAAGGGTGCTTCTTAAGACCCTTTCCAAAGCAAAGGGTGCTTCTTAAGACCCTTTCCAAAGCAAAGCGTGCTTCTTAAGACCCTTTCCAAAGCAAGGGGTGCTTCTTAAGACCCTTTCCATAGCAAAGGGTGCTTCTTAAGACTCTTTCCAAAGCAAAGGGTGCTTCTTAAGACCCTTTCCAAAGCAAAGGGTGCTTCTTAAGACCCTTTCCAAAGCAAAGGGTGCTTCTTAAGGCCCTTTCCAAAGCAAAGGGTGCTTCTTAAGACCCTATCCAAAGCAAAGGGTGCTTCTTAAGACCCTATCCAAAGCCAAGGGTGCTTCTTAAGACCCTTTCCAAAGCAGCGCTGTACGCCGTCTCCACGTATACTTGTCGATGACTCAACTAGGAAAGGCCGTGTGATAGAACGGTGATGGCGGCGCTCGACATATCAAAAGCCTTTGATACTACCAGGCACTCCACGCTATTTGAGGACATTGACCAGACAACCCTCCGGCCAAATCTGAAACGTTGGATAATCAATTATATATGTGGACGCCAGTCGTACGTGAAATTCAGGGACAAGAAGTCGAAACCGCTTAGTGTGAAACAGGGAGTTCCCCTGTGGTGGGGTGATATCTCCGGAACTGTTTAACCTCTACCTTTCCTGTATTCCACCCCCTCCAGACGGCATTGAGATCGTAACGTATGCCGATGATTTTACGATCCTGGCGTCAGGTACCTACCTTGATGACATCTGTGAGAGGCTGAACTTCTATTTAGCCGATCTTGCCACCTATATGCACGCGGGGAATATGCAGATATCCGCCACTAAATCTACGGCCACTCTGGACGGCGCACATGGACGGCGCCGTATGGTAGAGAGTTGAATGTCGTGGTCGATGGTAGTAGAATTCCACACCACAAACTGTCATAAAAGTCTAGGGGTCACATTCGACACTACGTTCACGTCGTTCGCGCATGCCACAGCTATCTACGAGAAACTGAATTACTGAAACAAGGTCATCAAGTCCCTAGCCGGCAGCACTAGTTGACCACATATAACGCGATAGGTCGGTCTGTGGTAAGCTATGCGGTTCCAGTCTTGTCCCCGAGATTATGTGATACGAATTGGAAAGAGATTTAAACTTGTTAGAATGCCGCCCTGAAAA
This sequence comes from Musca autumnalis, assembly GCF_047663935.1. Classification (NCBI taxonomy): domain Eukaryota; kingdom Metazoa; phylum Arthropoda; class Insecta; order Diptera; family Muscidae; genus Musca; species Musca autumnalis. The sequence continues at coordinate 149,825,950 of NW_027411866.1, read as the reverse complement.
CAGCAACAGCGTGCCTCATCAAGTCTTCATGGGTCATCTACATGAGGAGGCAACGATTCTTCCAGTACCGCAACACAATGAGATGCTTTCGTTGCAGTACTTGATCGGGTGTTACCGTGAGAGCCATGCCATGGCTAGGCCCGACAAACTCAGGCATATAAGGAAGGATATTCTTGCTCTAGAGATGGAGGTACAACAATATAGAAGAGCACCCCTAGATTAACAGGCATATCAGACAGGTCTGAAAAACATTCACACGGACGCAGTTGCTAAGGCCATAAGCAAATACAGTGCGAATAAAGTCCTCGGAGTACATCCCCCATCTATCGCAGCTGGGGAGCGTCAGCTGCCACGACAAACCAGATTAGTTTTGGCTCAACTTCGTTCAGGATATTGCAGTCGCTTAAATTCTTATTGGGCAAGTATCGATAGCACCGAGTAAAATATCTGCCCAGTATGCGGCATGGGCCCGCACGACTCACGGCACCTTTTCAACTGTCTTCATGGGTCATCTACATGAGGAGGCAAACTTTCTTCCAGTAAAGCAACACAATGAGATGCTTTCGTTGCAGTACTTGCTCGGGTGTTACCGTGAGAGCCTTTTCAATCACCATCTGCTGGCTAGGCCCAATACACCCAGGTATATCAGGAAGGATATTCATGCTTTAGAGAGGGGAGGTCATATAGAGAGAACCCTAGGCATATCAGGCAGATCCGAATAGCATTCACACGGTCGCAGTTGCTAAGGCCATAAGCAAAAACTGTGGGTATAAAGTCCTGGCAGCTGAGGAGCGTCAGATGCCACGACAAATCAGAGTAGTTTTGGTTCAACTACGCTCAGGATATTGCAGTCGCCTAAATTCCTATTGGGCAAGTATCGATAGCACCGAGTAAAATATCTGCCCAGTATGCGGCAGGGGCCCGCACGATACACGCCACCTTTTCAACTACCCTGCCAAACCTACTCATCTAACTGGAGATAGATCCAGAGCCGGATTGAGCAACACGCAAATAAACAATAATAAACACTGTTTCAACAACTAAAAACGTGGATTTTCAGACCCCGAAGTGGAAAGTCAATAAGGCCCAACAAATTGACATTACTGACTCCAAACGGTTGTTGTCAAACATAGTTGACCGTATTGTTCAATACTTTGCTCAATTAAATATTGTGTCTTCCCCCAACGATTACTTCACTGGTTCCCAAAATATACCCTGACTTCATAGATGTGGTTGCGTGTGTGTGTGTGTGTGTTAATTCATGTGGTGTTGACTTCAAATTGTTTGCATAAATATTATGCCATCTATAAGGCCATAAATGGGGAGGGGTAACAGCCAGCAACAACTAACAAGGGGATGTCATGTGGCGAAGAATATTTGCTGACTGCTGGACAATCAACCAGCCATACAACAGAGATTTTCGGTGGCAAGTGAAAGAATAGTTGTTGGTCATTTGGTTGCTTGCTTGGACTGCTGCGTGGCTGGTTGTTGATGACGGCATGTGTGAATGTATGCGTGCGTGTATTTGAATTGAGGTTACGGTTGTTGATGTTCAAAGCCACATTTTGCACACCCTATTACTGATAACAAACAAAACGGGCATAAACAACAACCGACCAACATAGAATAACCACTCATACACACACACATGAAATTATCTAACCAGTTTGGCTCAGGAACATAGTAAACAAAAGTTTCCTCTACTAACAATAGCCACCGCAAAGTGTTGCCAATGTCAACGACACACAACATAATACCGCAACACTTTCTCTACGCCATATCGTCGGCCTCAGACAGAAATTGGCGTAGTTCCGTTCTATGTAAATGGGCGTTTATATGTATGTATGTGCATGTGTGCCTGTGTCTGTTACAATGTCTGTGACCATAACTCCGGGGGAGATATGTGTGTTTGTTGTTGTTGGTGTATGCGTGAACATGTCAACTTTATATGGTGATGATGAGAGTTTGTGTCTTTGTTTCGGCTTAGCTTAGCTAGACGGTGGCGTATGTTCGTTCTAATGGCCAATCCATTCTATGGCTAAGCCTAACAAAGCATAACAGGTTTTTTGGATTTTTGCAAAAGTGATGACATTTATTCCATTGAGATTTTATAGGAAAGAAGTTCTCAGTAAAGGACAAGTAAATCAGTCCATCAAAAGTTAATGACGAAAGTGCAGTGTCAGCGAATGTGAAACTTTTTTCTGTGGTTACCTCATGTGATTACTACTTCGATGGCTAGTCCGCCAGCTTTTTCATAAGATCTTCATGGCATTCTTTCCAAAGCATTGATACGGCAATGTAAAAGTAAAATCACTGCATTCGGGGCTCTGCGGGAAGTTTTCCGCCTCTAGTTGGATGTGGACTTTACAACATGCGTCATTATGCCTATTTCCGTTCTTAGCGGTATTATTTGTGTCTTCGTCCTTTTTCTTTATAAGTCGGAAACACTGGTAGGTGTGATAAAAGTTTCTAGGGTAAATAACAGGTGTGTGTTTACAAAACGCTTCCTGTTGCAGAATTCTGTTGCAGACCTAGCTCTTTTGGGGTGGACTCTGCAACTTCCTATATAGAAATACCGAAGTGTGTGCTCCTCCAAATATTTATGTACATGTCGCTGTTGTTGCATTGGAAAGCCTTTTGAAGTTCTCGTACCCATACAATACTTCTAGGATGTCTTCTGTCCATTTGGAGTCCTCTGTCTATGGATGATATTTAGTTGGCTTATTTTTATAAAATATGCTTTGAAGGTCTTTTGTGCAAGGAAATATCCGTAGCAGAATCTTAGCAGGTCCATTGAAGATATATGGAAAGTCTCTCTGTCAACAGATTATGTACATTTAGAAGGTCTCCAATCTATAGAATATTTTTAGGAGGTCCTCTGTCGGTAGGTGAACTTTACAAGGTCTTCTGTACATGAAAGATCGTTAAACCAAGGTCTTCCAAAGTTTTCTGTTTATGGATGATGTTTGAAAGGCTTTATGTCGATAAAACCCCCTTGGAGGTATTGTCTCCATGTAAGTAGATTTTCTGTCCATGTAAAACTACAATTTTCTGGCTCATAAAATACCCTTTAAATGTGTTTTTCCAAGCAAGACAGCAAGTCTTTGGTCCATAGCAGGATTTTTGCAGATCTTCTGTCCATAGGTATATTGAGAAGTATTTTTTGGGCTCATTATCAATGCTGTAGCGCTCAATTTCCTGTTGAGCGGCATTATCGGAGTAAGGAAATCGAAAGGTTTATATCGTCACCATAAATGCCCGAAGACGTAACCGACATCAAAACCGAAATTCGTTTTTGACGTAATCTGATACATAAAGCTAAAAGACATGCTCTGGCAAAATTTCAAGGAAAATGGGATAATATTGCAGATTTTGTTGTAATGGAGGATCTCAAAACTATGCAATTCAGCAGTTTTAGTTTCACTACTTATTCCCCTTCGTATATGATCGATAATATCCCATATACTCGCCTTCATAAGATTAATATTCCGTAAAACAGTTTTTAATTTTATAACGTTTTTTGCTTCTCCTGTAAAGTTTTGGTTTTGTGGGTTACGTGTTCGGGCATTTATGGTGACGATATACAAGAAATTATATGGAATATAAGGGTAGATTATTTGCATCTCTGCAACACAGAAACCAAAGTAACCGCAACAACGATTCAGGTATTATAAAGTTTTATCTACATTTTCGACCCAAATGTGCTGTAATCGGCAGTTGGGATTCTGTTGCTTACTTAGTTGGCCTATTGCAGAACATTTTTCCTATAAGCCCAACTAAGAAAATATTTCGATTCCTCTCTGTTTGTTGCTTTGCTTGCGTCTTTCCATCTCTTATTCCACTTGTTTGCTCCATCGAAGCTTTGGCCTTCCAGTTCTGCGTGTACCGTCATGTGGTCCGTATTTATACTCCTGTTTAGCGGGTTCATCGTCGTTCGCTCTTATGACATGGCCCAGCCAACGGAATCGTTGTATCTTGATACGTTTTACTATACTGGTGTCGTTGTATACCAGACACAGCTCGTGGTTCATTCGACGTCGATATTCACCGTCAACGCAGATTGGCCCGTAGATCTTTCGAAGAATTTTTCTCTCAAACACACCAAGCACTGCCTAATCTGCTTGTGCAGGTACCCAGGCTTCCGAACCATACATTAACACGGGTAGTATCAGCATTTTGTAAAGCGTTGTTTTTGTTTGACGAGATGCGGCCTTGTTTTTAAACTGCTTACTTAAACCATAGTAACGTCTGTTGTTCAATACAATTGTTCTCTGTTTATGGCGGTGCCGATTTAGACGAAGTCTTTTACTATCTTAAAATTATAGGAACCAATGTTGTTGGTCCGAGCTCTATGCCGTTTACCGCCAGACCCACTTTTGCTGATTCTCCTTCGACCTTCTTAAAGGTATCAGTTACTTCCTTTATTGACCTTTCCATGATGTTAATGTCATCAGCATAAGCAAGTTACATGTGGCTGTTGCTGTATATTGTGTCATTTTTTGACATTTGCATCTCGTGAAAACTTTTCCAGCAGAATGTTAAAGAGATAACAATAAAGGCTGTCTCCTTATCTGAAACATTTTTTAGTACTAAACTCTTCGATTTTAACTGAGGACCGAGAAGCTTTGTGGAAATTCCAAATTCAGACATCATTTGGAATGCTTTCGAATGTAGGTGTCTGCCGAAGTCTGCTTTATAATAGACAAAAATATGGTACTTGTCGATCTGCATCTATTGGGTCTTCTCCAGGATTTGTCGCAAAATAAATATCTGGTGCCAGGTCTAAAGCCGCATTGGTATGACCATTTATTTTGTTGACCATAGGTTTTAGTCTTTCGCACACTATACCTGATACTATCTTATAAGCAATAGGGAGCAGAGTTATGTACCTGTGGTTAGAGCACACAATGTTAACTCTCTTCTTGCAGACGGGACACAGGATGCTCAGGTTCAAATCGTTGGGTACGCGTTCTTCCTGTCACAACTGTCCTAACTAGCTGATACATACATCTTAGGCCATGGTGGGTCATCGGCGATCTTATTATTATTCAGTCTGTTTTTTAACTAAAGTTCGAAGATGGGTCATGTCGGTCCACTTCTTCGGGTACCTCCCCCACAAATCTTCAAAACTTTTCGTCTATACTTTGCATAACATAAAATTTCTACCAGACATAGATGAGGTTCCAATATGGACTCTATCAGTTCGCTCCTTCGGATTCCTCAAGTTGTTTCAGGGGCAAGTCCACACTTCCTGAGAAAATGGTCCGAAAGCTGCAAAAAGTGGTACGGCACCATATGTAGAGCTATTGGGCGATATTGGCGATTGGATCCAAAATTTTACCTTCGTAATATTTTGTCCAAATTTAGTTTAAGTGCGAAGATGGGTCATATCAGGTGTCTCGCCTTCAAAAGTCCAAAAAATCACTAAAATGGTACGCATGTTTATCTTGAACTGATCAACCAATTTGGTCCAAACATTGGATCTCCTAATAGTTTGTCGAAATATAATTTAACTTCTAAAATGGTCCATATCGGTCTTCTCCTTAGGGTACTCCCCCCAAAAAAAAATCAACATATTTGTTTAAGTGCAGTTTAGACTCTGTTCGAAGATCCTTTGGAAATCTACTTCTAGTCCTCCTGTCTACGGCGATATTATGTTTTTCGAGGCCAACTCCATGTTCTAGGTTATAGTGTAACCAACTGAAATGACCAGTGGAAGCGGTAGATATCAGAAAATGACTCCCAAAATAAGTTCTACTTCCAAAATGGCACCTGAAGAAATGGATCGACATAGTCATTGGATCCCTTAGTCATTATATAATCCATTACAAGGTAATAAAAAGAAGCTACTTTCTGAATTAGAAGTAGGTTGAAAAATAATGGGTTATTCTTAAAACTTTTACAAGACAGAACTATGTATTTTACTCCTTACTAAGTAATGAATACGGTGGCACAGGGTTGCGTGTCGGCTCTCGAGTTTAACAAATAAACAAAATAAAGAGCATTTGGTGGTGCACATGTAAACGTTTAAACAACACTTAAGCTCTGTTCCTTTACGTGCAAGAATCTTCACGTTTTACCAATTTTTACTCGAAAAGCGTTCCTTTACTTCAGACACCATACAATTCATATGTGAGCAGTATACAACTTTTACTACTTTTGCCGGTTTTACCATTTTCAAAAGTAAAGGAACATACCATTAATGATCGAACTCGTGGCACAGTGTGTAGTGTGTTCGGCTACAAATCAGAATTTCGCATTACCTCATCTTGGGTATATGATATTATATTAGCTTGCTCGTCCCTACAGGAGGATGCGTCTGCGTCAAATCCATCAGTTTGATATTTCTCTCTTTTGTAGAATTTCGGACTAAGTTCCGGTTCTGTACATCTCTATTTTTGCACACTTCCTCTTTTCAATTTCTCATTTTTCCTGCGGAAAGAACATTTCCCCTATCCTTTTGGTACTGGTTCTAGTGTAGCCCTGTATGCTGCATTATTCTCTTCGGCAGCAATATAACACTCCTGGTCTTAACATGTGTTTCTTGGTGGATACCAGATGCATCCTAGTATGGGATTTGCGTCTGTGTGTGCGGAGTATGCAATATTTTGTTACTTGCTGATATGTTATCGGAGTGCATTGATTAAGCAGTTGGGCCAATGGAGTGGAATATGCTTTGAATATCCGTTTTGATTGCTGCTTACTGCTGTCCAACTTCCGTGTTGTGTCTGTTCGTACTATATTTGCTACGTTTACTCGAGTACGTACCATTGCTGCAACAAGGTGGTGCTTCAAGTCTATGTTTGCTCTGCGAAACGATCGTCCATCCAACACGATTGATGAATGTCTTCCATAAATCACAACGTGATCAATTTGATTTTGTTTTTTTTGGTCTAGATACAGCCAGGTGCGCTTATAAATGTCGTCATGCTTAAATCTGGTACTGCGAACTACCATGTTTTTTTTGCGGCTACGAATTTTTCCAATCTCATTCATTGTGAAGACTGAATTTCCTGAATCCTGAATTTCCAATTTTGGCATTAGAATAATGTTAATGTCATGGGTAGGACAACTGTCATTTGTTGCTTCTACGCGCTTGTAAAACATATCTTTGGTCAGGTCGACCTTGTCTTCCGTTCAGAGCAAATAAAATTGATATTGAAAAATTAAGCTTTTATCCGAATTTTAACAAATCTTTCATTCACCGAGTTGAACCTGGAGACCAGATGTTTGTAACCTCCGACTAACTACAAATTCGCAACCAAATTCATGCTTTTTGCCATGGCAGCAATAATACAGTGTGTCGCATTTAGGTGTTATTGTCACGTCTATCTCAGTCCATCATATTTTCTGTATGCTGTAATATCGGCCATGTAGTTTGGCTCCACGACCACTAAATAAATATTGAACCAAACCGTTATTTATATTTTATGAATTATCTTATTTAGTTTATCTTCTCATTTGAATTCAATGTTTAGTATGTAATGTTTGGTTTACATTCGGCTTCGTTTCGTGATTTCAAAGGCTTTTCGTGATTTCGCGCGGAATCAAGCAAAATTTATCATGATTTCGCATACAAAAATGAAATCATCTCATTTCGTGATTTCAGCGAAATCAACATCGAAATCACAGTACACATGATATACAACCTTGCTTTTGCCTAAAAAAGTACCAAAAGTTGCAACACTTTTCACGTATGACAATAAACAAGGTAGATGTGCGAATTGCTGCAACAAAAAATTTTAGTATAAAAATTTGTAAACAATGTGAAAAAATATTAAACTACTTTGTTACAATGTTATTTTTCATTGTGTTCCCGTACTTTTTTAATGGTAATTTTAGAAAATAGAGCGAATTGTCAAAACTTGCTTCCCCATACAAATTTCCTAAAAAATACGGGAACGGAAAAATGACGGAAATTGCAAAAACTCCAGCAGAAATGTCAAAATTAACGTATCAGTTATAATATTAGATACCAATGAACATATGAACATGCTTGCTGCTGGTTTCTACTAGGACAAAATTTTATGGCAGAAAACAGGAGAAGAGGGTGTTATTCGTCGCTATTTTTGTTTAAAGAGAATTGCAAGTCTTGCTAGATTTCGGTGTACGGGAACGAATTTTTAGCACTAAACGGAAAAACTACTGCAAGTACTAATATTTTGCAGGTTCTGAGCACAACTTTTATCTATCAGAATTTATTATTATGATGTATCAACGATATCATTTTTTTATTTTTTCATTTGTTGGTACTGTACACAATTAATACGATGTATAGATAATTTTACGATCATTTTCTATATTGTCGTAAATTGTTGATGATAAATTTAATTTACAACAACTTGTTTTGAAAATTCATGTTCGATCAGCTGCGCCTATGCATCTACCTTGATCATTGCGATATGTTTGAAATCAACAAAAAAATAAGTGTAAACACCGGGGTGTATTTCAGGATTTCGTGAAATCCAGTGGATTTTGGAGCGCAAGTGTAAACTTGGCATAAGTTTGTACATATTCCATACAACTCTGTTTATATTTTCTATGTTTTAAAATTTTAACGGTTTCTAGCAACACTGTACATATTTCTATTATCATACTATTTTATTACAACATTGTATTTACTACTAAAATACACATCTATGTAAGTCTAGACGACTTTTGCGCTTCTCAAACCAAGTACCTTAGTAGAATAAAAATGAGATCAACCTTTGAGAAACCAACTAGTAAACCAGCTTTTAATAAGTTTCGGACATTGCACTAGTTGAGAAACCAAGTGGAAGATACCAACCAAAGTACAAAGTTAAATAAATCATCATTTAAACAGCAATAATCTTCGTTTTAATGGACATTGGGTATAACCTTAGACGAAGAATTGCTTAATTGGCGCACCAACGTGGAGCACAACACAAGAACTGCTTCATTGACGCCCAACTTAGTGGCCACGGAACACGACCTCAAAGAAGAAGAACGCGATAACAACGCATCATCCAACAGCGACGAGTACGATTCAGGAGAAGAAATGGCACAGCTTAGTGAGGCTCAGTTCCAGAAACTCATCCAGGCAATGAACAACAACAAAAGTATTGGATCGTTTGCCCATTGCACTGCGCGGTTTAGAGGACAGAGAGAACCTGCTGCTGTTGAGGAATTCCTAACTGCCATCACCGTGTTTAAAGACATCGAGAATATATCCGACGCCGATGCTGTAACAGGATTGCAGTTACAACTAGAAGGCTACGCAGCAAATTGGTGGATTGGCGTTAAGAAGAATGTCACCACCTTCGATCAAGCAAAAACATTAATCAAAAAAACATTTTCCCCTCCTGTACCAGACTGGCGGTTGTTTACACAAATTTACGAGCGCAAGCAGCAGAGAACAGAACACTTTCATCTGTAAGAAGCGGTTGCTGTTCTCCCAGCTCAAGTCAGCAGTTGACGAAGATATTCAACTTAATATGATATTCGGTCTACTCCGGCAGAACATTAGAGAACGCGTAAAACGAGAGAGCATTACCTCGTTTGAAGAATTGCTATCCGCCTGCAGAGCAGCTGAACTATCGGTGGCTGAGTATGATGAAACAACAACAACAACCCCCCTTGCTGAAACGAAGGCAGAAGCGAAGACTGCTCGATGTGCAATGTGTCGCACTTTTAAACATGAAACTGCAAAGTGCTGGAAGAAGAAAATGAGGGACGAACAACAACAAATACAGCGCAATGATGTACAACAACAACCACACACAAAACAGCAACAAGACAATGCACAACGGTCAACCGACACACAACAACCATCACTGAGAAAACCAACGATTGCTTGCTATGGCTGTGGCGCGCCTGGTGTTTTCAGGTCGAACTGCTCAAATTGTAGCAACAACAACGCAGGTAGCCCACAGAACCTTTCATTCAATTAATTTTCGCCAACGATCATCGGTCGCACTCTACCAACAACACACATAGAGATCTTTGGTTTGTTGGGTGAAGCAGTGTTCGACACGGGTGCAAAAGTAAGCGTCGCGAGTTTGAATTTGAAGAACATTTTGGAAGAAAATGGATGTGTGTTCGAGAATGTGTGTCCAGATGTGTGTTTGGCAGACGGCTCAGTTACAACATGTGTTGTGAAATCCACCATGTGTAACGTAAACATTGGAGGCCGCGAGCAGAAGATACGGTTTGTTTGTTTACCAAACGCAACTAGAAATCGTACGTTGCTTGGTACAGATTTCTTGGAGAAAGCCGGTATCGTTCTTGATATGCCGCAGCGCCTTTGGTATTTTGCCGATGAACCAAGAAGGAAGAATAGCTTTACCAACCCATTGGAAATGAGTTTGTTTTCATTGGATGTGATTGGTTATGAGAACTCACCAGCCAATAAAGCTATGACTGGAATGTCAAAATTTATAGAATTTGTGGAGACGAAGAATCTGGTATCACCCTTGCCTGCAACTCCAGTAGTACCACCGAACGACTACTCCCCGCATACCATACAACAAGTGTTTCATGGAGCTTTGCGTTCTGGAGAGAGTACCCAGCAGCTGGTATCCGAATTGTTTCCACCCCCACATAAAATGAATTGTGATGATCCAATTCCAACAAAACTAATACGACGACCACTGGCTGACAAAAAAAATGAGTATTCACCGCACTCTATACAAAGCATATTTCGAGGAGCGATTCCACCAGATGAGAGAACGCCCGGAAACACATCCAGATTATTTGGACCACCCGTTACGATGTGCAAAAAGGAGCAAGACGATTATTTGGAATCAATCTTCATGCATTGTTTTCCGTCGACATATCTACACTCTAGGGGGAGCCTTAGAAGAAGTTAACAACCCATCAACCCTGATGAAGGTTTACTCTAGGGGGAGCCTTCAGATGAAATCAACAGCCCATCATTCCTGATGCATCATCGGGACGATTTCAGCATCAGAGGGGGATACTGAAGCAAACCGTTATTTATATTTTATGAATTATCTTATTTAGTTTATCTTCTCATTTGAATTCAATGTTTAGTATGTAAGTTTGTACATATTCCATAAAACTCTGTTTATATTTTCTATGTTTTAAATTTTAACGGTTTCTAGCAACACTGTACATATTTCTATTATCATACTATTTCATTACAACATTGTATTTACTACTAAAATACACATCTATGTAAGTCTAGACGACTTTTGCGCTTCTCAAACCAAGTACCTTAGTAGAATAAAAATGAATAAAATCACTTTGAGATCAACCTTTGAGAAACCAACTAGTCAACCAGCTTTTAATAAGTTTCGGATATTGTGCTAGTTGAGAAACCAAGTGGAAGATACCAACCAAAGTACAAAGTTAAATAAAACATCATTTAAACAGCAATACTCTTCGTTTTAATGGACATTGGGTATAACCTTAGGCGAAGAACTGCTTCAATATAAAAATATTGTTTTAAAGATTCACGACCTCTAAAAATATTGTTTAAAAAATCCACGACCTCTAAAAATATTGTTTAAAAAATTCATGACCTCTAAGAATATTGTTTAAAATATTCACGACCTCTAAAAATATTGTTTAAAAGATCCACGACCTCTAAAAATATTGTTAAAAAATCCACGAACCCTAAAAATATTTTTTAAAAAATTCACGATCTCTAAAATAATTGTTTAAAAGATCCACGGCCTCTAAGAATATTGTTTAAAAGATCCACGACCTCTAAAACTATTGTTTAAAAAATCTACGACCTCTAAAAATATTGTTTAAAAATCCACGATCACTAAAAATATTGTTTAAAAAACACAAACCTCTAATTTTTTAATCCACTACCTCTAAAAAATTTTTTTAAAAAATCACGACCTCCAAAAATTCCTTAAAAAATCCACGACCTCTAAAAAATTTTTAAAAAATCCACGGCAAATCGCAAACCTGGGGCCTAATTACGACATTCGATTCGATCGAGAATTTGCTCGTGAATAAGTTTTCGACACGATAAAAAAACGGCATGACAAGACTCGATCGAAAACGTTCAAGAAATGTTATCGATTTTTTCGATAGTAACCGGTAATTGATCAGGTAATCTTCAAGGAATATTATAAAGGTAGACGCCAAAAAATGTGTTTATTTTAAAACAAAAACTAAAAACAAAAATTATGAATGAGAAAATGTAAATATTTGTGGAATTTGTTAAACAATACATTGAATAATAATTTCGGAATGAAGAAGTGCTTAGAAAATAAGAAAATTATTTATGTTTACAAAACCTTTTTGACATTGTTGTAACAGATTGCTAATACATCTACCTTAATAGTTCTCTCTCAAAATAAATGAGAGAGAATTTGGTGAGTTTTTTGCTTAGCCTCTCTGAGAGAATCTTTCATTTGGTAAACAACGCCGGATGTATTCTATTAAAGGCTATTAATATTTTTTTCGGAAATGCTTACTTTTTTCAAATTTTATTCAAAGACTGCAAACAGTCAATTTTGGCTAATGAATGCATAAATTTGTATATTTATTTTAATTCTAATTTTATTACTATTTCTAAAACCAGTGCAAAGGACTTTTGCCAATTTTTCTTGTCATTTTGTGTAAAAAATGCTGAGATTTATTTACTAATTTTATTTTTCTTTTATAAACCGTCTACAAACAACAATTTTTACATTTTAAACAAAAAGGCAATAAGAAATCTTTCTTTTTGTTAGTTTACGATAGGCAATTTAGCTACGAGTAATTTCTCGCAAATTTATGCTCAATAACTCGATAATTTTACTCGATAACGAATGTTGTCATCCCAACTTTGAGTACTCGGTTCGAAACAACTCGATATCGAATCACATAATTAGGCCCCTGTAAACAAAAAAGTTCCACGATAAGTTTTAGATATCGTGGAACTTTTTTTTTTTAAAATTCACCATCTCTAAAAATATTGTTAAAAAGATCAACGACCTCTAAAAATATTATTAAAAAAATCCAAGAACCCTAAAAATATTTTTTAAAAAATTCACGATCTCTAAAAATATTGTTTAAAAGATCCACAACCTCTAAAAATATTGTTTAAAAAATCTACGACCTCTAAAAATATTGTTTAAAAATCCACGATCACTAAAAATATTGTTTAAAAAACACAAACCTCTAATTGTTTAATCCACTACCTCTAAAAATAATCTATAAAAAATCCACGACCTCTGAAAATATTATTTAAAAACTTCACGACATTTAAAAACATGCTTTAAAAATCTACTACCCCTAAAAATTCTTTAAAAAATCACGACCTCTTAAAATTCTTTAAAAAAATCACGACCTCTAAAGAATTCTTCAAAACATCCACGATCTCTAGAAATGTTCTTAATAAAATCCACGACCTACAAAAATATTCCTTAAAAAATCTCAAACCCTAAATATATTCTTTAAAGACTCCGCGGCCTCTAAAATATACTCTTCCTTAAAAGTATTTTAAAAATTCTACATGCTTTTGTTTTTGAAAATTCCGCCTTTTACTCTCAAAAGTTTATACATTGCTTGTCTGGTAGTCCTTCAAAAGAGACTCTAAAATATTCCTTCTACTTTTAACTTACTAAATTTTTATAACATACTAGCGGACCCGGCGAACTTCGTCTCGCTATTAAGGAATAAAATTTCATACAAAAACTCAATTTTCGATTTTTCCAATTTTCCGACTTTTCCAGAGAGATTTTCCAAAATTTTCTTCCGTAAAGACCTTCTCCTCGAAAATACGAATAACTGACAAAAAATTTTACAGAAATCGGCCTAGCCGTTCTCATTTTATGAATTACTATACATTTTTACACCATTTTTATATATATAGATTTAATTCACTTTCGTACCGTTTTAAATTTAAAAATAATTCCCATAAATAGCTAAAGATAGACCTTCATAACCATGGACCGTGTAAATGTGCTATATGTATGTCTAGTATATTGTGGCTTCATTACACAAAATAAATTACCTCTCTCGACAAGAGTCTCTTGGTCATAAGTGGAACGAACAACATGAACCAAAAGCAAAAGCACCAGCAACTATAATAATATCAACAACTCCACCGTATATTTAGAGCAAGAAAAATGCATAACGGAAGTGTAGCGAAGACCAACAACAATAACAAAAACATATTCGACATTTGCCATTAAAACCATAAATGTCATAGCAAGTTAAGTTTGACCATAAGGCTATGAGGCTAACATTACCACCCTTTTACCTCTAAGCAAAGTATCCCAGTCCTCTTCCTCCTGTTTGATCAAATCCATTAAATAGTTTGTGTTTGTGTGTATGTAATGGTTTTTGTTATGTGTGTATATGTGAATAAGTTTTAGTGAATGGCTAAATACCTTAGACAGTTTAAAAGTCCTTTTGACTGGATTTATGGTATGGGCTGCCATTGTTATTGTTTTAGTTTTGCTGTCACACATTTGGGCTGCTGGTCAACAATTTTAAAGTAAAATAGGTTAACACCAAATGTAAACACAAATTCCAAAGTCATATTTAATTTAAGGCATTATCTCCAACATTGTTTTCATTTAAGTTTGTGCAACAGTGGGTCAATGTGGATAGCTAATTACTGAAAAAATGAAAAAAAAAATTTTTTGAAAAATATTCTTTGAAAAATTGTCTTGTGGTCTGAGGGTCGTGAAATTTGTTTTTGAAAAATCCACGTCTTGTGGTCTGAGGGTCGTGAATTTTTTTTTTTGAAAAATCCACGTCTTTTGGTTTGAGGGTTGTAAAATTTTTTTTTTTGAAAAATCCACGTCTTTTGGTTTGAGGGTCGTGAATTTTTTTTGAAAATCCACGTTTTGTGGTCTGAGTGTCGTGAAAAATTCTTTGGAAAATCAACGTCTTGTGGTCGAGAGTCCTGAAAAAATTCTTTGAAAAATCCAAGATTTGTGGTCTGAGGGTCATGAAAAAATTCTTTGAACAATCCACTTCTTGTGGTCTGAGGGTCGTGAAAAATTCTTTGAAAATCCACGTACTGTGGTCTGAGGGTCGTAAAAAATTCTTTGAAACTCCACGTACTGTGGTCTGAGGGTCGTAAAAAATTCTTTGAAACTCCACGTACTGTGGTCTGAGGGTCGTAAAAAATTCTTTGAAAAATCCACGTCTTGTGGTCTGAGGGTCGCGATTTTTTTTTTTTTTTTTTGAAAAATCCACGTACTGTGGTCTGAGGGTAGTGAAAAAAATCTTTGAAACTCCACGTACTGTGGTCTGAGGGTCGTAAAAAATTCTTTGAAAAATCCACGTCTTGTGGTCTGAGGGTCGTAAGAAATTCTTTGAAAAATCCACGCCTTGTGGTCTGAGGGTCGTGAAAAATTCTTTGGAAAATCCGCGTCTTGTGGTGTGAGGGTCGTGAAAAAATTCTTTGAAAAATCCATGTATTGTGGTCTGAGGGTCGTAAAAAATTCTTTGAAAAATCCACGTCTTGTGGTCTGAGGGTCGTAAAAAATTCTTTGAAAAATCCACGTCTTGTGGTCTGAGGGTCGTAAAAATTCTTTGAAAAATCCACGTCCTGTGGTCTGAGGGTCGTAAAAAATTCTTTGAAAAATCCACGACCTGTGGTCTGAGGGTCGTAAAAAAATTCTTTGAAAAAACCACGTACTGTGGTCTGAGGGTCAAAAAAAAAAAAATTCTTTGAAAAATCCACGTCTAGTAGTCTGAGGGTCAGGAACGAATTCTTTGAAAAATTCACGCCTTTTGGTCGTGAACAATTGTTTGAAAAATCCAGTTGTTGTGGTCTGAGGGTCCTGAAAAAATTATTTGAAAAATCCACGACTTGTGGTCGGAGGGCAGTGAAAAAATTCTTTGAAAAGTCCACGTGTTATGGTCTAAGGGCCGTGAAAAAATTCTTTGAAAAGTCCACGTGTTATGGTCTAAGGGCCGTGAAAATTTTTATGAAGAATCCACGTCTTGTGGTCTGAGGGTCGTGAAAAAATTCTTTGAAAAATCCACGTCTTGTGGTCTGAGGGTCGTGAAAAAATTCTTTGAAAAATCCACGTCTTGTGGTCTGAGGGTCGTGAAAAATTTCTTTGAAAAATCCACGTCTTGTGGTCTGAGGGTCGTGAAAAATTTCTTTGAAAAATCCACGTCTTGTGGTCTGAGGGTCGTGAAAAATTTCTTTGAAAAATCCACGTCTTGTGGTCTGAGGGTCGTGAAAAATTTCTTTGAAAAATCCACGTCTTGTGGTCTGAGGGTCGTGAAAAATTTCTTTGAAAAATCCACGTCTTGTGGTCTGAGGGTCCACGTCTTGTGGTCTGAGGGTCGTGAAAAATTTCTTTGAAAAATCCACGTCTTGTGGTCTGAGGGTCCACGTCTTGTGGTCTGAGGGTCGTGAAAAATTTCTTTGAAAAATCCACGTCTTGTGGTCTGAGGGTCCACGTCTTGTGGTCTGAGGGTCGTGAAAAATTTCTTTGAAAAATCCACGTCTTGTGGTCTGAGGGTCCACGTCTTGTGGTCTGAGGGTCGTGAAAAATTTCTTTGAAAAATCCACGTCTTGTGGTCTGAGGGTCCACGTCTTGTGGTCTGAGGGTCGTGAAAAATTTCTTTGAAAAATCCACGTCTTGTGGTCTGAGGGTCGTGAAAAATTTCTTTGAAAAATCCACGTCTTGTGGTCTGAGGGTCCACGTCTTGTGGTCTGAGGGTCGTGAAAAATTTCTTTGAAAAATCCACGTCTTGTGGTCTGAGGGTCCACGTCTTGTGGTCTGAGGGTCGTGAAAAATTTCTTTGAAAAATCCACGTCTTGTGGTCTGAGGGTCCACGTCTTGTGGTCTGAGGGTCGTGAAAAATTTCTTTGAAAAATCCACGTCTTGTGGTCTGAGGGTCCACGTCTTGTGGTCTGAGGGTCGTGAAAAATTTCTTTGAAAAATCCACGTCTTGTGGTCTGAGGGTCCACGTCTAGTGGTCTGAGGGTCGTGAAAAATTTCTTTGAAAAATCCACGTCTTGTGGTCTGAGGGTCCACGTCTTGTGGTCTGAGGGTCGTGAAAAATTTCTTTGAAAAATCCACGTCTTGTGGTCTGGAGGTCCACGTCTTGTGGTCTGAGGGTCGTGAAAAATTTCTTTGAAAAATCCACGTCTTGTGGTCTGAGGGTCCACGTCTTGTGGTCTGAGGGTCGTGAAAAATTTCTTTGAAAAATCCACGTCTTGTGGTTTGAGGGTCCACGTCTTGTGGTCTGAGGGTCGTGAAAAATTTCTTTGAAAAATCCACGTCTTGTGGTCTGAGGGTCCACGTCTTGTGGTCTGAGGGTCGTGAAAAATTTCTTTGAAAAATCCACGTCTTGTGGTCTGAGGGTCGTGAAAAATTTCTTTGAAAAATCCACGTCTTGTGGTCTGAGGGTCGTGAAAAATTTCTTTGAAAAATCCACGTCTTGTGGTCTGAGGGTCGTGAAAAATTTCTTTGAAAAATCCACGTCTTGTGGTCTGAGGGTCGTGAAAAATTTCTTTGGAAAATCCACGTCTTGTGGTCTGAGGGTCGTGAAAAATTTCTTTGAAAAATCCACGTCTTGTGGTCTGAGGGTCGTGAAAAATTTCTTTGAAAAATCCACTTCTTGTGGTCTGAGGATCGTGAAAAATTTCTTTGAAAAATCCACGTCTTGTAGTCTGAGGGTCCACGTCGTGAGGTCTGAGGGTCGTGAAAAATTTCTTTGAAAAATCCACGTCTTGTAGTCTGAGGGTCCACGTCTTGTGGTCTGAGGGTCGTGAAAAATTTCTTTGAAAAATCCACGTCTTGTGGTCTGAGGGTCGTGAAAAATTTCTTTGAAAAATCCACGTCTTGTGGTCTGAGGGTCGTGAAAAATTTCTTTGAAAAATCCACGTCTTGTGGTCTGAGGGTCGCGAAAAACTTCTTTGAAAAATCCACGTCTTGTGGTCTGAGGGTCGTGAAAAATTTCTTTGAAAAATCCACGTCTTGTGGTCTGAGGGTCGTGAAAAATTTCTTTGAAAAATCCACGTCTTGTGGTCTGAGGGTCGTGAAAAATTTCTTTGAAAAATCCACGTCTTGTGGTCTGAGGGTCGTGAAAAATTTCTTTGAAAAATCCAAGTCTTGTGGTCTGAGGGTCGTGAAAAAAATCTTTGAAAAATCCACGTCTTGTGGTCTGAGGGTCGTGAAAAAAATCTTTGAAAAATCCACGTCTTGTGGTCTGAGGGTCGAGAGAAAATTCATTGAAAAATCCACGTTTTGTGGTCTGAGGGTCGTGAAAAAATTCCTTGAAAAATCCACGTCTTGTTGTCTGAGGGTCGTGAAAAAATTCTTTGAAAAATCCACGTCTTGTGGTCTGAGGGTCGTGAAAAAATTCTATTAAAAATCAATGTCTTGTGGTCTGAGTGTCGTGAAAAAATTCTTTTAAAAACCAATGTCTTGTGGTCGAGAGTCGTGAAAAATTTCTTTGAAAAATCCACGTCTTGTGGTCTGAGGGTCGTGAAAAATTTCTTTGAAAAATCCACGTCTTGTGGTCTGAGGGTCGTGAAAAATTTCTTTGAAAAATCCACGTCTTGTGGCCTGAGGGTCGTGAAAAAATTCTTTGAAAAATCCACGTTTTGTGGTCTGAGGGTCGTGAAAAATTCTTTGAAAAATCCACGTTTTGTGGTCTGAGGAAGATAAAAAAATCCTTTGAAAAATCCACGGCTTGTGGTCTGAAAAATCCACGTCTTGTGGTCTGAGGGTTGTGAAAAAATTCTTTGAAAAATCCACGTGTTGTGGTCTGAGGGCCGTGAAAAAATTCTTTGAAAGATCCACGTCTTTTGGTCTTAGGGTCGTGAAAAAATTCTTTGAAAAATTCACTTACTGTGGTCTGAGGGTCATGAAAAATTTCTTTAAAACAACCACGTCTTGTAGTCTGAGGGTAGTGAAAAAATTCTTTGAAAATCCACGTCTTGTGGTCCTGGGGTCGTGAAAAAATTCTTGAAAAATCTTGAGGTCTGAGGGTCGTGAAAAATTTCTTTGAAAATCTACGTCTTGTGGTCTGAGGGTCGTTAAAATTCTTTGAAAAATCCATGTCTTATGGTCTGAGGGTCGTGAAGAAATTCATTGAAAAATCTTGAGGTCTGAGGGTCGTTAAAATTCTTTGAAAAATCCATGTCTTGTGGTCTGAGGGTCGTGAAGAAATTCATTGAAAAATCTTGATGTCTGAGGGTCGTGAAAAATTTCTTTGAAAATCCACGTCTTGTGGTCCGAGGGTCGTGAAGAAATTCATTGAAAAATCTTGAGGTCTGACGGTCGTGAAAAATTTCTTTGAAAAATCCACGCCTTGCGGTCTGAGGGTCGTAAAAAATTGTTTGAAAAATCCAGGTCTTGTGGTCCGAGGGCCGCGAAAAATTCTTTGAAAAATTCACGTCTTGTGGTCTGTGGTCTGAGGGTCGTAAAAAATTGTTTCAAAAATACACGTCTTGTGGTCTGAACATAACTTTAATACCAATTTCCCACTTATAGTTTAAATCCCACGGTGCATGATGATATATGGAAATTATCTCTACTATCTAAAATGTCTGCATGTCAAAAGTCCTCTTAAAACTTATGCTTGAAAATCATAGCAGCAACATACTTTTTCCTTTTCATGCCGACCGATGTCGTTAAATCCTCTTTTTGTTTTGTAATTGCTCTAAAAGACCTTTTAATACTTGAAATATGTTAGTTTATGCCAGACCAAACAGGCACAAACATATGTTCTTTAAAATATTTAAATTCCAAGGCAACGGCATGGCATAACCTGGTAAAGCATACATTTGACCATGCGACGACCATTATGACACCCAACAGCCATCTAATGAATCGTCGTCATATTTTTTGTTGGGAATGTGAGAAATGACAATCGTTAAGCTGCTACAGGGTCACTTTTAATTACTTTCAAGAAGGTCATTCGGAATTAGTATCCGGTGTTTTTGTTCACTTTCTCCCCTTGCAATGTCTTCATGGCTGAAATTCCAACCCTTTCAGGGCAAATCAAAGTTGGTAAGACAAAGAGACAATGGTAACAAAACTAGTCGGTCTACAATTATATTTGAGAAAAAAAGACTGATTTTGTTGTTAGTTTTGTTGAGAACGGATGCCAAAGTGCCAGCTTTTTTGTAATTGTTGAGTCTGTTTGAGATTTTGTGTTGGTTTTCTCTGAAGTCCGTTTAGAAATAATGATGCCGCTGATGATGATAATGATTGAGGCTAAAGACGTATCTAACACCCTCTTGTTTTTTCACGTTTCTATCGATTTATTTAAACCCCTTTTTACGGATCTATTTCCTTTGGCTTTAGTTGCAAGTAAGAATATTCTTTTATCGGGTTAGACGTGTGAGTGTGCTCCAGATGATGCTGTAATTAAAGTAAAACTTTTCACATTTGTGTCGGTAATTTTGTGGTCTTGTTTGCTTTTGCTAAATGGTTGTTTGGACTTTGGTACCAATCGACCGTTCCTACGTTCGTTCGTTCGTCCATAAGGAAATAAAACCAATGACTAGTACTTGTCAAATTGTAAAGTTTGCTCTAAACAACTTTATGGCATATTAGACAGCCGTAAGGAAAGGAAATTGTTAAATGTGGACGGTTTTTGTTTAATTTTTTGATTAAATTTAATTACTTAATGTGATTTAGAATGAGATTTGACCAACTCCTTTGTTTAGAATTAAAGAAAGACAAAAGAAAAACAAAATGAAATTTAAAATTTAAGCAGAATAAAATTTCTGTTTAGGATATTAAATATTTTGTTAAGAATTTTTGATGTGATGCTTTAATTTTTTAAAGAAGATCAACAACTAATGGACTACAAGACGTGGATTTTTAAAGATTATTTTTAATAATTCCCAGCAAAAACCAGTAAGGAAAGGATCAAAGTCGGGCGGGGCCGACTATATGCTACCCTACACCACTGTGACTATGTAAAATATAAATCGGAGCTATATCCAGACCTTGACCGATTTCGATATAGTTTGGCATATTTATTTCCAGACCGAATACAGTCACACATTCCAAATATCATTGAAATCGGACTTATATAGCGTGTTTAGTGCAGCGAATACGCGAAATCGGCCGAAAATATATATGGGAGCTATATCCAAATCTGAACCGATTTCGATATAATTTGGCACATTTATTTCTAGACCGAATTCAGTCACACATTCCAAATTTCATCGAAATCGGAAATATATAGCGTGTTTGGTACAGAAAATACGTGAAAACGGCCGAAAATATATATGGGAGCTACATCCAAATCTGAACCGATTTCGATATAATTTGGCACACTTATTTCTAGACCGAATTTAGTCAAACATTCCAAATTTTATCAAAATCGGATGCATATAGCGTGTTTGGTGCAGCAAATACGTGAAATCGGGCGAACATATATGTGGGAGCTATATCCAAATCTGAACCGATTTCGATATAATTTGGCACATTTATTTCTAGACCGAATTCAGTCACACATTCCAAATTTCATCGAAATCGGACATATATAGCGTGTGTGGTACAGAAAATACGTGAAATCGGCAGAAAATATATATGGGAGCTATATCCAAATCTGAACCGATTTCGGTATAATTTGGCACACTTATTTCTAGACCGAATTCAGTCAAACATTCCAAATTTTATCAAAATCGGACGTATATAGCGTGTTTGGTGCAGCGAATACGCGAAATCGGCCGAAAATATATATGGGAGCTATATCCAAATCTGAACCGATTTCGATATAATTTGGCACATTTATTTCTAGACCGAATTCAGTCACACATTCCAAATTTCATCGAAATCGGAAATATATAGCGTGTTTGGTACAGAAAATACGTGAAAACGGCCGAAAATATATATGGGAGCTACATCCAAATCTGAACCGATTTCGATATAATTTGGCACACTTATTTCTAGACCGAATTTAGTCAAACATTCCAAATTTTATCAAAATCGGATGCATATAGCGTGTTTGGTGCAGCAAATACGTGAAATCGGGCGAACATATATGTGGGAGCTATATCCAAATCTGAACCGATTTCGATATAATTTGGCACATTTATTTCTAGACCGAATTCAGTCACACATTCCAAATTTCATCGAAATCGGACATATATAGCGTGTGTGGTACAGAAAATACGTGAAATCGGCAGAAAATATATATGGGAGCTATATCCAAATCTGAACCGATTTCGGTATAATTTGGCACACTTATTTCTAGACCGAATTCAGTCAAACATTCCAAATTTTATCAAAATCGGACGTATATAGCGTGTTTGGTGCAGCGAATACGCGAAATCGGCCGAAAATATATATGGGAGCTATATCCAAATCTGAACCGATTTCGATATAATTTGGCACATTTATTTCTAGACCGAATTCAGTTACACATTCCAAATTTCATCGAAATCGGATATATATAGCGTGTGTGGTACAGAAAATACGTGAAATCGGGCGAATATATATATGGGAGCTATATCCAAATCTGAACCGATTATCACCAAATTTTTCTTTCGTTCTTCCTATGGCTAAAAAAGTTGTAGTCCCTAATTTTCAGCTGAATCTGACAAAAAATGCGACATGTACTTTGCGAGCAAAAATACATGGACAGACGGACAGACGAACGGACATGCATAAATCGACTCAGAAAGTGATTATATGTATATCCCCAAAACGAACTATGGGTCTATTTCGTTTCCTTTTGTATGTTACATACAAATGCACACAGACATAATATCCCTTACCACAGTGTGGTGTAGGGTATAAAAACCCTCCCAAAATAATGGGTTTTTATAGTGCACTTTAGTAGTTGTAACTACTTACACAATCCCCTACCAACCCATTATTTTAATAAGGGCATGTCGAACAGAATTACTAGTTGTTCTACGACCACTAGAATAACTAGTTATTCTATGACCACTAGAAGTTAGGTTAGGTTTAAGGATGCGCAGCCCTCTATTAGAATAGGTGACTGTTTCACTCGGAGACCGTTGGTCCATTATGTTTATCCTGTGTAGGCTATTTAAAGATGATGGAGGTGTGTTGTTGAGATGATTTAAGATGAAGGAGATGATAGAGTGTTGATGCAGCTTGACGAGATGAGGATGATAGGATAGAGATGATGGGGAGTGTGGGAGATGTAGAGATTGACGCCAAGGAATTATCTGGAAAAGTGAAAAGAGTCTGATTATTAAGGGTTGTTAAGGACCTTTGCCAAGCCATGCTAGATGTCTGGCAAAGTTGAGTAGGACTATGGGATCCATGTTAGACAGGAAGGTTAGAGTGTCTAACTCATATCTGCCTAGTGTACGGTATCTCCTTGTTTGCAACATGGGACACCTACAAAGCAGATGTTCGACAGTCTCTATCTCCTTCGCATCTTCACATAGTCTGCAGTAGTCAATGCCACTGTTGTTCCATTTTGAAGTTAGGGACCTCACTCTGCAGTGACCTGTTATAAGTCCCACCACGATTTTCATCCCTAAATTATCAAGTGAGAGAAGGGAAGCCGTTATTTGACGAGAAATCACAGGCCATATTGCCTTGGATACCCTACAGCCAGGTTCCAATAGCCATCTTTGATGTGCTTTCTCATTGAAGATCTCCCGAAGTTTGCCGATGTAGTGGCACATCGGTGGCCGGACGGTTTCATCAACTGATAAGTCGATAGACCTAGAGCCACCTCGAGCTCTGCTCATCTGCTACCTCGTTTCCCATGATGGGTGATATGACCCGCAACCCAACATAGCTTTACGATATCGTGTATATCCTGCAGAGCTCTCCTACAATCAAGAATAGCTCTTGAATTTATGGTCCGTGACTTGAGAGCCTTGAGGGCCGCTTGACTGCCGACATATATAGTCACCGGTCCTGTAAGACTGCCTTCAAGCCATTTCACCAATTCAGCTGCTTTCTTGATAGCAAGAATCTACGACTGAAAAACACTACAATTATCGTCAAGCTTATATGAGTTTTTAATTAGTGGATTCTCGCAGTAGACGCCGGCGCCAGTACCTTCTTCTATCTTGGACCCGTCTGTGTAAATTGCCAGACCGTCCAGAGGAGATATGCACTCAGCCAATGCGTCTCTGCTTGGGAAGATAACAGTTAAGGAGTCAAACTTGAATGAGGTAGGCATATAATCGCTTACGCAACCATTGTCACCTAACTCAAGTCGACTATCAACTAGTTTTAGTACATTCGAGTGTCCAAAGTGTGAAGCAGGCCAACATCCTGACTCCCGGAGTCTAAAAGCAGTTCTTGCCGCCTGAAACTGGATTAGGATGTCCAGAGGTTGGAGATCCAGGATGACGTTTCAAGCAGCTTGAGGAGTGCTTTTAATCGATCCGGTAATCAGCAGTAACGCGGTTCTTTGTACACTCGATAATTTGGAAAGTAACGCTTTGTTCCCAAGAGCTTACCACCAGACCAGTCCACCATAGGTAAGTATGGGCAGGGCCACGGTTACATGCAGCCAGTTTATGATCTGTGGTCTCAATCCCCAGCTTTTCCCAATGGAGTTCTTACAGGAATAGAGTGCCATGAGTCCTTTCTTCGTTCGCTCCTCTACATTTCTTTTCCATGACAAGCGATGGTCCAGAATAGTGCCGAGGTATTTAGCTTCCGTAGAAAGTTCCAGGGCCACCCCGTCCAGGACTGGAGGCTCGAAATTGGGAATTTTGCGTTTCTTAGTGAATAGTACAAGCTCTGTTTACTCCCAGACCGTTGTTCTGGGCCCAGTTTGCAAGCTGTACTAAGGCTCTTTGCATGAGCTCAGAAAGGGTTGGCAGGAATTTGCCACTTATCAGCACAACCACATCATCAGCATAAGCAACCATCTTGATCTTCAGCCGGTCGAAGCACACAAGTATTTCATTTATTACCAGAAGCCATAGCATAGGTGAGAGAACTCCTCCCTGCGGAGTGCCTCTGTTAACAGATTTCCTCACGGAACTCTCTCCTATGCATGAGTTGATGATTCTACTCTTCAGCATTTCATCAATTCATTCCATAAGGATGGAGAAAATGCCTGTGTCGCTGAGAGCATTGTGGATTGATTCAAGCTTCACGTTATGGAAAGCCCCCTCTATATCGAGAAAGGCCGCCAGCGTGAAGCCTAAATTTTCCATATCCTTCTCAACAGCTACTAGAAGCAAAGCAAAAGCAAAGCCTGACTATGAAAGTAGAATATCCCACCTTTACAATGATGCAAAGTAGGTTGGCGTAGGTGGCCAAATAACGGAGATATAGTAATAGTCGGTAATACATCTAATTTTTAATTTTTTTTTTGAAATCGCGCTACAGGTCGCAATTTTGATCGGATCGTCACGAAATTTGGTGTTAATGGAGGTCCCACAGAGAAAGAAGCCTATTGATTTTTGTGATGGTCGGGTAATATTCAGGGGTCCGAATGGACAAAAAATGATTTGAAGAAAAGGTCAACGTTTTATTTTAAAGCCAATATCTCTGTTTCTTTAAGAGATATATCAAAAGCAAAACCTGTAAAGGATATCGCAATAGTCGGTAATGCATCACATTTTTTTGGGTAATCACGCTACAGGTCGCAATATTGATCGGATCGTCACTAATTTTTTGGGAGTTAATGCGGGTCCCTCAGAGGAAGAATTAAGTTTGGTGATAGTCGGATAATATTCAGGAGTCGGAATAAGCAAAAAGCTTATGTGGAGAAATGTCAACGTTTGTTTCTTATGCGAATATCTTCGGTTCTGGTAGGAGTATTCCTAAAAGAAATCCCGTCAATGGAAGAAGAAATGATCTCCTTTATATTGATGCAAAGTATGTAGACGTAAGTGGGCAAACAACCGAGATATCGTAAAATATACAATTTTTCCATTTTTGGTAATCACGCTACAGGTTGAAATTTTGATCGGATAGTCACGAAATTTTGGGGGTATATGGGGCCCCACAGAGGAAGAAGCCTATTGGTATTGGTGATAGTCGGATAATATTTAAGGGTCGGAATAGGGAAAAACTAATGTGGAGACAAATTTAAAGTTTTATTCTTTCTGAATATATCGGCTTCTAGTAGGGGTATTCCAACGGCAAAGCCTGTAAATGGATGAAGAAAATATTACCCTTACAGGTGGTCAGACAAGGCAGATACCACAATAGTCGGTAATGCATCCAATTCTTCCATTTTTTTCCAATCACGCTACAAGTCGTAAATTTGATCGGATTGTCACGAAATTTCGGTTGCTTATGGGGGTCCCAGAGAGAAAGAGACATGTTATGTTTGGTGGTAGTCAGTTATAAATTTCCCAAAAAAAATTTTACCAGTGAAAAGCTTTGAACAGGGGTAGTGGTATAGGGTATCACATGGTCGGCCCCGTCCCGACTATAGTCTTTGCTCACTTGTTTTATTATATTTTATTCCGCTTTCTGCTGGATTTGATCTTCCGAACTTCTGATTTGTAGCCAAACACACTAGGCCACGCGTACGAACATTAAGGGGTTTTTAACCCTTAAATGTGCTAACATGTGAACCGCCAACTACTCTTTGTTTCGTTCAACAAAAAGTACCCGGCCGGTGGTGAGCGTTGAACACACAACCCTCTGATTTGTAGGCGGACACACACGCTCTGTGCCACCGTACTCATAACATAGTAAGGAGTAACATAAGTATTTATTTTTGTTTACATTACTTTGTAATGGGTTACATAATGACTAACGGATCCGAATTTTTGCTGGGAACAATCAAGACAAAAAGCTTGGACTTTTTTTTTAAATATTTGTTCTGTTCTTCCGGCCATAAAACGTGGATTTTTTTAAAGTAGAAAAATAAATTGTTATCAATGGTGATAGTCACATTTTCACGCTCCTTATGTTATCCGCTTGAGTACTACTTTGCTTTCATTATTCTTCTTAAGAAAACGTATAATCCAATTCAGGTTCATTGAATATACCACAACATAAAATCTTACCATTTTAACCGCATTAATATATTTTCTTGATTAAAAGAGAACATTGTTTATTGGTCGTGGCATAAAAAACTCGTTCTGAATGCCATAACAATTATCTTAATGATGAAATAATACATTTTATTTAAAAATCAAACTCGTAACTTGTGTGTTATTTGTGGTAATATTTATTTCTTTCTGCCTCTAAATAATATCAAAGGCTTTATTTCAAAAGAAATTTGAAAATTTTTAGTTTGTTGCATGGCACAATTACCCAGGTAGTGTCATCGTAAAATTTTGAATATGTTATGTCAAAACATTCTTTATGTTGTTGGGGAAATTACAACAAAAATAGTTTTTTTTTATAAAGGGATTTGACTTTTCATATTCGAACAGCTGGTGTGATACCAATACCTGGGTAATTGTGCCATGGTTTGTTGTTAAATTTTGTTTTTGTGGCCAACAGCCTGAAAAACGATGGTTGTTTCAAAATTTATTTCAAACTGTGACTTCATTTTTGACCTATAAGTTGGTAATTACAATGTACAACACCAAAAAATACTGGTTAAATTTGGAAGATTATAAAAGATAACCAAAAAAGAAGACACGTTTATCGGCGGGAGGTACCCTAAATACGTGGGGGAAGTTCCCCCTATTTATACATGTTTGGAAATATTTCAGTTAGGATTACTTTGAGTCCTTGCGTTTTAGGCATATATTGTCCTTGCAGCCAACAGGGCGAGGAATCCTAATTCCTAAAAAAATTTTCTATATTTTCTATAGAAGACCTGTGTGTTCTCTAGTCGGCGGAAGACGTGAAGAAGTCTTCCTTTGTATATGGAAAACCACAGGAAATTTTCTCTTGTCTATAGAAGACCTCAAGAGGTCTTCACTTGTCTACAGAAGACTTCAAGAGCACATCCCTTGTCTATAGAGGAACAATAAGTAATAAAATATTTGAGCTTGGGATAAAGATTTTTACTAGGTCACCATTAGAAGATTATAAAAATGAAGATTCGTGCATGGATGTGCTGACGATATTGATATCATGGATATATCATAAAAGAACTAACTGATACCTTTATGGAGGTCTTCAGGTTTCTTATCTTGTGTTTAGAAGATCTCAAGAGGTCTTCACTTGTTTATAGAAGGTCTTAAAAGGTCTTCTCATGTCTATAGGCGACTCTCTTGTATATTGAAGACCACAAGAAGTCTATCCTTGTCTACAGAAGTCCTCAAAAGTTCTTCTCTTGTCCGTAGAAGACCTTAAGCTGTGTTCTCTAGTCTGTGGAAGACACCAGGAGGTATTCTCTTGGCTATAGAAGACTTCGAGAGACCGGTTATTGTATATGGAACACCCCAAAAAGTCCTCTCTGGAATATATAATACCTCAAAACGTTTTATCCTGTCAATAGACCCGCGATAAACCGCGTAAGACCTTAAGAAATCGCATCTTGTTTACAGATGACCTCATAAAATCTGCCATTGCCTATAGAAGACCTCTGGAAAGAAGCCTTCACTTATCACTTGCTTCGTAGAAGAGTTTTCAAAAATGAACATATATTAGTAGTTTACCAGTGTTTGTTCCCGACACTTTGTCTAAAATAATAGTGGATATTTCCATAAAAACAACTTAAACTAATTTTACTTAATACTAACTTAAAATTAAATAAATAAAAAAAATACAAAACGAAATCTTTTAAATATAAAAGATGCAGAAAAGAAAAAAAAAACTAGCCTCTATGAGAGCCAGGAGTTGTGTTAGTGTAAAAATCAGCGAGGAGCGAAGATGTTGGATTAAAATCATTCGGTATATTTTCCCTTATGATGCCAACAGGAGACAAATAGCTGGTATCTGACCAGCTAAATTCACGTTGGTGATTGTAAACGTCTTTAACCAAAGTATTTTCGTGATTGGACAAGCTATCAACAAAATTTCTAAGATAGTTAAGTGCATATAAACCAATAGGTATAAAAAAGTCTTATCTTGTCAATAGAAAACCTCAAGAAATCTTATCTTGTCAATACGAAGGCTGCACGAAATCTATCGTATGTTGCCAGGCGCTATTTGAATTTTATTTTGGAAAGTTTTGTAGATTTTTGCCTAAACGTACTCAGAACAGTTTGTCATACGACCTTCTGTTGTGTTGTTTACAGTGATTTAAAAAATCTATATATAATAATATAATTGTTCCACAAACATCCCAGATGGGACAAGGGGAGACTTCTCTCATATCAATGAGTGCACCCCGATTCATGTTAGCTCACTGATATGGGACCTACTGCTTATCGCCGAGTCCGAACGGCGTGTCTTTCGACACCACTTTATAGAGAAGTTTTACATGGCTGAAATACTCAGGAAATGTCGCCAACATTACTGAGGGGTATTTTGCCACCGTTGAAAATTTTGATGTTGTCTGGCCGGGGAATCGAACCCACGACCTTCTGCGTGCAAGGCGGGTGTGCATACCATTGCACTACGGTGGCACCCGATTTTAAAAAATCACTTTGCAGAAAAAAATTTTATTTACTTCTGAACATTTTCGTCCGATAATTTTTCACAACTTTCGACGTGGATAATCACGGCAAGAGTGCATCGATCAAATTAAATCTTTGTATGTCGCAAAAAGTCCATCCTATAGCACTATGAAAAACAAACACCATAACCCAAAAACTCCAGATATTCGTAAACAAATGCCTCCGAATAATAAGCAAAATATTTTGGCCTAACAAAATCTCAAAAATTACATGGCGCAGAACCATACTCAATCAGCTGTATAAAGCAAATTTTCTAAATTTTTTTAGATCAAAATATTAATATTAGATCAAAATATTATATAACGATAGAATAGGTTGGAACATTCTTGTAGAAGCCCTATGTTCCCAAGTGGAACAATAAAGTAAAAAATAGCACTATGAAAAACTGGTTTAATGAATTCAATTGTGGCTGACAATCGCCAAAAAACAAAGGTCGTGAGGGTCGTCCAAAAACGGCCGTTGTGTCAGAAGAAAATTAAGCCGTGCATGAACGGATAATGCAAGATCGTCATGTTATATAACGTGAGATAGAGGCATCCTTTGGTATTTCTTACACCAACTAACATTTGATATTGTTTGAACACATGACCGGAAAAATGGATTTTCTCGTTAGATCCGGCAAAATTGCACAATCGCTAAAAAAAGGCTCTTGGGGATTGGTGCAAAGAAATTGCGAATAAAAACGATCGCGGTGCTTCAGACGACGTTTATAAGATCGTCACAACGACGATATACATATGCTTAGAAGCCCGAAACAAAACAGAAATCGACAGTTAAGGTCTTCGAAAGCGGGTCAAATCCAACGAACGTTGTGCATGTAAAGAGCACTTCGAAGCAAATGGTCGCCTGTTTCTTAGGCAAAACTGACTGTGTGGCAACTGTACGGCTTGGGAAATGAAGGACGGTCAATTCTGAGTACTACACTACAATTTGTTTGCCTGAAGTCTCCTTGGAAATTCGAAAAACGAACAAGAGAAGACGATTCATTCTGCATCATGATAATGCGAGCTCTCACACATCGATTCAAACCAGCGCCTGTTTGACCGGACAAAACGTGAATTGATGGGTCATCAGCCGTACAGTCTTGACTGGGGATCCAATGACTTCATTTGATTCCAGCACATCAAGAAAAAAGGCGTGGTCAACGATTTTCTTCGCCAGAAGATACTGTTAAAGCATTCAAAATCCATGTTTTGGAGGTATCTCAATCGGAGTGGAAAAAGTTGATTCAATAAGTGGTTGGAGCTCATGAAAAAGTGTATATATCATGCTGGAAAACAATAAAACTATTTTTGATGGTAAATATTCGCGTTTTCATTGTTAGGCCAAATAGTTATCGTGCAGCCTTCCTATAAAACCTTAGGAAATCTTCCCTTGTCTATAGAAGAACTCAAGAGGCCTTTCCATGTTTATAGAAGATCGCGAGAAGTCTTCCCTTCAAGACGTCTTCTCTGGTCTATGGAAGCTTTCATGTGATATTTCATTCCATAAAGGACAGCGATCGGTCTCCTATTGTCTACAGAAAACTCCAAGACGGCTTTTTTCAATTATAGTAAACCAAAGAGGGCTTCCCTTGTCTATAGTCGACCGTAAGAGCTCTTTCTTGTCTAAAGAAGACTTCAAGATGTCTTCTCTTGTCTGTGACAGACCTTAAGAGGTCCTCTATTCTTTAAAGAAAATCTCAAGTGGTCTTCTCTCGATTATAGAAGACCTCAAAATGTAGGCCTCAAGAATACCTCAAGAAGTCTTATTTTGACAATAGCAGACCTCAAGAGGTCCTCTCTGGTCTATAGAAGACCTAAAGACATCTTCTCTTGTCTGTAAAAGACCTCAAGATGGCTTCCCTTTTCTATTGAAGACCTCAGTAGAGGTCTTCTCTCTGTTATTGTAGATCACGTAAGCTCTTCGTTTGGTTATAGAAAACCTGAACACGTTTTCTCTACGACTACGAGATGTCTTTTCTTATCCATGGAATACCTCAAGAGGTGACCTCTTGTCTATAGAAGATATTAAGACGTATTTTGTTGGTGGTGGAAGACCTCAAAAGGTCATCTCTTGATTTTTTTCTCTTGTCATTAGAAGATTCAAAGCAGTCTTTTCATGTCTATAGAAGAGTTTAAGGGGAATTTTTGCCTGTAGAAGATCTGAAGGGGTCTTTTTATACCCTCAGCCTTTAGGCTAAGGAGGGTATATACACTTTGATACGATGAAAATGTGCCTCATCGAAATAATGGTTTTAGACCCCAAGTATGTTTGGATGAAATGTGTTTCAGACGATTTGGAGTCGATCTAGCCATGTCCGTCCGTCTGTCTGTCTGTCTGTCCTGCTGGCTGGAGCGCACGATAACTATCGAACGGATGAACCGATTCGGTTTAAATTTTGGCTTTCGTAATATTTTGTCCAAACTTAGTTTAAGTTCGAAGATGAGCTATATCGGTCCACTCCTTCCGGTACCTCCCCCACAAAAGTTCGAAAATGTTCGGAAAGTTTGTGTGCACGATAACTGTTGAAGGGAGTGGCCGATTTGGTCCATACTTTGTATAGCGTAAACTTTCTACCAGAGTAATATGAGGTTCCAATATGGTCTCAACAGGTCCACTCCTTCGGGTACCTCCCAAGTCCCAAGGGCAAGTCCATACTTCCTGAGAAAATAGCATGGAACTTGCAAAAAACCCTATGACACCGTGTGAGGTGGTTGGAGCGAAAGATTACTCTCGAACGGATCTGCCGATTCGGTCCAAAATATGGCCTTAGTAATATTTTGTCCAAACATAGTTTAAGTTTGGAGATAAGCCATATCGGTCCACTCCCTCAGGCACCTCCCCCACAAAAGTTCAAAAATGTTCGGAAAAATTGTTCGTACGGTAACTCTTGAAGGGAGTGGCCGAATTGGTCTATACTTTACACATCCTAATATATCTACCAGATATAGATCAGGTTCAAATATGGGCTATATTTGTCCACTCCATCCGGTACCTCCCACACAAAATTTCGGATAAGTTCACTTTAAGACCTGATATTGAATAACTTTGATTTTTGTTTAAGAAACTTGCATTCGCTGCCTCAATTACGATGGTAAAAGTTTTCTAAGGGGCAAGTCCATACTTCTTGAGCAGACAGCCAGAAGAGTGTAAAAAACCCTCTATGGCACCATATGTTGTGGCTGGAGATCCACTTCCATAACGGTCAAGGTCGATCCATTCCTTTTAGTATCTCCTCCGCAAAACTTTTGATCTTTAATCCTTATCAACATTTTCGTCGGTTCAAACCCCCTAAATACATACCCAACAAGTGTTCTATTGTCTATAGAAGGCCAAAATACATCTTCTCCCGATTAGAGAAGATTACGAGAGGTATTCTCTAGCTTATAGAAAACCTCATGACGTCTTCTCTTGTCTGTGGAAGACCACTAGAGGTCTTTTCTTGTCTAGAGAACACATCAAGAGGTCTCCTCTTATTTATAACGGGTGACCCAACAAGAGGTACTTTTCTCAACAGCTTTTTTTGACAGATCGCACGTGAGTCGTTTTTTGTTTAGCACTGTGTGACATTTTATCATGGAAAAGCTTACGCCTCTACGACGTTTACAAATTGTTCAACTTTATTACGAAAATTCTCGTTATGTGGGGAGTGTGTTTCGAGCCTAATTTTTTCAGCGATGAGGAACATTTCTGGCTTAATAGGTATGTAAAGAAGCAAAATTGCGACATTTGGGAAGAAGAGGAACTTAAAGAGATTCAAGAGCTGCCAATTCATTCAGAAAACCTGTAGGAAAAGACCAAAGTCGGGCGGGGCCGACTATGTAATACCCTACACCAGTCGAAATATGTAAAAATGGAATAATTAGTATACATCCCAATACGCAAATTGGAGCCATATTTGGGGAAAATCGTTAAAATACCTAAAATCGGGAGGTACCGTTATATGGGGGCTACAAAAAAACATGGACCTATCTTAACAATTTTAAGTGGCGAAATTTCGTGGCCTCTGGGAACCACATATGTAAAATTTCAGCTAGTTCAAGCAAAAAATGTGGCTGGGGACTATACCGAACCGTGGACCTATCTTGACAATTTTTAGTGGAGCAATTTCACGGCCATTGAGAACCTCAAATGTAAAATTTCAGCTAGCTTGGGCAAAAAATGTGGCTAAGATCCATAAAATACCTTAAATCGGGAGGTATCGTTATATGGGGACTATACCGAACCGTGGACCTATCTTGACAATTTTTAGTGGAGCAATTTCGCGGCCATTGGGAACCTCAAATGTAAAATTTCAGCTGGTTTGGGCAACAAATGCGGCTATGATCCTTAAAATACCTTAAATCGGGACGTACCGTTATATGGGGGCTATACCAAAACTTGGACCGATATAGCTTCGACCTTGATCTTCCGACGGCTAAAAAAATGGTATTCCCTAATTTTCAGCGAAATCGGTCAACAAATGCGACCTGTATGTTGCGAACGGACGGACGGACGGACGGACATGCATAAATCGACTCAGAAAGTGATTCTATGTATATCCCTAGAAGGAACTATGGGTCTATCTCGCTTCCTTTTGTATGTTACATAAAAATGCACTAACACATAATACCCCTTACCACATAGTGGTGTAGGGTATAAAAATAACAATTTGTGGGTTGGT
Source organism: Musca autumnalis (assembly GCF_047663935.1). Taxonomy (NCBI): domain Eukaryota; kingdom Metazoa; phylum Arthropoda; class Insecta; order Diptera; family Muscidae; genus Musca; species Musca autumnalis. The sequence goes on along the minus strand of NW_027411866.1, from coordinate 149,791,946 downwards.
GGAATCGTCGGACTCTATTTCTTCAAAATAATGCCGGTTAGGACTTCATCGTCAATGGCGATCGTTATTGCGCCGTGATAAGCGACTATTTGATGTCTGAAATTGAAGCTTGTAATCTCGGCGACATTTGCTTTCAACAAAATGACGCCATTTCCCACACATCGCATCAATCAGTGGATGTATTGAAAGAACACTTCGGTGAGCACGTTTTGGACTAGTCGATTGACCACCAACTGAGAATATGTAAAGTAAAAATTGTATGCAGATATAGCAGGGGAAAACATCAAACGTGTCATTCGCCAGTTACCAGTCGAAAAGCTTGAACGAATCATTGAAAATTGGACTCAACGGATAGACCGTCTGAGACGTAGCCTCGGCCAACATTTGTTAGACATAATCTGCAAAAAATAAATGTCATCGAATGTTCTTTCAAATTATAATAAACATTCCCCATTCAATTTGATTTTTCTGTGTTTTTTTTTCTTTAAAGAAAGTAGGAACCTCTAAATGGATCGCCCTTTATAAGACTTTTCTTGCCTTTGAAGGCCTTAATAGGTTTTCTATTGTCGTTAGGAGACTTTTGTGTATAGAAGACTTCAAAAAGTCTTTTGTTGCCTATAGGAGTCCACAAGAGGTCTTCTTTCTATTAAAGAACACCTCATGAGGTCTTTCCTTGTCTATAGACGACTTTTTTCAGAAAGTCTTCTCTCGATAATAGAAGAGAGGTTTTCTCTTGTCGATAGAACACCTCAAGAAGTCTCCTCATATCCATAGAAGATTTCAAGACGACTTCTATTATCTTTAAAAGACTGGAAAAGGTCTTCTCTTGTCTGTTAAAGACCTCAAGAAATCTTCTGAAGACCTCAAGAAGTATTTTCTTGTATGTATAAAACTTCAAGAGGTCTTTCCTTGTCTTCTTAAAAACTTAAGAAACTGTCCTTGTTTATAAACATCTTCTCTTGTCTATACGAGACCACGAAATTTTTCTATTGCCTTTAGAAGACCTTATATAGAAAACCCTTATTATCAATAAAATACTTCAAGATGTCTTATCTTGTGAAGTGATGTTTTTTCGTGTCTATAAAAGACTTCAAAAGGTCTTCTATTGTCTGCAGAATACCCCACGAGTGGGAGTACGTTAATATGTTATCATGACAAGGATCTTACGTTTAATCGGATGCGAACCATTGCTGCAACAAGGTGGCAATATTGCCAGGATCGTAGTATGCGATTTTCAACCCTCTAACAATGTTTTGTTGATAATTTAAATGTCATTACGCTCTCATTTTCTTTTCAAGAACCAAATAACAAGGCAAGTATGACTTTAAAATTTATTGGTACATTATAAGTCTAAGCTTGCCATCCCATCTCATTCAACTCGTAACTTTTCACAAAATATTTGTGCAGACATCTCAGGCGGTTTGTTGAAAATGTGCGTTGCACTAAGTTATGGTTGTCTTAAGTTTATTGTTATTATTTTCTTGGTCTCATAATTCGTGTTGGCATTTTAAAGTTTCTTGGCTGGTTGTGTCATTTATTGTGTTGGCCTTCTTCTAACTAAGACAAAATTGTGGTGTTGTTTAACGCACACCAAGAGAAGAAATACGACTGTTAGACTGACAACAAATTTAGACGGCCTTCAACTTACCTAACAAGAGCTAAGACTGAAATTCCATGTTTTATTATGCTTAAATTAAGAAAATACCTTTTGGAACCTGCTTAATGTTTTACATTGGCCTCAATTCATTGGGGATAAACTGTGGGTGGAGACAGAGACAGACACACAGACAGTTGGTAGAAAAGTACAGACAGGGGCGAAGATATTTGTGTACGAGAAAAAATGTTCACTCTGTGATCCAAAACGTTTTCGTTGTTTAGTTGTTAACCAAAATTTACGTAGGGTCAACCCCAAAATTAAGAAGCTACATATACATAAACATACACACACACTCACAGAAATATATTTTGCTAGACTAATTTCAAATTTGTTACTGTTATTTTCAGTTTTCTAGTTTTAAGGTTTTTTATCCATTGCGACGTTACCGTTACGTTAGCCTATCAGTTTCTTGTGCTGTCATCATAAATCTAAGCTTCAGGTGATGTTTAATTTTAATTTTTACACTGACGAAGCGATAACTGTCTGTTGGTCTGTTAGGGGAGCTACATATAACTGGATGGGTATACTTTGTAAGTGGGATTGTTGGTAAGAAAAAAAACTCACACACACAATATGACAAACTCTACATTTATTGATATTTAGATCAGAAAGTAAAAACCATTAGTCGGCTTTGCTGACAGGAACAATACCTCGATAAGTCTTTCCCTGTCTGTAGAAGACCTCAGGAGATATTTTATTGTCTATGGAATACCTTTACAGGTCTTCTCTTGTCTATGTCTCTGAAAAACATTTCAAGAAGACTTTCCTTATGTGTAAAAGTAGGTATTTTCTTGTCTTCAGAAGACACAAGAGGTCTTTTGTAAATTTGTCTATTGAAGACCTCAGGAGTCATTTTCTTGTCTGAAGAAGACCTAAGGAGGTATTTTCATGCCTATGGAAGACCTAAAGAGGTCTTGTCTTCTCTATCGAAGACTACAAGATGTTGTCCCTTGTCTATTGTGGACCTCAGCATTCCTTCCTTTGTCTTTATAATATTTTACCTATGGAATACATAAAGAGGTCTTCTTTTGTATGTAAAAGACCTCAACTGGCCTTTCTTTTCTTGTCTATTGTAGATCTCGAGAGATTTTCCCCTGTGTATAAATATCCTCAAGAGGTCTTCTCTTGTCGTTCAGAGGTTTTCGATTCCTCTCTCATAGAGTACCTCAAGGGGCCTTTCCTTTTCTGGAAAGACCTACAGAGGTGTCCTATCTTTAAGAGGTCTTTCTTCAATGTAGAAGTCCTCAAATAAATTTCTCTTGTCTATCGAAGATCTCAAGAGGTTTTCTTCTCTCTATAGAAGAAATAAAAGGAGACCTCAAGAGACCTTTCTTTATTTATGTAAGACCTCAAGGGATTTTATTTTATCTAGGGAAGACCTAAGGAGGTCTTTCCTGTTCTGTAGATCACATCGGGTCTCAGAATTTGTTTGTATATATAGAAGACTTAGGAGTTATAGAAGACCTCAAAAAGTCTTTCATCGTATCTAAAGGACCTCAGGAGGTCTTTTCTTGTCTATAGAAGACCTCAAAAGGTATTTTGTTGTCTATGGAAGGCCTAAAGATATCTTTTCTTGCCTATGGAAGACCTCAGAGGAATTTTCATGTATGTAGAAGAACCATAGATGTCTTCCTTGTCTGTAGAAGGCCTTAAGTGGTATTTCCAAGTCCTCAGGTGGAATTTTCTTGTCTATGAAAGACCTCAGGAGGTTTTCCTTGTCCTTAGGAGTTATTCCATTGCCTTAAGAAGATGACTTCTTTTGTCTAACGAAGACCTCATTCAGTTTTCGTTTGTCTATTGAAGACCTCAGGAGGTATTTTCATGTCTATGGAAGACCTATAGAGGTCTTCTCTTTTCTATAGAAGACTACAATATGTTTTCACTTATCTATGGGCGATCTCATCAGGCCTTTCCTTGTCTGTATAGTATCTTAAGAAGTCTTTCCTAGTCCGCAAAAGACTTCAGAGTTATATTGTTCTCTATGAAAGACCTCAGGAGGTATTTTCTTGTCTATGGAAGATATAGAGAGGTCTTTTTTTGTATGTAGAAGGCCTCAAGAGGTATTTCTTTTCATGCGTTCTCCTGCCTGTAGAAAAACTCAAGAGGTCTTCTCTTGTCGTAGAAGATTTTAAAGGTTTTCCATTTCTTTGTCATAGTAGACCTCAAGGTACTTGTACTTTGTCTGGATAAGAACCCATGAGGTCTTCTATTGCCTATAGAAGATCTGAAATGATTTCACTTGTCTATATAACACCTCAAGAGGAATTCTCGTGCCTATAGAAGACCACAAAGGTCCTTTCCTTGTATGTAGAAAACCCGAAGTAGGTATCCTCTCGTCTATAGCCTTTCCTTGTCTGTAGAAGTCTTCAAGTAGCTTTCTCTTGTCTACCGAAGATCTTAAGAGGTTTTCTTCTCTCTATAGAAGACATCAAAAGGTCTTTCCTTGTCCGAGGAAGACCTCAAATGCCTTTCCTTGTCTATATAAGACCTTAAGAGGTTTTCTTTAATCTATAGAAGACTTCAGGAGGTCTTTACTTATCTTTAAACACATCAAGAAGTGTTCCTTTGTCAGTTGAAGTTACCAGCAAGTCTTTCCTTGTCTATAGAAGAACCCGTGACCCTTGACTGCAGGATACTTCAAGAAGCCTTTCCTTGTCTATGGAAGACGTCAGAAATTATTTTTCTGGTCTATAGAAGACCACAAGGGGTTTTTTCAAGAGGTGTTCCTTTATCAGTTGAAGTTATCAAGAAGTCTTTCCTTGTCTATCGAAAACTTCTGGAGGTATTTTCTTGTCTATGGAAGACGTCAAGAGGTCTTTTCTTGTCTATAAAACACCTCGGGAGCACTGCAGAAGATCTCGGAAGGTCTTCAAGCCTCAATATTTTTTCTTGACTGTTGATATCTCAGACGTTATTTTCGAGTCTATAAAAGACCTCAAGAGTTATTTTCTATAGAAGACCTCAGATAGTATTTTATTGTCTATGGAAGACTTAAAGAGATCCTGCCTTGCTTATAGAAGACCACAAGATATTTTCCCTTGGCTGTATAATACCTCAGGAAGTCTTTCCTTGTCTGTAAAAGACCTCAGGAGGTATTTTATTGTCTATGGAATACACAATATATCGTCTCTTGTCTGTATAAGGCCTAAATAGGTCTTTTGTTTCCTGTAGTAGTCCTCAGGTGGTATTTTCTTGTCACAGAAGAACTCAGGAGGTCTTTTCTTGTCAGTAGAAAACCTCAAGTATTTTCTTGGCTTTAGAAGACATCTAGCCCTCTTTAGAATACACCCCTTGTCAATAGAAGCCTTCTTTTGTCTATTAAAGACCTCAAGAGGTCTTATCCTTTATATAGAAGATTTCGAGAGGCTTTCTTTGTCTATAGAAGACATTTAGAAGTTGTTTCTTGTCCGTACAAGATGTCGTGTGCACCAGCCAACTAGACTGAATGACGGATCCTAAAATTTGTTTCGTCTAAACATAACCATTATTTTGAGGAGGAACATTTATCAAAGTTTATGCATCCTCGCTGAGGCTAAAAAATTTGCCTATTTCTTCAAGAAAAACTATTTTAATGCTTGTCCTATTAAGGTCATTATTTGTGACATTTTAAATTAATTTAATTAGTTGAGTTATGTGATTACAAGTTTTAAATAGACCGACGTTTTGAAAGTGAAGAGTTCACATAATTCGTTTCAAATCTACGTAGAACACTTTTACTGCATTGGTATATTCCTTCAGCGTTAATGTTTTTGGTTTAGTGTTTCCGTGTAACATGTCTTGAGGAGCCATAAAGAAGTCAAAATGTAATGTAGAAGGTATATCACCATAAGAAAAGATAGATCGTTATCGTTTAAGATAACTAGAGGTATTTTAAAATGTTCGCACAGGAGGGCACACAGACGTACGCTTGAATAAAAACCTATGTCCGCCTAAAACATAACTTAACAAATTACATACCTTATGTTTTTTTTTGTTATTGCACACAGTGTTGTAGCATCAGGATATGCATGTATGTATGTATGTGAATGTTAATATTTCGTAGTAGAGTATTTTTTTTGTAGTCGCAACTTGATTATGGCAGTAATAGGGAACTACCATAAATTATTTCGTTAGTGTACTTGTTCATCTATGTTTGGTGGATAATCGTTTCTTGTATAAGAAGAATAATTTTTCTTATGATGTCTAAAATTTCATATGAAGTTATTTCGGCACAGTGGGGATATGTAACGATTTGTATTCCTATTGTAGTAGATTGTCGTAGATGACCATCGATCTCTACGAGCGTCACTCGAAAACCTTTTGGGCTAGGCAACACGCAGTGTCGCCAGGTGTCATTTAACATTTTTTTTTGGAAAGTTTGACAGTTTTTAGCCTAAGTGTACTCAGGACAGTTTGACATACGACCATGTGTTCGGTTGTTTACATTGTCTTGATTGTGACACCTCCAAAATATGTTTTTTGAACGATTTTACAGCATCTTCTGGCGACGAAGATCGTTGACTACGCCTTTTTCTTGATCTGTTACAATCAAACGATGTCATTGGATCCCCAGTCATGGCTGTACGGCGCATGACCAATCAATTCCACATTTTGTCAGGTCAAACAGGCGCTGGTTTGAATCGATGTGTGAGAGCTCGCATTGTCATGATTCTCTTGCTTGTTTTTTGAATTCCTCAGGAGACTTCAGGCAAACAAATTGTAGTGTAACACTTCGAATTAACCGTCCTACATTTCTCAAGCCATATAGTCGCAACACGCACAGAGGGGAAACATAGGCCTAAAGTTGATCAAAACTCAAAATATGAAAATCGTTTTTTATGAAAAAAATGTTGATAAACGGCAACCAGACTCTTTTCTACATTTGTTATAACCATCCTCGACTTTGTAAGATTAACCAATCCAATGCAGCAGTCGATTGAACTCAGCCATACTGAAAACAAAAAGTAAATTTTCGAAAACTAAGAAATTAGGTGAACATTAAAATGACATTATTTTCGCGAAAATTTATATTTTTCAATATTTATTGTTTTTGTACAGTCTCCGAACAAGATTAGCATTTAAAATTTTCAGATTGATTTTACATCTTTGCTCTTTAATAATGGTGATACATATGCTCTTTATGAAAATTTTTTATGATAATTTTTAAGATTACTACAATTTCAATAGTGAAAAAGTCTATTTCCCCGTCGTTTCCCGACCATAGTTTCTTCTAATGTTTTATGCGCTTGAGTCTCAAATATCAGATTCAATCATAAAAAATTGCGCATATTTGCGCCATTCCTAAAAAATCTAATTTTTCTCAACTAAAATATGAAATATTTTTATATGGAACTCCAAGGTTTACTCATACTAAATTTTGTTCCGCCGTATAACCGGGACTCTTATTTATCAGACTAAACTAACACCTATCAAATATGTTTGCATTATTCAGAAACATTCACGGCTTTTCTCATGTGAATTGAGAAACATTTAATTTAAGTAAGTTTCAAAAAATAAAATTTGAAATGAAATATATGCATATGGGACTATATATACATCTGTACCGATTTGTTTGAAAATTGGCTCAATGTTTTTTTAGGCTAGTTCAGGTTGCATGTGTCAAATTTCAGTGATTTTGGTGCATTTTTATCTCAAATCAGATGCGAATATATATGGAAGCTGCATCCAAATCTGGACCGATTTTCATTATTTTCTATAGGATTAATCCTTGTACAGAAGATATGCTTTGTGCAAAATTTTATATCAATCCGACTATAAATGAGCTTTCTAGGGCTTTTGATCAAATTTTAACACAAATTTCCCCTCTGTGCACGGTCAGTTTTACCGAAAAAAAAACAGGCGACCAATTGCTTCGAAGGTAATCTTCCATGAACGACTTTCGTTGGATTGTGCTCGCTTTCGAAGACCCAAATGGTCGATTCTTGTTTTGTTTCAAAAATATATATTTTACGAGCGCTTAGAAGAAACTTATGACCGTTGCCCCGCCCATGACAATTATTCTAGGCGATTTTAATGCCAAAATTGGAAAGGAGAATTCTTTGTCCCAACAGTCGGGAAATTCTGTCTCGGCAGTGAAACATCTGACAATGGTAGGAGGCTTATGGAGGCTTAGGAAGACGGCGAAGATACCACAAATCCAATCTCAGAAGATGGTATTGAATATATACCTCCCAGCGAAGATGAAGTTAAGTTAGCAATAAGTCGGCTGAAGAATAATAAGGCAGCAGGAGCCCATGGCTTACCAGCCGAGCTGTTCAAAACCGGAATCGACACGCTGATAAGGTGTATTCATCAGCTAGTTAGCACCATCTGGCAGGCAGAACGAGTACCCGATGATTGGAACCTGAGCATCCTGTGCCCTGTCCGCAAGAAAGGAGATAAGACTGTATGCTCTAACTATAGGGGCATAAGTCGTCTCCATATTACCTACAAGATAGTTTCAGGGATAATGTGCGAACGACTAAAGCCTATGGTCAATGAAATAATTGGGCCATACCGATGCGGCTTTATACCTGGCAAATCCACCATTGACCAGATATTTACCCTGCGGCAAATCCTTGAGAAGACTCAAGAGATGCATATCGACACCTACCGCCTTTTTATACCCTCAGCATTTATGCTAACGAGGGTATATACACGTTCATACGGGCAAAATGTGCCTCATCGAAATAATGGTTATAGGCACCAAGTATGTTTGGACGAAATCCGTTTCAGACAATTTGGAATTGATTTAGCTATGTCCGTCTGGCTGGCTGGACCGCACGATAACTCTCGAATGGATCAACCGATTCTGTCCAAAATTTGGCTTTCGTTATATTTCGACTATATCGGTCCACTCCTTCCGGTACCTCCCCCATAAAAGTTCGAAAATGTTCGGAAAATTTGTGCGCACCATAACCCTTGAAGGGAGGAACCGATTTGAACCAAACTTTGCACATCGTGAAATTTTTACCAGACTTAGATGATGTTCTAATATGAACTCAATCGGTCCACTCCTTCGGGTACCTCCCATACAAAATTTTGGATAAGTTTAGATTAGGACCCGCTCTCGAATCGCTTTGATTTTTGTTGCAACACCTTGTATTCACTGCCCCCCATACGACGGTACAAGTTTCATCAAGGGCAAGTCCATACTTCCTGGAAAATAACCTGAAAGTTGCAGTGAGTAGTGGCTGGAGAGCAAGATAAATCTCGAACGGATCTGACGATTCGGTCCAAAATTTGGCTTTCGTAATATTTTGCCCAAACATAGTTAAAGTTCGAAGATAAGCCAAATCGGTGCACTCCTTCAGGTACCTCCCCCACAAATGCTCAAAAATGTTCGGAAAAGTTGTATAAATCTTAGGGGCAAGTCCATACTTCATGAGGAAACAGACAGAAATGTGTAAAAACCTCCATGGCACCATATGTAGTGGCTGGAGGACACGTTAACTCTCGGCCTTCGTCATATTTTGTCCAAACTTTAGTTTTAGTTCGAAGACGGGCAATACCGGTTCACACCTTCGGTACTTACCCCAATATTTAAAAATGTCACTAAAATGATATGCACTACGTCTCTTGAACGGGTCAACCAATTTGGTTCAAACTTTGGATCTCCTAACATTTTGTCCAAATTTAGTTAAACTACTAAAATGGCCCATTTCGGTCCTCTTTTTAGGATACCTACCCCACAAAGGTTCAATATTTGTGTCCTAGTGCAGTTTAGGGTCTGTTCAAAATTCCTTTGGACATTCATACCGATGCTGTTCGATATGGTCATGTTCACAGCGATATTATGTTTTCTGTGGACAAGTTCATGCTTCCTGACATACTGGTCCAAAAGTTATACGATGACCCACTGAAATGGCGCGATATCTATAGAAAAGATATGATTACCAAAAATTACCCCTGTCGGCAAAGTCGACTGTTACTTTTTTACTTGTTGTTGATTACAAAACAGCCAGACAAGGCAGTGCTTGGTGTGTTTGAGAGAAAAATTCTTCGAAAGATCTACGGGCCAATCTGCGTTGACGGTGAATATCGACGTAGTATGAACCACGAGCTGTGTGTAAATTCGGGCCCAATGGCGGTGCACGCAGAATTGGCAGGCCAAAGAATAGATGGCGCAAACAAGTTAATGAGGAGATGACAAGGCGCTGTATTCCAGAAAGCGAAGCACTAATCAGAGAGAGTTGGAGATCTATTCTTAGTTTGACTTATGGAACAAATGTTCTGTAATGGGCCAGCTAAGTAAGTAAGTCCGTCACGATTGAATTCATTGAACCAGTTTTTCATAGTCCTATGTGATGGTCCTTAATCGACATACAAAGAATTAATTTGATTACCGTGATTATCCACGTCGAAAATTATGAAAAATTATCGGACGAAAATGTTTACAAGTAAATTCCATTTATTTGCAAAGTGCTTTTTCAAATCACTGCAAACAACACAACACATGGTCATATGTCAAACTGACCTGAGTTCGCTTACGCTAAAAACTGTCAAATTTGCCAAAAAAAACTGTTAAATTTTCCTGGCGACACTGTGAGTTGCCTAGGCCAGAAGGTTTTCGAGTGACTCTCGTAATGAACATTTGCACCTGTAGAAAAAGATAAAACTTGAAATACTTCTTTCATGGTGGAGGGTATGAAAAAATCGTCCAAGGTGCAAATATCGGGTTTTTATACCCTCCACCATAGTATGGAGGGTATATTAAGTTTGTTTTTCCGTTTGTAACGCATTGAAATACTCATTTGCGACCCTATAAAGTATATATATTCTTGATCAGGGTAAAATTCTGAGTCGATCTGAGCACGTCCGTCCGTCTGTGGTAATCACTCTAGCACCCACAAAAATGGAGGTAGGACGCTGAAATTTTGGGAAAATGCGTATTTTGTTTGCAGGCAGGTCAAGTTCGATGATGGGCTATATCGGTCCACGTTTTGGTATAGCCACCATATAACGGTACCCCCCGATTTACGGTATTTTGACGTTTTTAGCTACATTTTCAGACCGATTTGGCTATAATTTGACACTTAGGGTTCTTAAGTGTCATTAAATATATATAACAAAACTTGTGGACATAGGTCCACGTTTTGGTATAGACCCCATATAACGGTACCCCCCGATTTACGGTATTTTGACGGTTTTAGCTACATTTTGAGACCGATTTAGCTATAATTTGACATTTAGGGTTCTTAAGTATCAATAAACTTATGTAACAAAAGTTGTGGACATAGGTCCACGTTTTGGTATAGCCCCATATAATGGTACCCCCCGATTTGCGGTATTTTGACGTATAATTTGACATTTAGGGTTCTTAAGTGTCAATAAACATATATAACAAAATTTGTGGACATAGGTCCACGTTTTAGTATAGTCCCCATATAACGGTACCCCCCGATTTGCGGTATTTTGACGTTTTTAACTACATTTTCAGACCGATGTAGCTATAATTTGACAGATAGGGTTCTTAAATGCCAATAAACTTATATAACAAAAGTTGTGGGCATAGGTTCACGTTTTGGTATAGCCCCCATATAACGGTACCCCCCGATTTGGGGCATTTTGACGGTTTTTTTCCAGACCGATTTAGTTATAATTTGACATTTAGGGTTCTTAGGTGTCAATAAACTTATATAACAAAAGTTGTGGACATAGGTCCACGTTTTGGTATAGCCCCCATATAACGGTACCCCCGCGATTTACGGTATTTTGACGTTTTTAGCTACATTATCAGACCGATGTAGCTATAATTTGACACTTAGGGTTCTTAAGTATCAATAAACTTATGTAACAAAAGTTGTGGACATAGGTCCACGTTTTGGTATAGCCCCCATATAACGGTACCCCCCGATTTACGGTATTTTGACGTTTTTAGCTACATTTTCAGACCGATGTAGCTATAATTTGACATTTAAAGTTCTTAGGTGTCAATAAACTTATATGACAAAACTTGTGGACATAGGTCCACGTTTTGGTATAGCCCCTATATAACGGTACCCCCGATTTACGGCATTTTGACGTTTTTATCTACATTTTCAGACCGATTTAGCTATAAATTGACATTTAGACTTCTTAAATGTCAATAAACTAATATAACTAGTGGACATAGGTCCATGTTTTGGAATAGCCTCCATATAACGTTACCGCCCGATTTCAGGTATTTTGACGTTTTGGCATTTCTAGACCGAGTTAGTTATAATATTACCGATTTTCGGTATTTTGAAGATTCTAGCTAAAATTTTTAACCGAATTAGGAGTTAATTGACATTAAAGGCTCAAAAACTGTCAACATAGTCCCATGTTTTATTATAACACCTATATAACGGTACCTCCCAATTTCTAGCCCACCAAAAACTGTCAACATACATAGTTAGATATAGGCACCATAAAAAAGGGCCTCCCGAATAAAGCATTTTATGTACATTATCTGACATTTTAACGCACCCACTTAAAGTTGGGGACAGGAATGAAAATTAATTATTCCATTTTAGTTCAGAATATTTTATGGTGGAGGGTATGAAAAGTTCGGCCCGGCCGAACTTAATGCTTTTTATTAAATGGTTTTATTTAGCTCACCCCGTTTGTTTTATTATTTATTCTTGGGTCAAATTTAGTAATTCAAATTTCACCCTCTTCCTGTCAACCGATTAATCTGAAATTTTGTATACACTTTGGATTTTGGTGACAATACAATTATGTTTATTCATTATCATTATAAATTCAAGATGGCCGCCGCTACAAAATAGCGGAAAACGTAGGTTTTATCAATCCCATCAATATGGGTATCAAATGAAAGGGCTCAACAAGCAGAATACAATACACTATAAAAAATTGAAATCCAAGATGGCGGCCGCTACAAAATGGCGGATAACGTAGGTTTTATCAATCCCATCAGTATGGGTGTCAAATGAAAGGGCTCAACAAGCAGAATACAATATACTATAACAAATTTTAATCCAAGATGGCGCCCGCTACAAAATGGCGGATAACGTAGGTTTTATCAATCCCATCAATATGGGTATCAAATGAAAGGTTTCTACAAGTAGAATACAATATACTATAAAAAAATTAAATCCAAGATGGCGGCCGCTACAAAATGGCGGATAAATTAGGTTTTATCAATCCCATCAACATGGGTATCAAATGAAAGGTCTATACAAGTAGAATACAATTTACTATGCAAAATTGAAATCTAAGATGGCCGCCGCTACCAAATGGCTGATAACAATTTGTTATCAATCCCACCAATATGGGTATCAAATAAAAGGGCTTGACAAGAAGAATACAGTGCACTATACAACCTCAATATTTAAGAATGGCGTATAATTAAGATTTAAATTTAGAAATTGAATCTGTAATTTAGGTATCTGATTAATCCAGCCTGAATCCACCACCCAAGTCAAGATTTTTTATCGTGTTGAGGACTGTGTGGCGTTAGGGTGGCTAAAAATGATACGTCGTTAGCGGTACAGTTGGACTGCAATAAACTAACGGGCAAGAAACCTTGCAATAATGAAGCACTAAATGAATTAAACAGAATGCGAAATAAAAACTAAAAACTAGAAAATAACAAGTAAAAAAGCATTAAGTTCGGCCGGGCCGAACTTTTCATACCCTCCACCATAAAATATTCATTCCTGTCCCCAACTTTAAGTGAGTACGTTAAAATGTCAGATAATGTACATAAAATGCTTCATTCGGGAGGCCCTTTTTTATGGTGCCTATATCTAACTGTTGACAATTTTTGGTGGGCTAGAAATTGGGAGGTACTGTTATATAAAACATGGGTCTATGTTGAGAGTTTTTGATGGGAGCCTTTAATGTCATATAACTCCTAATTCGGTTAAAAAATTTAGCTAGAATCCTCAAAATATCAAAAATCGATACATAACGTGGGAACTTCAAATGTCATTAACAGCTAGTTCGGAGGTTTCTGGGCTATACGAAAATATGAACTTAAATGAACAATTTTTGTTGCAGAATTTTTGTTGACTTTTAAATTTTAAATTACAGAAAGTTCGTCCAAAAATAAAGCTAAGTTACGGAAAATCGGGAGGTTTGTTTTGGGCTATACAAAAACATGGACCTACGTTCGGTTAAACATTTTAAGAAAAATCCTCAAAGTACCGAAAATCGGGAAGTATCGTTATATTGGGGCTATGTTGAAAATTGTTGCTGCAGATGCGTGGTGACCACTACAACCTTCAAATGTCAAATTACAGTTAGTTCTGTTAAAAATTGTAGCTAAAATGGCCAAATTACTGAAAATTGGGAGGTACCGTTACATGGGAGCTATATCCGAACATGGACCTATGTTGACAATTTTTGATGGAGAGGTGTTGTGACCACTAAGAACTTCAAATGTCAAATTACTGCTTGTTCGGTTTAATATTGTAGCTAAAATCATCAAATTACTGAAAATCGGGAGGTACCGTTATATGGGGTCTTTCTTGACAATTTTTGGTGGAGAGGTGTGGTGACCACTAAGAATTTCAAATGTCAAATGTTCAAATTACAGATAATTCGGTTAAAACTTGTTGGTAAAATTCTCAAAATACCTGAAATCGGGCGGTAACATTATATGGGGGCTATTCCAAAACATGGACCTATGTCCACTAGTTATATACGTTTATTGACTTTTAAGAACCCTAAATGTCAATTGATAGCTAAATCGGTCTGAAAATGTAGATAAAAACGTCAAAATGTCGTAAATCGGGGGTACCGTTATATGGGGGCTATACCAACACGTGGACCTAGGTCCACAACTTTTGTTATATAAATTTAGTTACACTTAAGGACCCTAAATGTCAAATTATAGCTATATCGGTCTGAAAATGTAGCTAAAAACGTCAAAATACCGTAAATCGGGGGTACCGTTATATGGGGGCTATACCAAAACGTGGACCTATGTCCACAAGTTTTGTCACATAAGTTTATTGACACTTAAGAACAATAAATGTCAAATTATAGCTAAATCGGTCTGAAAAATGTAGCTACAAACGTCAAAATACCGCAAATCGGGGGGTACCGTTATATGGGGGCTATACCAAAACTTAGACCTATGTCCACAACTTTTGTTATATAAGTTTATTGATACTTAAGAACCCTAAATGTTAAATTATAGCTAAATCGGTGTAAAAATGTAGCTAAAAACGTCAAAATACCGCAAATCGGGGGGTACCGTTATATGGGGGCTATACCAAAACGTGGACCTATGTCCACAAGTTTTGTTTTATATGTTTATTGATACTTAAGAACCCCAAATGTCAAATTATAGCCAAATCGGTCTGAAAATGTAGCTAAAAACGTCAAAATACCGTAAATCGGGGGGTACCGTTATATGGGGGCTATACCAAAACGTGGACCGATATAGCCCATCATCGAACTTGACCTGCCTGCAAACAAGGGACGCATTTTCCCAAAATTTCAGCGTCCTATCTCCATTTTTGTGGATGCTAGAGTGATTACCACAGACGGACGGACGGACGGACGGACGGACGGACGTGCTCAGATCGACTTAGAATTTTACCCTGATCAAGAATATATATACTTTATAGGGTCGCACATGAGTATTTCAATGCGTTACAAACGGAAAAACAAACTTAATATACCCTCCATACTATGGTGGAGGGTATAAAAATAGGTAAAAAAACTTTTTAAGTTAAACGGTTTTATGTTAAACATACATTGCAATGTTTAAGATAAATGTACTAAAAACCAAAAAATAATAAAATAGATACAGTCGTGGGAATTATAAACATATGCATAGACTAGACTAAAATAAAACCGTGGGGCACGTCAATTGTCTACAATCGTTGATTAAAATGTTTGTTTTGTAATGTTACACTATAATTAGGCAGTTGTTCAACCGACAACGATGGACGTGTGATAAGTAGGGCTAGAATGTGGAAACAAGCTAGCAAGCTCGATTATAAGCGAGTTTTAGGGTTTCATAGTGGTGAGCGAGTAGTACTTTGTCGATTAAAGACAAACTACGAGCAGTGAAACGATTCCTTGCCAGCCAGCAGTGTGAATGTCCAACGATAAACTAGTTGAAACATCTCTTTTATTTACATGGAGTGTATAACTATTGGAATTTCCAGGAGCAAGAAAATAGTAAGTAATTTCCTCTCCGTCTGCGGGCCAACTGCCTGACGACGAATTAAACGATTCTTCTATCGCACATTAAGTCGATAATTTGTAGACAATTGACGTGCCCCACGGTTTTATTTTAGTCTAGTCTATGCATATGTTTATAATTCCCACGACTGTATCTATTTTATTATTTTTTGGTTTTTAGTACATTTATCTTAAACATTGCAATGTATGTTTAACATAAAACCGTTTAACTTAAAAAGTTTTTTTACCTATTTTTTTTCCGAACATATTAGAACATTTGTGGAAGGAGTGGACCGATATGGATTATCTTCGAAATTAAACTAAGTTTGGACAAAATATTTCGAAGTCCAAATTTTGTACCGAATCGGCAGATCGGTTCGAGAGTTATCTTGCGATCCAACCACTACACATGGTGTATAAGGGGTTTTTACAGCTTTCCGGCTGATTTCTAAGGAAATATGGGCCTGGCCATTATGGAATTTATACCATCGTATAAGGGACAGCGAATACTAGTTGCTACAGCAATAATCAAAGCGATTCGAAAGCAGGTCCTAAACCGAACTTTTCCGAAATTTTGTTTGGGAGGTACACGGAGGAGTGGACCGATTGAGTCTCTTCTAAGTCTTGGACTCTCATCTAAGTCTTGTAGAAATTTTACGATATGCAAAGTTTGGACCAAATCGGTTACTCCCTTCAAGAGTTATCGTGCGCCCAAATTTTCCGAACTTCTTGAACTTTTGTGGGGGTTGTACCGGAAGGAGTGGACCGATATAACCCATCTTCGAACTTTAACTAAGTTTGGACAAAATATTACCAAAGCCAAATTTTTGGACCGAATCCGTTGATCCGTTCGAGAGTTATTGTGCGCTCCAACCAGCCAGACAGAGAGACTGACGGACATGACTAAATCAACTCCAAATTGTCTGAAACGGATTTCGTCCAAACATACGTGGGATCTAAAACCATTATTTCGATGAGGGACGTTTTGCACGTGTGAAAGTGTATATGGTAACATGGGGCGCCTTCACCACTGGGCGGCTTGTGTTATAGATATGAGAGCGGACGCACACGGTTTTCTGTTTTCAGGGTATTGGGAAAAATAATGATGGTAGGTATGTTTTGTGATATCTTCTTTACCTTTTGCGATATCAAAAATATATTTTATACCATTAGAAGACAACTACTGAAGAATATAAATCCCAATAATTAGCATGAAAAAAGCAATTACAAATGTCAATATTTTAATATTATAAAATATGTAAGGGGTGGGGCGCCTACGCAATGATAGGGGTGTGGCGGAATAATAATTTTGAAATTTGTCAGTCAACTTATAATGTGAAGTTAAAATCAAATATTATTCTAAACATATCATATTTTTGAAGTATTATGATTTTTGTGCCTAAATTCAAGGTACCTACTTCAAATAAGTACTAGAACCGGGATCTGCTTGAGAATTGTTGAATCATTTTTGATTATACAATAGAAAACATGATCGTTTTTCGCATAATGTTGATATTGAAGGAACAAGTATGGTAAATTACAGTTTTAGAGTCCGTCGGGGAATGATCCGTATCGATGGCGAAGCTGTCCCATGGGTGGGGAAGCTTCGCCACTTTTTAGACATTTTTTAAATTCTCAAAAACAATATTTTTAAAGCAAAATTATAACCATTTATACATATATTAGAACTTATAGTCAAAATAATATTTGAAAAACTTGAATGGTGTCGATATGAGAACATTTTGAACAAAAACGTGGCGAAGGCTCCCCATGTTACCACATACCCTCGTTAGCATAGCATGGCGAAATTAACGAATTTTTACTTTTTACTTACAATTGCCTAAAATGCTATGTTGAATTTCTCCGGTACGAATATTATACTTTGTGAATGTTTTATTTATATGCATTATATCCCATTGTGCGTACAATGTCTTGTGTTGGACAATAATATTTATAGGGAATATATGTTGTTTTTTTGGTTCCGAAACATTTTTATTATGTTTTGCTTACAAAAAAAGTGAAAAATAGCTTAAAATAATATCTAACGAAAAATAAGAAATTATCATCGTGAAATGGTGGGGGGGGGGATGAATTAATGATTCATATAAGAATATTAGGCATATTTTATGTTATTCTTCAAAAATGAATAATTTATTACTTATAAGAAGCCCTCGTGCAGTTAATTTGGTATGTTAAGAGTTTTTTTCGAAGCAATATTTTATATCGTAAATTTAATTTCCTTGTTTTTCAGCTCACATGTGCAGGTATTTGTATTTTTCTTCTTCTTCATCTACGTTTAAGGTAAGTTTAATTTAAATTATTTTAGTGTATGCTTTAGTTAATGAACATCATTTCCATTAAATTACATTTCAAATTAATTCATTTGGATTGCTTCAATTTTAAATTAATCGCTGTCATTGCTTTAAATGTTAACATGACAATGTTAAGTTGTCACACATGTCTACGACGTCGCGAGGGGTGACTGAATGACTTAAGTGTAAGGACGTGTGTGTGTCTCTACACCTGTGATTATCTGTGTAAAGTAAGAACAATTTACGTCTTATCATTCATTCTCTGTGGAATTACATATTCGTGCAAATGAAGAATAATTGCAAACACACACATTTCAAATGAAATGGGTGATATAAAATGAGTGAAGTAAAGGAGGGTATTGCATTTTTAATCGTAGTGGCGATAAAAAAAAACTCAGAATATAACCCAGACGTCTTCGTTTTCAGTGCACTCAATAGTACGGAATGCTCTTGGCATTATAAGATAGTTGGGGATCCTCCATGATCAGCTACAGATGTTTACAATATTCTGAATCGTATTTGAAAGACTGACTGACTGACAACGGCGCTTGTCATTTGTCGGTCTTTAAGGTCCCCGTTGCCTCTTCTGTGATTTTCGCATTCAACAATATGTATGCATGTAACAGTACTACATTATATATCTCTCTAACATTAAGGAAAAATATTCCTTAGCAATTTCCATTTTCAAACTATCGTCCTTACCTCTACAATGTAATAGGAAATTTGCAATTTTTAATTTGTTTTCCCCAAACGGATAAATTTTCTTCATTTTAGTCGTCATCATCATCAGCATCGTAATGATTGTCGACTAGAAGCATTTATTGCTTGGAATATTAATGAGTTTGGTTTGATTGGTTTTATCTCAATGTCTCCATGGAGCGAGCGTATGAACATTTATGTCACACAACGGCAGCGCTCCTACAGACACACTCACACACACGTACATACTTTAAAAACGATTAAAGATTTAATGACAAAATTTAAATTTCAGCTAAAAGCAAATAAAGGCATCACAACTACACAATAACAATCAGATACCTCTTCTGTTCTTTCTCTTTGTTCTCTTTGTTTCATCCGCAACGATTGTCATTCATGTTCAACAAGGTGTATGCGGCAAGTAAATGCCACATTGAAAGAAATCACAATGGATTTCTGGTTGCAAGCACAAATACAACAAAACTGTCAATTCGTACCACGGAATTGAAAAACAAACGCTAAGGAGAATCGTTGAGAAACAATTTGTTTTGTTGCTGCAACTGCAGCAGCTGAAAAGACAATACAAAACAAAGGTAAACGATTTTATTGAAAGTTGAGCCGGCTGGGAATTGCCTATGGAATAGATTTTCTATGCCAGATCATGATCAGTGGCATCTTAGTGAGGTTTGGGCTGTATTGAGAACTGCATATATCGGAGCGACTGTTCCTGATTCCGTTGGTCCGTGCCGAGACGGAGAAAATCATTGACCAATATGGATGTGTTTTGTCTGTTCTGTGAGATGCTTCAGATGAGGGGAATGCTTGCCGGCCTAGCTAATGTGATGGCACCTGCTGGGATGGCACCTGCTGGGATGGCACCTCCTGACACCAATGATCTCAAAATAATGCTCCCCGAATCATTATACGCTGCGGCCAGATGACAAACATGGATCATCATCACAAGTCAGGCAACATAATGTGTTGCCGACTAAATACATAGTTCCTGCTGCCATGTTATCAGCCGAGTCACCGTAATCATCACGTTATTATAGTAGATCCACCATACAGACACATCCGTAAGCACTTAAGCTACTATCGGGAAGGACATGCAAGATGCCAGTCCATCGAACATCAACCGACTGTTTATAGCGAACTCTCTGAACACCGTGTATCAGCAGGTGGTCTCCGAAGCTATACACGGCTACAGATGCAAGAAAGTCCCAAATCAACATCATCCAGAAGTTTCTTATTGTGAGCGCCTTCTTTCAAGGCAAATTCGTTAGATTACACTTACAACTAAGTTTCGAACTTCTACAGAGACAAAACCCTCACGATACTTTGCATGTATTCAACTGCTCGTTCACACCCACGAATCTAGCTCCTATCAATTTGTGGTTACAGACAACTGAAATTCCTTCAGTTACATTCCATCGCAAAATAGTCGGGAACTGCAAGTGACTATAAATAACACATCTTCAAAAATTTTGGTGTCTACATGAAATTTTGGCGGTATGTTAACTGATGGCTTGAGGCATGCATTTATTTCATCTGCTGGAAGAGTATAACTGGCAGTGTTTGTCTGAAATCTAAACGTGAATTGCTCTTATATCCTTTAAGGATCGTTCTAAAGCTTCTTGGGAATTTGTATGTGCCATCGTACATGCGCACAGTGGATCCACTTGTATGGAGAAAGTGGCCAAAAATATTTCCCGTGTAAATATCAAGCTAATGCGCTGGTTACAGCTTTGTGCTGCTGCGAAGAGTGTTTTAAGAAACCACGAGCGTAACATTCTCCCCCCTTTCCCCTCTGGAGGGGGTATACGGTAAGAATTGTTTTATGCTGTTAATATAAAATGACATAAACAAAGGTCCCGATTATCTTATGATGCATAAATAGGCTTGGGGAAACAAAACAATCTCTAAAACAACCTAAAATCCAACCAATTTAGCGGACTAAGACAATCAACATTTTTGTCTGAAAATTGGTAAAATTTTTAATATAGATCTTATAGTGTTCTTCCTGGAAGACACGTACCGCCAACGTAAGACTACTTTGGAAGAAGATTTCTTCATCTTGCCACTGATGCCAATTATGTTAATGTACGTGGTCAGATAACAGAGTTATACGCTACTATATCCATAGAAATCCTATTCTAGGGCAGCTTTAGTCAGCGACCCACCATTTATAGTATGGATCTAGATGGCAGCTGATTTTAATACTGAATAATCTTAAACCCATGACCTACTTTGGAAAATTATTCCCGAGGTGGGCACTGGTGGGCATCATGACTAAAACCTTAGGTCAAATTTAAGTATATGATCGAATTGGCATTACAAAATACACAAAGAAAAATGCAGCTAACTAGAATTCCATAACACGTTAAAACACTATTTTTAATGAAAATTAAGCTATTACCTCCTGCTTCAAAATCCACTATAATATTTTGCTATACGTATTATTTTCGCGATATTTTGAATATATTTACTTGCACTTAAAATACAGGTTGTACTCACAACAAAAAAATATTAGTCAAATGTTCCGACTTTTGATGCTATTCTTAAGAGGATCGCGTTCGAATGAAACAAAAACTAATATATTTTTAAAAAGGTCCATGTCATAGCTGTCAGAGTTGCCAGATGTTGTACGAAAATTTTGACATTCATTTTTTTATTTTTGGCCAATGGGTGGATCCACTGTGATGCGTTCCAAATGATAACTTCTATTTAATATTGCATGTGTTCAATTCAATCAAAAGAATGTCCAGTGGCAACTTAAGGGTCGACTGTGTCGTCCTTGCACCTTCTTATAATGTATACCTGAAGAAGCTATAGCTATCGACATGTTGCCTTCTAATCCAAAGACTTGCTTTCCAATAAGACCAAAGCTTCGTTAGGCATAACATATGGTATTTCCATTGATTTGTAACATATTTCAGAAATTGGGAGTGGTCGGGTCTTACGGCTAAAATATGTACCCAGGGTTGGGGAAACGGACACGTTCGTAAGTTTATATAGCCTATTACCACCAGGGGCCTTCCCTGTAGTTTTGGAGATATAAAGTATTTAAAAAATGGGCGTGCTAAAGGGTTTTAAAATAAATAGGGCAATGGGGAGGTACCCCGTCCCCTCCGAAATTCAAAAATATATATAGCCTATTTTCACAACGGGTGTTCATGGTGGACCATCGCTGTACATTCCCTGAAATTTTAAAGAAAATCGGCTCACTAAAGCAAAGACAGAGTACAAAATATATAATCTTTTTTCACCACGGGTCCTTCCAGTAGATTCTCTGACATTTTCAACAAAATCAGTTAAGCAGTTTTTGATATATAAGCTATTTAAAAATGTGGGCGTGGTCGGGTCTATAGGCCCCAAATTAGTACGTAGGATCGTATACACAACAACCATTGTCTCGCAAATTAATTTCTCTCCGATACGTTCGTCAGTTTTGCTAAAATAGCGTTTTTAAAAAATTGGGCATAGGGGAGGTACCCCGCCCCCTCCGAAATGCAAAAAAATATATATAGCCTATTTTTCACCACCGGTGTTACCTGTACATTCTCTGAAATTTTCCAGAAAATAGGTTCAGCCGTTTTTGAGTCTATACGGCACATACAAACATACTAACATACACACATTGTCTTTTATATATAAGACTAGCAAAATGCCCGCTACTTCGTATGCGGAAAGGGAAGAATATACAAATAAACAATATTTAATATGAAAATGGTGAACACTAAAAATTTTGATGTACCAATACCTATTTTAAATGATGTTTAATTTCATTTAAATACCGTTCGTACACCTTTAGTTCGAAGTACCAAAAAAAAAAAAAAAAAGAAATACCATGGGTAGTTTAAAAATTGTATCCACGTTTTCCAACCGAAGAAGTTGTAATTTCGGAATTTGTGATATCAAAATGTATTTCCGTATTTCCAACACCAGCTCAATATCTAAACACTAATACAAAAATTCTAAATTCCAGCTATATCCCTTTATGCAACACCAAAACGGTACCAAATTTAGTACTTAAAATGGATAATAGTTTAAAAAATTACATCTCTATATCAAAAACTATATCGCTACAGCGATACACATTTACAGCTCTATATATTCTTCCAAAACCAAATCTGTATGAATTTCTCCACAATATACCCCACCTCTTATCCTAATACCGAATTTCACAATTTCAGCTCTACCTCTTATGGTACGTACAACCAGAATGACATTCATAACAGCGAATATTATACAAAATTTCCGAATTCCACATACCAAATTTAGTACCATTTAATAATTTTCGTACTAAAGTACGAATTTCAATGACTCCACTCTGGCAGTAATCTGAATTCTATATTTCAGGATTTTAGCTCGATGCGTTCACCAAATCCAAATTTTATCACATTAAGTACAATTTAGTACTTTTCGTAAATATAAGTCTACTTAAATCGTTCACTCCAACAGTAATCTTAATTCCAAATTTCAATACCATTTAGTATTTTTTCGTTAACTAATAGTAAGTATTTCCAATATCATTTCAGCCATCAACGACCCTCATACCAAATTTCATAATTTGTACGCATTAAAAAACTCCTTATATTATCGTTCATGCAATAACAAAATCGTACCAAATTTAGTACTTTTCGTACACCTGGGTATAACCTCAAAATATTACCTTTTTATATCAACCAATTATACCAACTGAGATTCTATCTTCCAGCTCTATCAGTTCCCCCAAGCCCAATTATAGTAATTTATATATAAATTCATAACAACGAATTTGCGAAACATCCTTCTAAAATTTCAAAAATTCCAGAAAAAGCCATCTCCATTTCTTAACCCCACATACCAACAGTGACTCTAAGAACAAATTTTAGAATTTCACTCGTTCCTACACCCGATACAACATTTTGACTTCTTTAGTACTTTTCGTAAATATACCAACGTTACACACCAATACTCACCCTAACTCTAAAAATACAAATTCCAGCTCTTTCCCTACACCCAACAACAAATTGAGTACCATGGTACGTATTTTGACAACCACATCTCTCAACCCTACACTGACGATTATACACAATAACAACAAAAATCTTAATTCCAAATCTCAGGAGTCCAGCAGTATCTGTTCGTACCCATAAGTACGATTTTTCAAAACTACCTCAATTCTTCACTTTAACAGTAATTTTAATTCTAAATTTCAGGATTCCAGCTCTAACCGTTCAACCAAGTCTAAATTGTACGAAATTTAATACTTTTCGTAATTTAAATTTCAGAAATCCAGCGCTATCCGTTCACCCAAATTTAATTGTATGAAATGTGGAGCCATTTAGTACTTTCCGTACCCATAATTACGAATTTCCAAATCTTCTTCAATCCTACACTCCAACAGTAACCTTAACGCCAAATTTCAGGTTTCCAGACCTATCCGTTCAATCACTTCCTAATTGTAACAAATTTAATACCATTTAGTACTTTTCGTACCCATAAGTATAATTTTCCCAAATTTCCTGAATCCTACAGTCCAACAGTAATCTTAATTCCAAATTTCAGGATTCCAGCTCTGTCCGTTCATCCAAATCTAAATTGTACCAAATTTAGTACCATTTAGTACTTTTCGTACTCATAAGTACGAATTTCCAAAACTACCTCAATCCTACAATCCAAGAGTAATATTAATTTGAGGATTTCAGCTCTATTCGTTCACCCGAATCGAAATTGTACAAAATTTAGTACCACATAAAACTTTCAGTACCCATAAGTACTAATTTTTAAAACTTCCTCAATCCTACACTCCAACAGTAACCTTAACTCCAAATTTCAGGTTTCCAAGCCTATCCGTTCAATCACTTCCTAATTGTACCAAATTTAGTACTTTTCGTACCCTTAAGTACGAATTTCCAAAACTACTTCAATCCTACACTCCAACAGTAACCTTAATTCCAAATTCCAAATTTCAGGTTTCTAGCTCTATCAGTTCACCCAAATCCAAGTTGTACTAAATTTAGTACCATTGAGTACTTTTTGTATACATAAGTACGAATTTCCAAAACTACCTCCATATCTCAATCCAATACTCCGCCAGTAATCTTAATTCCAAATTTCAGTATTCTTGCACTATCCGTTCATCTAAATCGTACCAAATTTAATACTTTTCGTACCTTTAAGTACGAATTTCCAAAACTTCCTCAATCCTACACTCCATCAGTATACATAATTCCAAATTCCAAAATTCAGGTTTCTAGCTCTTTCCGATCACCCAAATCCAAGTTGTACTAAATTTAGTACCATTTAGTACTTTTCGTATACATAAGTACTAATTTCCAAAACTACCCCCATATCTCAATCCAACACTCCGTCAGTAATCTTAATTCCAAATTTCAGGTTTCCAGCTCTATCCTTTCACCAAAATCCAAATTGTACTAAATTTAGAACCTTTTAGTACTTTTCGTACACATGAGTACTAATTTCACAAACCATTTCCTTTTATAAACACCACTTGCCAACCTTCATTTCCATACCAAATTCCAAGTTTCTAGCTAAATCTGTTCAAAATATACAATTGGTACTAAATTTAGTACTTTTCGTACACATAGAGGTCGAATTTCCAAAAACCCTTTGGTACATCTTTCTAACTATCCATCAGTGATATCCATTCCAAATTTCAGAACTTTAGCTCTTGCCGTTTGCCTAATACAATGGGTACCATATTTAGTACATTTTGGTACTTTTCGTACCCTTCTAGGGCCTTATCTCACACCTACACACCGACAGCAACCCACAGTCAAAATTTCAGCTTTCTAGCTTCAGCGGTTTCGTCTGGGCGATGATATACGTAACGCGTGAACCGTTGTTTTTCAACACTGACTTTGAATGCATTTCGATAAAATGTACTGTTTTAGCACGAATTACCGAGGGAGTTTTTAAAAAAATATTTGCGGGGAAACTTTGGCACAATAGCCGTTTTAGTATATGCCGACAGGGTTTTGGAGCTTTTGGGTCATTATCTCAGGAAGTATTGACTTACTCCA
The DNA here is from genome assembly GCF_047663935.1 of Musca autumnalis. Classification (NCBI taxonomy): domain Eukaryota; kingdom Metazoa; phylum Arthropoda; class Insecta; order Diptera; family Muscidae; genus Musca; species Musca autumnalis. Next base: position 149,766,150 of record NW_027411866.1, on the reverse strand, counting down.
GAACAAGTAAAAAAGGATCAGTCGGCTTTGCCGACAGAGATATACCCTCAGCCTGTGTGAATTGAAACACTGTTTTTTGAAAAACGTACATGTTTAAGGGGTTTTGAAAATTTTGATTTGGATAAAAGCTCAACAAGTTTTGCCGGGAAGTTATCTAAAGGTATGGACCGACATATTCAATTTTGAAAGTAGGTCTTATTTTGGGTGTCATTCCCTTCGATAGATATCGCGACCGCCTGTCGTTTCAGTTGGTCACCATATGATTCAGAGGTTTTGGACCATTATATCAGGAAGCATGTAGTTGCCTACGAAGAACATGATATCGTTGTAAACAGGACCACTAGGTACAAATTTTCAAGGGATCCTCGCACAGACCCTTAACCTCGTTGCTCTTAGCTAATATTATCGAACTTTGGTGGTGGAGGCACCGGAAGGAGTGGACCTACAAGCACCACCTTCGAATTTCATCTAATATTCGAAGAAATATTATGACATGCAAAGTGTGGATCAACTCAGTATTTGGTTCGGGAGTTGTAGTGCTCTCCAGCCACTAGAGGGTTTTTACACTTTTTGGGCTGTTTTCTCAAGAAGTATGGACTTGCCTCTGAAGAAACTTTTACCGTCGTAATTGGGGCAGTGAATGAAAGTTGCTTCAACAAAAATCAAAGTGATTCCAGAGCAGTTCTTAAAGTGAACTTATCCAAAATTTTGTGTGGGAGGTACCCGAAGGAGTGGAAAAATGTAGTCCATATTCGAACCTGATATATATTTGGTAGATATATTGGGATGTGTAAAGTATGGACCAAATCGGTCACTACCATCAAGAGTTATCATGCGCACAATTTTGCCGTACATTTTTGAACTCTTGGGGGGGGGGGGGGAGGTACCTGAAGGAGTGGACTGATATGACTTATCTTCGAACTTAAACTAAGTTTGGAAAAACTATTACGAATGCCAAACTTTGGACCGAATCGGCAGATCCATTCAAGAGTTATCTTGTGCTCCAACCACTACACACGGTGTCATAGGGGTTTTTCGTACCTTTCAGGCTATTTTCTTAGGAAGTATGGACTTGACCCCTGATGAAGCTTGTACTGTCGTATAGAGGACAGTGAATAGAAGCTGCTACAATAAAAATCAAAGCAATTCGAGTGCAGGTCCTAAACTGAACTTTTCCGACATTTTGTGTGGGAGCAGTGGACGGACTGGATCCATATTGGAACCTCATCTAAGTCTAGTAGAAATTTCACGATGTGCAAAGTAGGGACCAAATCGGTTACTCCCTTCAAGAGTTATTGTGCGCACAAATTTTCCGAACATTTCCGAAGTTTTGTGGGGGAGGTACCGGAAGGAATGGATTGACATAACCCATCTCCGAACTTAAACTAAGTTTGGAAAAATATTACGAAAGCCAAATTTTGGACCGAATCGGTTGATCCGTTCGAGAGTTATCGTGCGCTCCAGCCAGCCAGACGGACGGACGTGGCTAAATCAACTCCAAATTGTCTGAAACACATTTCATCCAAACATACTTGGGGTCTAAAACCATTATTTCGATGAGGCACATTTTGCCCGTATGAAAGTGTATATACCCCCGGTAGAATAAATGCTGAGGGTATACAAAAATTTTACCGTTATAAATGAGGCCGCTAGAACAACCTACTGAAAAAAGAATCAAGACGATGCAAGAGGAGATCTTTAACTTCATTTTTTCCTAGGGATGTACCCGAAGGAGTGGACCGATATAGTCCATATTCCATCATGATGCATCGCTGGATGAAATAATACGATGTGCAAAGTCTGCACCAATCAGAAACTCCCTGCGAGAATTATCTTGCGGATTTGCCATTTTGGTTGGTGCCGTCAAGGTTTCTTGGATCTTTTAAGGCAATATCTCAGGAAGTATGAACTTGCGCAAGAAACAAGTAAAAAAGTATCAGTCGGCTTTGCCGACAGAGATATACCCTCAGCCTGTGTATATTGAAACAATTTTTTTTCCAAAAAACGCATGTATTTAGGGAGTTTTAAAAATTTTGGGCGTTTGAACTGACAAAAATGTTGATTAGGATTTAATATCAAAAGTTTTGCGGAGGAGATACTAAAAAGAATGGATCTCCAGCCACTACACATGGTACCATAGGGGTTTTTTAGAACTTCAGGGATGTTTGCTCAAGAAGTATGAACTTGCCCCTGAAACAACTTTTACCATCGCAATTGAGGCAGCAATGCAAGTTGCTTCAACAAAAATCAAAGTGATTCGAAAGCAGGTCTTAAAGTGAACATGTATCCGAAATTTTGAGTGGGAGGTACCGGATGGAGTGGACAAATATAGTCCATATTTGAACCTGATCTATATCTGGTAGATATATTAGGATGTGTAAAGTATGGACCAATTCGGCCACTCTCTTCAAGAGTTATCGTACGCACAATTTTTCCGAACATTTTTGAACTTTTGTGGGGGAGGTACCTGAAGGAGTGGACCGATATGGCTTATCTTCGAACTTAAACTATGTTTGGACAAAATATTACTAAGGCCAAACTTTGGACCGAATCGGCAGACCTGTTCGAGTGTTATTTTGCCCTCCAACCTCCTCACACGGTGTCATAGGGGTTTTTTTGCAATTTTCAGGCTATTTTCTCAGGAAGTATGGACTTGCCCCTGATGAAACTTATACCGTCGTATGGAGGGCAGTGAATACAAGTTGCTAAAGCAAAAATCAAAACGATTCGAGAGATGTTCCTAAACTGAACTTTTCCAAAATTTTGTGTGGGAGGTACCCGACGGAGTGGACCGATTGAGTCCGTATTAAAACCTGATCTAAGTCTGGTACACGCTCCACGATGGGCAACGTATGGACCAAATCGGTTACACCCTTCAAGAGTTATCGTGCGTACAAATTTTCCGAACATTTTCGAACTTTTGTGGGGGAGCTACCGGAAGGAGTGGACCGATATAGCTCATCTTCGAACTTAAACTAAGTTTGGACAAAATATTACGAAAGCCAAAATTTGAACCGAATCGGTTCATCCCTTCGAGAGTTATCGTGCGCTCCAGCCAGCCAGACAGACAGACAGACAGACAGACAGACGGACGGACATTGCTCAATCGACTCCAAATTGTCTAAAACACATTTCGTCCAAACATACTTGGGGTCTAAAACCATTATTTCGATGAGGCACATTTTGCCCGTATGAAAGTGTATATACCCTTCATAGCCTAAAGGCTGAGGCAAGGACACACTACTGCAAAAAAATGCAGAACGACCCGAGAGGAGCTCTTAAACTTCACTTTATTCGAATTTTGTGTGTACCCGAAAGAGTGGACTATGGACTATGTCGATATTCAAACCCGATATATATCTGGAAGGAATAATACGATGCGCGAAGTTTCGACCAAATCAATTGTTATCGAGAGTTATCGGTAACACCATTTTACAGGAAAATGTTGAACTTTTGTGGGGGATGCACCGGAAGGAGTGCACCGATATGGCCCATCTCCGAACTTAAACTAAGTTTGGACAAAATATTACCACACCCAAAATTTGGTTCGAATCTGATCCGTTCGAGAGTTATCGTGCGCACCAGCCAGTTAGACAGACGGACGGACATGGCTAAATCGACTCCAAATTGTCTGAAACTAATTTCCGTTCAGACATTCTTGGGGTCTAAAACCGTTTTTTCGATGAGGCACTATTTTGGTCCTATCAAAGTGTTTACACCAGGGACGTAGCCAGGATTTCATTTCGGGGGGGGCCCACCTGACCAAAATTTTGAAAGTTCATGTTAGCGAAAATTTCTTATTCAGCAAAGACGTAAACCTTATTTTAGACTTATATTACTGATGAAATAATGTTCATTACTATATTTTAAATAAAATGACCTAAGACTTCTTGGCCAATGACCCTTGTCTTTTTGACAATATATCAGAGTTAATATATGTTCAAAACAATGGATATATTAATCATCGCATATATTTTTGGGTGTATCATTTATCAATTAACTCACAACTACAGTGAATGTTATGTAATTCAGTGATATCACTTCGGTAAGTCCAAAATAAGGAGTATACAATCGGAAACCCTTAGAAATATCGTAAGATTTAACTTTTTTGTTTACATGGAATATTGAGGACCTTTCCTTTGTTTCCTACTTCACAAAAGTTCAAAATCGCGCCTTTAATTTTCCACTCCAATTTTATTGAGTAATTTATGGCAGAAAAATGAGATTAGTAGAGAATTGATTTATGCAGAGGGAACGTTCAGATATCATGACGTTATCCAGTAGTATTTTTATACCCTCCACCATAGTATGGAGGGTATATTAAGTTTGTTTTTCCGTTTGTAACGCATTGAAATACTCATTTGCGACCCTATAAAGTATATATATTCTTGATCAGGGTAAAATTCTAAGTCGATCTGAGCACGTCCGTCCGTCCGTCCGTCCGTCCGTCCGTCTGTGGTAATCACTCTAGCATCCACAAAAATGGAGATAGGACGCTGAAATTTTGGGAAAATGCGTCTTTTGTTTGCAGGCAGGTCAAGTTCGATGATGGGCTATATCGGTCCACGTTTTGGTATAGCCCCCATATAACGGTACCCCCCGATTTGCGGTATTTTGACGTTTTTAGCTACATTTTTAGACCGATTTAGCTATAATTTAACATTTAGGGTTCTTAAGTATCAATAAACTTATATAACAAAAGTTGTGGACATAGGACCACGTTTTGGTATAGCCCCCATATAACGGTACCCCCCGATATACGGTATTTTGACGGTTTTAGCTACATTATCAGACCAATGTAGCTATAATTTGACATTTAGGGTTCTTAAGTGTTAATAAACTTATATATTAGAAGCTGTGGACATAGGTCCACGTTTTGGTATAGCCCCCATATAACGGTACCCCCCGATTTGCGGTATTTTGACGTTTTTAGCTACATTTTCAGACCGATGTAGCTATAATTTGACATTTAGGGTTCTTAAGTATCAATAAACTTATATAACAAAAGTTGTGGACATAGGTCCACGTTTTGGTATAGCCCCCATATAACGGTACCCCCCGATTTACGGTATTTTGACGGTTTTAGCTACATTTTCAGACCGATTTGGCTATAATTTGACATTTAGGGTTCCTAAGTGTCACTAAACATATATAACAACATTTGTGGACATAGGTCCACGTTTTGGTATAGCCCCCCATATAACGGTACCCCCGGATTTGCGACATTTTGACGTTTTTAGCAACATTTTCAGACCGATTTAGCTATAATTTGACATTTAGGGTTCTTAAGTATCAATAAACTTATATAACAAAAGTTGTGGACATATGTCCACGTTTTGGTATAGCCCCCATATAACGGTACCCCCCGATATACGGTATTTTGACGTTTTTAGCTACATTATCAGACCGATGTAGCTATAATTTGACATTTAGGGTTCTTAAGTGTTAATAAACTTATATAGCAAAAGTTGTGGACATAGGTCCACGTTTTGGTATAGCCCCCATATAACGGTACCCCCCGATTTGAGGTATTTTGACGTTTTTAGCTACATTTTCAGACCGATGTAGCTATAATTTGACATTTAGGGTTCTTAAATGTCAATAAACTTATATAACAAAAGTTGTGGACATAGGTCCACGTTTTGGTATAGCCCCCATATAACTGTACCCCCCGATTTACGGTATTTTGACGGTTTTAGCTACATTTTCAGACCGACTTAGCTATAATTTGACATTTAGGGTTCTTAAGTGCCAATTAACTTATTTAACATAACTTGTGGACATAGGTCCACGTTTTGGTATAGCCCCCATATAACGGTACCCCCCGATTTGCGGTATTTTGACGTTTTTATCTACATTTTCAGACCGATTTAGCTATCAATTGACATTTAGGGTTCTTAAATGTCAATAAACTTATATAGCTAGTGGACATATGTCCATGTTTTGGAATAGCCCCCATATAACGTTACCGCCCGATTTCAGGTATTTTGAGAATTTTACCAACAAGTTTTAACCGAATTATCTGTAATTTGAACATTTGACATTTGAAATTCTTAGTGGTCACCACACCTCTCCACTAAAAATTGTCAAGAAAGCCCCCATATAACGGTACCTCCCGATTTTCATTAATTTGATGATTTTAGCTACAATATTAAACCGAACTAGCAGTAATTTGACATTTGAAGTTCTTAGTGGTCACAACACCTCTCCATCAAAAATTGTCAACATAGGTCCATGTTCGGATATAGCTCCCATGTAACGGTACCTCCCAATTTTCAGTAATTTGGCCATTTAACTACAATTTTTAACAGAACTAACTGTAATTTGACATTTGAAGGTTGTAGTGGTCACCACGCATCTGCATCAACAATTTTCAACATAGCCCCAATATAACGATACTTCCCGATTTTCGGTACTTTGAGGATTTTACTTAAAATGTTTAACCGAACGTAGGTCCATGTTTTTGTATAGCCCCAAAACAAACCTCCCAATTTTCCGTACCTTAGCTTAATTTTTGGACGAACTTTCTGTAATTTGAAATTTAAAAGTCAACAAAAATTCTGCAACAAAAATTGTTAATTTAAGTTCATATTTTCGTATAGCCCAGATACCTCCGAACTAGCTGTTAATGACATTTGAAGCTCCCACGTTATGTACCGATTTTCGATATTTTGAGGATTCTAGCTAAATTTTTTAACCGAATTAGGAGTTATTTGACATTAAAGGCTCCCATCAAAAACTCTTAACATAGACCCATGTTTTATTATAACCCCTATATAACAGTACCTCCCAATTTCTAGCCCACCAAAAATTGTCAACAGTTAGATATAGGCACCATAAAAAAGGGCCTCCCGAATGAAGCATTTTATGTACATTATCTGACATTTTAACGTACTCACTTAAAGTTGGGGACAGGAATGAATATTTTATGGTGGAGGGTATGAAAAGTTCGGCCCGGCCGAACTTAATGCTTTTTTACTTGTTTATATTTACTTGTATATTTAGCAGTTATGTCCTAAATTTGGCCTTCGTGATATTTTGTCCAAATTTCGATCAACTTCGAATATGGACAATATCGATGCACTCTCTCGATATCCTTCCACAGAGTATTTCTAAAATTTTCAGAGAAGTGCAGTTTAAGACCTCTCTGGATAATTAGTAAATATGGTTTCACTTCCTTTATGCTAATAATTTAGTTATAAGTAAAAATATGAAATAAATAAACGCTTTGCTTTTTGCAACAAGCGTTCTCGGGTCCCCTATTACTACAGTACAAGTTTTTTAGGGGCAAGTCCATACTTCCAGAGAAAATGGCCCGAAAGCTGTAAAGAACACCTATGGCACCTACATGTGCGCACAACAACTGTCGAACCGGATACTACGTTGTTCCAAACTTTGTTTATCGCGATATTTCTGCGAGCCTTATATAAAGTTCCAAGATGGTGATTTTCGGTCTACTCCTTCTGGTATTTCCCTCAAATTACAAGAATTGTAGCTAAAGCGGTATGTGCGATTTTTTTTTTGAATGGAGCAACAGATTTGGTCCAAGCTTTGGATTTAGTAATATTTTTCCAAACTTAGTTTTAGCTAGAAAACAAGTAAAAAAGTGTCAGTCGGCTTTGCCGACAGATATATACCCTCAGCCAATGTGAAGCGAAACTTTCACCTACGGACAGATCGAATATATTTAAGGTCTCTTCAGAATTTTGTGGCCCTTTTGGGACATTTCCCTTTCCCGACAAAAATGTGAGTTAGGACTAAACTAAATTTTGACAAAATATTAGGAGATCCAAAGTTTGGACCAAATTGGTTGCCCTATTCAAGTGATACATATCGTCCTAACATTTTAGTGAAATTTTTTAAATATTGGGGAGAAGTACCGGAATTTGTGGACCGGTATTGCCCCATGAAACTAAGTTTGGATATAATATGACGATAAAGGTTGAACAGTTCGAGAGTTATCGTGCTCTCCGCCACATATGGTGACACAGGGATTTTTTACACCTTTCGGGCTGCTTTCCTAGGAAATATGGACTTGCCTAGGAAATATGGACATACTTAAACTATGTTTGGACAAAATATTACTAAGGCCACATTTTGGACCGAATCGGAAGATCCGTTCGAGAGTTATCGTACACTCCAGCCAGCCATACAGACGGACGACATAGCTCAATCGACTCCAAATTGTCTCAAAAACATTTCGTCCAAACATACTTGGGGTCTGAAACCATTATTTCGATGAGGCACATTTTGCCCGTATGAAAGTGTATATACCCTCGTTAGCATAAATGCTGAGGGTATAATGAACCACATTGGTGAAGAACTGAAATGAATGGTGGGCGCAATATCTTTTAAAAGGAATGACCTCCAAAATAATATCTACTTCCAAAATAAACTATGTTGGTCCGGTCCATTTCTTCAGGTACCTTCTCCGCAACACTTGTGATAAATGATAAAATCTATATCTTGTTGGCAAGTTCATACGTCCGCAAATGGCTACACAATTCTGAAAATCTCCTAATACATAGGTTTGGGTTAAGGGATTTTGGTTGTGTAGCCGTTGTTCGATCTGTCCATAATTGAAAGTTTCAGTTCACACAGGCTCACGGTATATTCCTGCCCGCAAAGCCGACTGATACTTGTTGAGATTTTGACGAAGAAGAATCTGTTTCCGACCAGTTTTTTATACCCTACACCACTATGTGGAGAGGGTATTATAAGTTGGTTCTGGCCAAAAAGTTTGTAACGCATCGAAATAATGGTCGTAGATCCATACTTATATATACCAAAATGAATGTCTCGACGATCTGAGTCGATCTGTTGGTTGCTTATGGAGGTCCCAGAGAGAGAGAGGCATATTATGTTTGGTGATAGGCGGACTATATTCCCTAAAAGAAATGTTTATCAGTGAAAAGCTTATGCACAGGGGTAGTGGTGTAGGGTATCACATGGTCGGCCCCGTCCCGACTATAGCCTTTGCTCACTTGTTTGATTTCGTTTGTCGTCATAAAGTCCTTTGCCGAAGAAGGAAAAAGGAACATTTCTAGAAATGTGTATCCATTGAAAGTACGTCCCAAAATACAATTCAATGAGTAATCGACTGAAAAATCCCTGAAGATGAAATTCAATGTAATTTCGAAATATTGGAAATAGTATGCAATAAATAAAATACAAACTTTAACCAAAATAATCTTGATTTTATTATCATTCGAAATGTCGAACCAAACATAAACAGCCCAATTATGAATATCAACTCCCCGTGAGTTTTCTCACCTTGAAACGGTTGAAAGACAAAACTCAAGGGGAGTTTACATTCATAATCACCCTGAAAAATACGACAGAAAAATCCTTTTTTGTACAAAAGGCATTTACTAATTTGTAGCAAGAGACCAGTTTCAAATAATCTCAACGGGCGACACTGCGGTGGAACAGAATTATATCAAATTTCATGCAAATTTCAAACATAATAAAGAATTTGTAATTGTTATGATGTTCAAAATAGTTCATTACAAAAACGTTTTAGAAACTATATACAAAAATTTAAGACCACAAAATTAAGCAACGATTTTATCTTTTATTGCTGAAGTGCTCTTATCAAAAATTTCAAAAACAAACGATCGCAAGAATGTTTTTTCTAGATGTTGTTTTTAAGCCAAAGTATTGGACGTAATATGCAACAAACGTTCATCAAATACAAATAAACATCTTGTTCTGAACTCAGTAACACTTGCAGTCAGCCTAAAATTACGAATAAACGCTTAAACAACACCTTAAAACATAACAACAACTATGCGGAAAATTGCTCAAAAAGTCTAACGTGCTCATTAGTCTTTATACTTTCAAATATGTTGGACAATAAGTATACCAATGTAGTTAAATAATTCTCTGTAATACTTCCTCCAAATTCTTTACATACTTCTTGAAACATTTAAAACATTTTAAAATTTTATTCAAAAATTAAAAAAATGTGTAGCATAAGCTAATATCCTATGGGATCGAAAATCATTTCGGGGGGGGCCCGGGCCCCCCGAGCCCTCCCCCTGGCTACGTCGGTGGTTTACACCCCTTCTAGCCTAAAGGCTGAGGGTATAAATAGGGAAAAGTGTGTTGAAGCAAACACGTTTTTGTTTGTTATTGTCCAATTATTAGCTTTAGAGCACAATGTACAGCTTAATGCTCAAAGACAAAGTTAAAGAATACACCTCAGGCATTAAGCTCCCAATGTATAATTTTTCAAATTTTCACTTCAACTATGTCAAAAGGATGCTGACATTTTGAAGCAAAAAAAAAAACAGTGATTTTTGAACTTTTGCTTTAATCTGGACGCGCGACTAGATTTGTCTGAAAACTTAATATGTAATTGTAGTACTCACGATTATGAATTTTTTAATGTATAAGTGCAGTATTCTTAGGATCGCAGCAATCTGCGCTCAAAGTCAAAAATTTGTGTGTAAATTTTTCAAAAAAAAAAAAACTTATTTTTTTGGTTCAAATTTTACAACTGTCATACGATTTGCGTGGAAACCCGCGGATATGATACCCATCAGACTTCGAAAATCTGCAAAAATGTTTTTTAAACAAGTAAAAAAGTATCAGTCGGCTTTGCCGACAGAGATATACCCTCAGCCTGTGTATATTGAAACAATTTTTTCCCAAAATACGTATGTATTTAGGGGGTTTTAAAAATTTTGGGCATTTGAACCGACAAAAAATTTGATTAGGATTAAAGATCAAAAGTCTTGCGAAGGAGATACTAAAAGGAATGGATCGACATTGACCGTTATGGAAGTGGATCTCCAGCCACAACATATGGTGCCATAGGGGGTTTTTACACTCTTCGGGCTGTTTGCTCAAGAAGTATGGACTTGCCCCTAAAAAAACTTTTACCATCGTAATTGAGGCAGCGAATGCAAGTTGGAGGTACCGGATGGAGTGGACCAATATAGTCCATATTTGAACCTGATCTATATATGGTAGATATATTAGGATGTGTAAAGTATAGACCAATTCGGCCACTCCCTTCAAGAGTTACCGTACGAACAATTTTTCCGAACATTTGTGGGGGAGGTACATGAAGGAGTGGACCGATATGGCTTATCTTCAAACTTAAACTATGTTTGGACAAAATATTACTAAGGCCGTATGCTGGACCGAATCGGCAGATTCGTTCGAGAGTTATCTTGCGCTCCAACCACCTCACGCGGTGTCATAGGGGTTTTTTGCAACTTTCATGCTATTTTCTCAGGAAGTATGGACTTGCCCCTGATGAAACTTGTACCGTCGTATGGAGGGCAGTGAATACAAGTTGCTAAAACAAAAATCAAAGCGATTCGAGAGATGGCCCTAAACTGAACTTTTCCGAAATTTTGTGTGGGAGGTACCCGAAGGAGTGGACCAATTGAGACCATATTGGAACCTCATATTACTCTGGTAGAAAGTTTACGCTATACAAAGTATGGACCAAATCGGTCACTCCCTTTAAGAGTTACCGTGCGCACAAAATTTCCGAACATTTTCGAACTTTTGTGGGGGAGGTACCGGAAGGAGTGGACCGATGTAGCTCATCTTCGAACTTAAACTAAGTTTGGGCAAAATATTACGAAAGCCAAAATTTGAACCGAATCGGTTCATCCGTTCGAGAGTTATCGTGCGCTCCAGCCAGCAGGACAGGCAGACAGACAGACAGACAGACAGACGGACGGACATGGCTAGATCGACTCCAAATTGTCTGAAACACATTTCGTCCAAACATACTTGGGGTCTAAAACCATTATTTCGATGAGGCACATTTTCATCGTATCAAAGTGTATATACCCTCCTTAGCCTAAAGGCTGAGGGTATAAACATAGCGTATTAAAAGGTGTTTTGGATGCTTCATTTTTACTTAAAAATAGATCGATACATCAGTGTAAAATTTGCGAAGACGTATGTATAAAAACTATCGGAAATCCGGAGATATAATAGTTTCTTTCTAAAAATTGAGTGAGATGCTACATCCACTGTTATTGATAGATCGCACTGAAACGGTATAGAATGATATATTTTTTAATGGTGATCATTGAAATCGGATGAGCATAAAACGTAAATGTACTTCGTGGAAATTGTTGCCATTTTACTGTTTTCTCAACCCTAGTATGCAACTGATGCAACATATTGGTTGTCAAATATAATTTCACAAAGTGTACATCAAATAAAAGGGATTCATTCACTGCGTTCGAAAATCGGATGCGTATGTTGTCATTTCCACTATTACGCGGGTTTTATATGCGTTCCAAGTGTTGTGATATTCAACATAACTTTATTTTAATTCGATGCCACGATTGGAATTCCTTGTGATTTAATATAATGATCTAAAAATGTTCGCCAATAGGATAACTATAAGGCAAACATTGGTTCATTATTGCAAGAAATTTTGAAGAAAAAGAGAAAGAACTCGAACAATATTTTCTTCAACTTTTGCTATAAAATCACATGATAACAAAATTTGGATAATACAATTTTTATTTTTCCTCAAATTTTCTTTGTATTTTTGCAAATAACACGAATATTATAGCCCCGACCTTCACGACGTAGACTTAATTTTATTTTTCAAAATCTCTGGATGCTTTTGCATCCGTTTGTAACACATTGAAATACTCATTTGCGACCATATAAAATATATATTCTTGATCAGGGTAAAATTCTGAGTCGATCTATGCATGTCCGTCCGTCCGTCTGTGGTAATCACTATAGCATCCACAAAAATAGAGATATGACGCTGAAATTTTGGGAAAATGCGTCTTTTGTTTTGGTATAGCCCCCATATAACGGTACCGCCCGATTTCCGGTATTTCGACGTTTTTAGTCACATTTTTTAGACAGAATTAGCTATAATTTGACATTTAGGGTTCCTAGTTACCACAGAACTTATATTCAACAAATTATGGACATAGGTCCATGTTTTGGTATAGCCCCCATATAACTGTACCTCCGATTTTCGGTGTTTTGAGGATTTTACCTACAATTTTTAACCGTACTAGCTGTAATTTGACATTTGAAGTTTTTAGTGGTCAACACATATCTTCACCAAAAATGGTCAACATAGGTCCATGTTTGAATATAACCCATATGTAACGGTACCTCCCGATTTTCGGTATTTTGATGATTTTTAGCTATAATTTTTAACCAAATTAGCTGTAATTTGACATTTGAAGTTTTTCGTAGTCAACACATATCTCCACCAAAAATTGTCAACATAGGTCCATGTTTGAATATAACCCATATGTAACGGTAACTCCCGATTTTCGGTATTTTGATGATTTTTAGCTATAATTTTTAACCAAATTAGCTGTAATTTGACATTTGAAGTTTTTCGTAGTCAACACATATCTCCACCAAAAATTGTCAACATAGGTCCATGTTTGAATATAGCCCCCATGTAACGGTACATCCTGATTTTCGGTATTTTCATGATTTTTAGCTAAAATGTTAACCAAACTAGCTGTTACTTGACATTTGAAGTTCGTAGTGGCCACCACACCTCCCACCAAAAATTGTCAAGATAGGTCCATGTTTGGATATAGCCCCATATAACGGTACCTCCCGAGTTTCGGTATTTTGAGGACTTTACTTACAGTTCTTAACCGAACTAGCTACAACCAAACTACCAGTAATTTGACATTTGAGATTCCCAGTGGTCACACAACTTCTCCATCAACAACTCGTCGGTGTCATGCTTAAGTGTTCCATACGCCATTTTTGACTTTTTGAGATACAGGTGGTTTCTAGGGTTTTCCGGTATGCTCTTTCTGAATTTCTAGTAGGTTTTCTCCTATCTGCTCTAGTTTCCGAGATATCCACGCCTCGACGGGAAAGCATAAACTTTTTTCAGTTATGAAATTAATATTTTAACAACTTACAAGTTTAAAAACACATTTCAAAAATCAGAATTTCAATTTTCGATTTAGAAGTATTTAATTTATTGAGGCAAAGATGGAAAAATTTTTTGTCACTTTGTTCCATGTGATTTACAATATTTCACATTTGTGTCATAAGTGCGGATATGGAACGAATCGACAAAAATTATTTTTTTTTTTAAATCTCTAGAACTTTTATATTCCAATACATATTCCTCTAATTTTTTGCAAATATGTTCTATACACTATTATTAATATTTCAAGTCAAAAATATAAATATTTGCTTTAGCCAGCTCCCCACAGTTGTGACGCAAAACATTAAAATGCGATTATCTCAAAACAGGCAAATGGCGTATGGAACACTTAAGCATGACACCGACGAACTGTCAACATAGGTCCATGTTTTGTTGTGACCTCTATATAACGGTACCTCCTGATTTTTCGTGTTTTGAAGGTTTTAGCTAAAATTATTAGCTGAACTAAATGTAATTTGTCATTTGCGGCTCCCTGTTGTCACGAAGCTCCTCCATCATAGGCTACTCTAAAAATGGGCAACATATAAAAGTGCCACTGCTTCAGCGGATTGCTTAATCCATCTGATGTTCGAGTACAGCCGCCTCTCACTGCACAATTGTCGAATACAACATGGAAGACCCAATTTCCCAGCAGAGGTGACGAGAGTAGCAAAGCTTCGTACCCTAATCACCTCACAGTCAGAGATTAACTTACATTGCAATGTGGCTGGCTTGATCAACTGAAGTGTTGCAGAATTGAAGCTGGTACTAGTAAACTTTGTCGAGTCACTCTCAGTCGTCTTGGGCGACGACAAGTTGACTTTTCCGAAAATACGAGAGCAGAGTATCTCACGAAAGTCCTCAAGTTGGCTATCGACAACAAAAAAGGTACGTACCCGATTAAACGTGGCGAAGGAAGCATCACAGAAGTTGAAAAGCCGGAGTGTGGAGAAATCGAGACAGGAACCAGAATGAAGTCCGAAAATTCTACCAAAGAGTCAAACATCAAACTGATGGCTTTGGTACAGGCTAATCCTCCTGTAGAGACCAGCAAGGTAATTTGGTAACTGATACAGATAGTGTGCGAAGATGACGAAAATACCACAGATCCAATCCCAGAAGATGGTATTGAATGTATACCGCCCAGCCTAGATGAAGTAAAGACAACAATAAATCGGCTGAAGAATAATAAGGCAGCAGGAGCCGATGGCTTACCAGCCGAACTGTTCAAAACCGGAGGCGACACTGATAAGGTGTATTCATCAGCTAGTTAGCACCATCTGGCAGGAAGAACGAGTACCCGACGATTGGAACCTGAGTATCCTGTGCCCCGTCCACAAGAAAGGAGATATAACTGTATGCAGTAACTATAGGGGCATAAGTCTACTCCCTATTGCCTACAAGATAGTGTCAGGGATATTGTGCGAACGACTAAAGCCTATGGTCAACGAGATAATTGGACCATACTAATGCGGCTTTAGACCTGGCAAGTCCACCATTGACCAGATATTTATCCTGCGGTAAATCCTGATGAAGACCCGAGAGATGCAGATCGACACCTACTACCTTTTTGTCGATTATAAAGCAGTCTTCGGCAGTCCGCTGCGTTCAAAGGTATTCCAAGCAATGTCTGAATTTGGTATCCCCGCAAAGCTCATTCGGCTTTGTAAAATGATTCTAACTGACACAAGATCTTCAGTTAAAATAGGAAGAACCTCTCCGAAGAGTTTTGTACCAAAAGAAGTTTTGGCAAGGATACAGCCTTTCGTGTGATCTTTTCAACATCCTGCTGGAAAAAGTTATACGAGAGGCAAACGTCAACAGAAGTGGCACAATCTACACCAATAGTCACATGTTACTTGCTTATGCTGACAATATAGATATCATGGGCCGATCAATAAAAGAAGTAACTGATACCTTTATGAAGGTCGAAGAAGAATCTGCTAAAGTGGGTTTGGCGGTAAACGGTGAGAAGACCAAGATGATGGTGTCGACGCGCAATGCGTCCATTGAGCTCGGACCAACTGTGGAAATTG
Organism: Musca autumnalis; assembly: GCF_047663935.1. Classification (NCBI taxonomy): domain Eukaryota; kingdom Metazoa; phylum Arthropoda; class Insecta; order Diptera; family Muscidae; genus Musca; species Musca autumnalis. The sequence continues at coordinate 149,750,205 of NW_027411866.1, read as the reverse complement.
GTCCCTATAATTTTGAGGCAGTAAAAGACTTCGTCTACCTCGACACCTCACAAACGACATCAGTTGTGAAATAAAAAGAAGAATTCTATTGGCCAACAGATGCTACTTTGGTTTAAGTAAGCAGTTTAAAAACAAAGCCACATCTCGTCAAACAAAAATAACGCTTTACAAAACACTGATACTACCCGTGCTGATGTATGTCTCCGAAGCCTGGGTACATGCGCAAGCAGACATGGCAGTGCTTGGTGTGTGTGAGAGAAAAATTCTTCGAAAGATCTACGGACCAATCTGCGTTGACGGTGAATATCGACGTCGCATGAACCACGAGCCGTATCTGCTATACAACGACAGCAATATAGTTAAACGTATCGAGATGCAGCGATTGCGTTGGCTAGGCCATATCATAAGAATGGGCGAAGATGAACCCGCTAAAAAGGCGTATAAATACGAACCGCTTGGCGGTGCACGCAGAATTGGCAGGCCAAGAAATAGATGGCGCAAACAAGTGGATGAAGAGATGAAAAGGCGCGGTATTCAGGAGTGCGAAGCAACAAATAGAGAGTGCTATGGAACAAATGTTATGTAATTGGCCAGCTATGTAAGTATAGGACTACTCTAAAATCAGTTAAAACGCGAAGCGCACAAGAGAGTTATTAGGAAAAAAAGAGAGAAAGGAAAAGGTGGGATGAGATGTAAATGATATGTACTGGAGCCAGAATGAAGTCAAATAGTTAATCTGGTGCAAGTTGTCGATAGCTTGCTAAGTTTTTGAAAACAACGCGGGCCCCATAGAGTAAGAAGCCTATTTATTTTGGTGATGGTCGGATAATATTAAAGGGTCGGAATGGGTAAACAACTTATATGCAGAACATTTATAGTTTTATTCATATGTGAATATCTTCGCTTCTAGTTGGCGTACCACTTTCCCATTATTATTTGAATTGTACTGGCGACTACTTCGACTCTGGTTGGAATTCCACTCAAATGGTGTTTTGAAAATTATAGGAATATGCATTTTTTGTACAGACTCTTGTGACTTTTCGGATATGACTACATTTATTATAACAAAAAGTCTGCAGATAAATTTTGTAGGGTGCAGTAAAAAGTAACCATAATTGTTTGTTTGTGTTAAAGGACTTATGATGACAACCAACAATATTACAACAACATGAAAAACCATAACAATGGATCATCTTTTTATACTAGTGGTTTTCAAATGACAGACACTTTCCTTCCTTTGAAGTCATTGACGTTTGTCTCTCTGATGACCTCTTTATGAATTGTTTTGACAAATCGTTTTCAATTCTAGGACATTTATGTTAAGAATGATTTTTTTATATTCAACCGCTGTCTATCGTTCTTCTTTTTCTGCTTTGTGTCACAATTCCTTTATTTGTGTTGTTTTTAGGTTATGTCCTTTTTCCAGTTTCTGTCAATTTTTATCCTTTGAGTGGCGTTTTTTGTTAGACAAATACAGATAAAACCTAAAAGATAATAACTGTAATTATGGAAACAAATACTGGTAGATTTCTTTTTCTTCACTTCCTTCCATTGCGTTTTCTTTTTTATTCTTTTTGCACAAGAGAAGACGAAATAAATGCATTTTTTAATTGCATTTGTCGTTTGGTTTGTTAGGCGAATTGGAAATGAAAGAGAGCCCGCAATAACATGACTGGCAGTAGTTAGTAATAGGATGTTGAAATTGCAACTCTTACTGCATTCTTCGAATGTTTCCCAATCTCATTTTACCCAATGGATTTTATAACAGCAAATAGACAGTTTGTTTGAGAATGATAATTGTACTGCCAAAGTAATTCCCCCTCAATCTAAGATCCTAATTTGACACTTTAAATGTTTAATGAAATGTAAGAAAGTTAAAAATTGCGAAGACAGTACATACGTATTTGGAAGGTTATAAAGGAATGTGTGTTATTCCAACCCATGCACTATAGGTTAAATAGCCCATTTTACTGGCCAAAAGTCAGATTTCTAACCTTTTAATTTCATCTGTTTGGTATTACTTTTTTGTAAGAAACATGTCAAAGCAACTGAAAATTAATTTTGTTTTAGTATTTGTCATTTTACCGTTACATGGTAAGCGGGGAAATGCGAACTTTTCATGTATCATTAAAAATGTGCTGAAGAAATATGTTTATTTCTAACCGTTCAAAGTGTACCAAAATCAAAATATTTATATGAGTAACGAATTGACAAATAAGTATTCGATGTCGGTTTATAAAAAATATGTATGTAGGTATATTCATGTTTGTTTATAAATAGTCATTCAATGAGCGTTGACTTAGAACTAACGCAGAAATATAAAAATTTTGAGGTTATATAGGCTTTTAAAGTTTCGGCAATGTTTGGCAACCGAAGCAAAAATTGAAATGGGTTCCCCGATTCGTGCCAAACACCGAAAATTATATGTGATATTACAACTCTTTTGTAAATCTTTTTAGTAAAAGTGCAAAACGTATCAGAAAATATAATCGGGGTTCCAAGGTAAAGGTACATAATAGTTTGAAGGCCTCCTTGCATTAAAACTACAACGAAACACAACTGAAAATGTGCTTACGATTACGTCCCGTAATCGATGCCTTAAATTTTGTTGACAAACAACAGGTTTTTCAATTTTGGTCACCAATGGGTTAAGGTACCTGTTATGTATTAGGTCCATAAAGGGTTAATTTTTTTGCCAAAATTGTGTCGTTTTCCTTTCCGAAGCTAAGAAAGCTATTCTGATTTGAACCAAATATTTTTTTTTTTTCAACTGTATGACTTTTGGCCAGTGAAATGGGCTATTTAACCTATAGTGCCATGGTACAATCGTTAAAAGGTAGGACATAGAAAACAGCTGATTACAATTTTTTCTATTGGTTTGCTTATTCTTTCAAATCAGTATACACGAATTTTATTTGTATTGTTTTGAAAACTATGACAAAATATTTTATACTTATTAAAATTCAGTCGAAATGAAAGTTGTTATTACAACACACGGTGAGCCTTAACTAATTTTAAATGGAAGGTGCTTACACCTCGGAAGTTTTTGCTGATTCTGAAACTACAATGCTCATAGATGAGAAATATCATGAAACAAAAAAATCGCCGGAGGGATTTTAAAGTAAATCGCGATTTAAGTTCACATTTTTAGGGGTTCTTTAGGTTTTCACGATTTTGCTTGGAAACCGCGAGTTCTATGTAAATGGCACTAAAGCATATGTTGTAGCAAAGAAAATTCTCCACAAGCTTGGCCTTTATGATATTTTCGTAGGTTTTACCGTTTTTGAGATATAGAAGTTCAAATTGCGACAACGCACTGACTGTATCGCCTCCTTATAAAACAATGTAATTACTGGAATTTCCCAAATTAAACTTATATATCTGGAAAATGGTGCAACCTAGGAAAAAATAAATTATCCAATCTTGTAGAGAATTTTCACAGCTTCAACATTTTCTTTAGTTTTATTTTGATATGACTTGCGGTTTCCAAGCAAAATCTTGAAGACTTAAGATAAAAACCTAAAAATTTTAACTGTAGAGAATTTTCACAGCTATAACAATTTCTTTATTCTCATTTCGATACGACTTGCGGTTGCCAAGCAAAATCGTGAAAACCAAAAAAACCCTAAAATTGTGAATTTTGATCGCGATTTTTTTAAAAACCCCCCCGGCGATTTTGTCTCTTTTTTTATTTTTCTCATCTATGAACATTGCTGTTTCAGAATCCGCAAAAACATCCCATGTGTAAGCCGTTTTCATTAAAAGTTAGTTAAGGGACACTGTGCATGATATTGTTTTATAAGGGGGCGATACAGTCAATGCATTGTCCCAATTTGAACTTCCATATCTTAAAAACGGTAAAATATACGAAAATATCATAAAGGCCAAGCTTGTGGAGAATTTTCTTTGCTACAACATTTGCTTTAGTGCCATTTACATAGAACTCGCGGTTTCCAAGCAAAATCGTGAAAACCTAAAGAACCACTAAAAATGTGAACTTAAATCGCGATTTACTTTAAAATCCCTCCGGCGATTTTTTTGTTTCATGATATTTCTCATCTATGAGCATTGTAGTTTCAGAATCAGCAAAAACTTCCGAGGTGTAAGCACCTTCCATTTAAAATTAGTTAAGGCTCACCGTGAACATTTATTGAACTGAAATTCATCAACATTGTGATCAATCAAACTTTTGAACATATACGGAAGCTGATTCTGTAAAGAAAACTTGGCCTCCCATTAATTTTTCGCGTTTTTAGTTATTGGTCCAAAATATCAAAAGAACAGTACAACCTGTTGCATATTCAGTTATGGTAATTTTGACAGAATAAGCAAATGCACACAAGCCTTGTTTTTTACAATATGTTCGGACCTGACATACACGCAGAGAAAAAAATATGTTTGATCCAACAATATTCCAAGAGCAAAATATGTATTGTTAACATATTGTTGGATTCCTCATGTAGTATTGTAAATCCAAAAATAGTTTGTGTCAACTGAACAATATTTCTCTCTTTTCTTCGAAAATTTGTTTCTCTTCTCTCGCTATTCGATGCCGTGTTGAAAAAACAATTTTGGTGAGTTGCGGTGTGTTTGTATGACATGCTGCCTTTACCTTTGTTTTTGTGTGTATGTACTTGTGAGACTCTTGTTATACCCTCCACCATAGTATGGAGGGTATATTAAGTTTGTTTTTCCGTTTGTAACGCATTGAAATACTCATGTGCGACCCTATAAAGTATATATATTCTTGATCAGGGTAAAATTCTAAGTCGATCTGAGCACGTCCGTCCGTCCGTCCGTCCGTCCGTCCGTCCGTCCGTCTGTGGTAATCACTCTAGCATCCACAAAAATGGAGATAGGACGCTGAAATTTTGGGAAAATGCGTCCCTTGTTTGCAGGCAGGTCAAGTTCGATGATGGGCTATATCGGTCCACGTTTTGGTATAGCCCCCATATAACGGTACCCCCCGATTTACGGTATTTTGACGTTTTTAGCTACATTTTCAGACCGATTTGGCTATAATTTGACATTTGGGGTTCTTAAGTATCAATAAACATATAAAACAAAACTTGTGGACATAGGTCCACGTTTTGGTATAGCCCCCATATAACGGTACCCCCCGATTTGCGGTATTTTGACGTTTTTAGCTACATTTTTACACCGATTTAGCTATAATTTAACATTTAGGGTTCTTAAGTATCAATAAACTTATATAACAAAAGTTGTGGACATAGGTCTAAGTTTTGGTATAGCCCCCATATAACGGTACCCCCCGATTTGCGGTATTTTGACGTTTGTAGCTACATTTTTCAGACCGATTTAGCTATAATTTGACATTTATTGTTCTTAAGTGTCAATAAACTTATGTGACAAAACTTGTGGACATAGGTCCACGTTTTGGTATAGCCCCCATATAACGGTACCCCCGATTTACGGTATTTTGACGTTTTTAGCTACATTTTCAGACCGATATAGCTATAATTTGACATTTAGGGTCCTTAAGTGTAACTAAATTTATATAACAAAAGTTGTGGACCTAGGTCCACGTGTTGGTATAGCCCCCATATAACGGTACCCCCGATTTACGACATTTTGACGTTTTTATCTACATTTTCAGACCGATTTAGCTATCAATTGACATTTAGGGTTCTTAAAAGTCAATAAACGTATATAACTAGTGGACATAGGTCCATGTTTTGGAATAGCCCCCATATAATGTTACCGCCCGATTTCAGGTATTTTGAGAATTTTACCAACAAGTTTTAACCGAATTATCTGTAATTTGAACATTTGACATTTGAAATTCTTAGTGGTCACCACACCTCTCCACCAAAAATTGTCAAGAAAGACCCCATATAACGGTACCTCCCGATTTTCAGTAATTTGATGATTTTAGCTACAATATTAAACCGAACAAGCAGTAATTTGACATTTGAAGTTCTTAGTGGTCACAACACCTCTCCATCAAAAATTGTCAACATAGGTCCATGTTCGGATATAGCTCCCATGTAACGGTACCTCCCAATTTTCAGTAATTTGGCCATTTTAGCTACAATTTTTAACAGAACTAACTGTAATTTGACATTTGAAGGTTGTAGTGGTCACCACGCATCTGCAGCAACAATTTTCAACATAGCCCCAATATAACGATACTTCCCGATTTTCGGTACTTTGAGGATTTTTCTTAAAATGTTTAACCGAACGTAGGTCCATGTTTTTGTATAGCCCAAAACAAACCTCCCGATTTTCCGTAACTTAGCTTTATTTTTGGACGAACTTTCTGTAATTTAAAATTTAAAAGTCAACAAAAATTCTGCAACAAAAATTGTTCATTTAAGTTCATATTTTCGTATAGCCCAGAAACCTCCGAACTAGCTGTTAATGACATTTGAAGTTCCCACGTTATGTATCGATTTTTGATATTTTGAGGATTCTAGCTAAATTTTTTAACCGAATTAGGAGTTATATGACATTAAAGGCTCCCATCAAAAACTCTCAACATAGACCCATGTTTTATATAACAGTACCTCCCAATTTCTAGCCCACCAAAAATTGTCAACAGTTAGATATAGGCACCATAAAAAAGGGCCTCCCGAATGAAGCATTTTATGTACATTATCTGACATTTTAACGTACTCACTTAAAGTTGGGGACAGGAATGAATATTTTATGGTGGAGGGTATGAAAAGTTCGGCCCGGCCGAACTTAATGCTTTTTTACTTGTTTTTATTTGTTTCTGTTTTGTTTCATTCTTCTTTCCTTTTCATGTTTGTTATGGTGTTTAATTATTCCTTATGTTGTGGTGGGTTCTTGTGGCTTTTTGTTTGTCTTTGTTGTCAGCCAATGCAGCAAACCATGTATTGTGTTCATCAATGATTGCAATATTATACGCGACATTTATATCCAAGTTATGCGAAAAGTGTATATGAGAAGTATATGCACTCAAATCAAAAATTTCTGGGCTGGTTTTCTGTATTGACAATACTTTTTGTAAACAAAATTAGATTATGATAGTTCCTACAATCGGTATTGTTAACGATTTTAACAATATTGCGGAAATTCGAAAGTTGTTTTTGTTTTCTATGTTTGGAACAAAAGATGGTATTTTTGGATTTGGATTACAATGTTTGAACAAAACAAATACATTTTTGGAACCAAAACATATATTTTTGTTCCAACAAAAGCGAAAAATATTTTTTCTCTGCGTGTACCTTCTAGATTATTGTACCATGATTCCAACCAAAATCGGTATAAACATTTACACGCTTTACACGGTGGGAACACTTTCTAAAAGTCTTCTATAGAAAGAGCGTCTCTTTAGTATTATATGTATATAGATAGTAGACCCAAGAAAAGTATGCTTAGGTTAGGTAGTAGAATGCACAGCTGCCTTTGTTGTCTATTGTGTTCATCCTGAAGAGAGAAAAGAATGGGTAATGACAAGGGGAGGAAGTTGAGAGTGGATAGAGTAGAAATACAAGGATGGAGAAGAAATTATTTGAACGTAAAAGAAAATCTAAAATGAATCGTTCATAGTCATTAAAAGCTCCTGAAGTATCCTACCAGCACCGCAGCTTCTATGAAAGAGAAGTAATAGAGACATTCAATCTCATGGGCGACAAACATACAGTGCCTTTGTTTCATTAAAGTAAGAAATCGGCAGAGAAGGTTCGCATTTATAATTTTCCTGCTGTACTCAATACTGTCGTCTTCCCATTTGCTTGTTGTAAATCTAATACCGCAGTGACCAGTGATGACCCCTGTAGAATTCTGAGCTCTTACTTGCTCAGTGTGAGTAGGCACACTGTTCTAGCTCGGTACTTTTCACCTATGTTTACTCACAGTAAAAGTTTATTGAGTTTGTCAAGATGAACCAGAGCAGTGGCTTAGCAAAACAAAAAATATCGCTTAAAGATATTCTCGAGTATAAAGTTGTCCTAAAAGTTTCTAAGGATGGAAGAACGGCTCCTAAAAATCTAGATAGAATCCAATCTAAAGGTCTTCGGGGTATATGAAAAGTGTCGAGGTTCGAAGCCAATCATTAGAATTGAAGTCATCAAAAATGTATCGACAACCTCGACCATAATCATTTATTGGCGGCATGTCAAACATCAAAAGTAGAAATCTGTCGTTTCTAACCAATAAACAATCAATCAAACCTTGAAGCCGAATCAGCATCTTTGTCGCAAAATTATTAAACATTAAATAAAAACTAGTAAAAAAGTATCAGTCGGCTTTACCGACAGAGATATCAAGCTTTTTGTAGAAAATTAATTTATGTTGAAACTGAGGTAAGGGGTATTGTAACTCGCGATCAGTTTTACTATACCATAACCTTTGACCGCATTTCGGTAAAATAAACTGTTTTAGCCCGATTCACCGAGGGGTTTCTTAAAATAATAATTTGAGCGGAAGCTGTGGTCGTACTAATGTAAAAAAATCGGAAAAAAATCGTTGAAGAAAACGAGTTTCATTATGTTATTTTCCAATTAGTGGTTTTACAACACAATGTAGAGCTTAATGCTCAAAGGAGAAAATAAAGAGTACACTTCAGAGTTGAAGTTTCTAATGTACGATTTTTTAATATATCCACTGTATCTACCTCAAACGGATGCTGACATTTTAAAACCAGAAAAATGGGGTTTTTTGAATTTTTGTTCTAATCGGGACGCGCAGCTGGATTTCCCTAAAAACTTATTATTTGATTATAGTACTCGCGATTTCGCTTTTTTTAATGTATAACATGAGGGTGTAGCCCTCACAGGGTCACAGTAATCTGCGCCCAAACACGAAATTTTTGTGCGTAAATTTTTCTCAAAAGCCTATTTTTTTGGTTTAAAATTTACAAACGTCAATCGATTTCCGTGGAAACCCGCGTAAATTTAGTTTTTTTTACGTTCTGAATCTAACAAGCCACGACGCGTAAAAATCCACCTACTAGATCGGCGGATATGATACTCCTCAAATTTGGAAAATGTGCAAAAAATTATTTTGAAAATATCGTATAATAAAACGTGTTTTGGATGTGTCAGTTCTACTCAAATAAATAGATCGATTCGCGTGTTTAAACTGCGCGAAAACGGATATTAAAAATCCAGAGATATAATAGATTTTTTCTAAAAATTCAGTGCGATGCTACATCCACGGTTCTTGATGGATCGCATTGAAACGGCATAGAATGATGTATTTTTTAATGGTGGTTGTTGAAATCGGATGCGCATAAAATGTAAATGAACTTCGCGGAAATGATGACCATTTTACTGTATTTTGCACCCTAACATGCAACTGATGCTACATCGTGGTCGCCAAATGGAATTTCACAAAGTGTATATCAAATAAGAGGGATTGATTCGCTGTTTTGGAAAATCGGATGCGCATCTTGTGATTTCCACTATTACGCGGTTTATATGCGTTTCAAATGTTGTAATATTCAATATAACATTATATTAATGTTATGCCACAATTGGAATTCCTTGTGATTTAATATAATGTTCTAAAAATATTTGCCAATAGGAAAACTATAAGCGAAAAATTTGTTGCAACGGAATATTTTCATTATTGCGTGGAATTTAGACGAAAACGACGAAGAACTCAAATATTTTTTCTTCAACATTTCCTATAAAACCATAAAAAAATAAAATTAGAATAACATGATTTTTATTTTTTTCGTCATATTTTCTTTGTATTTTTGCAAATAACATGAATACTATAGCTCCAAACTTCACGACTTAGGTTTCATTTTATTCCTCACAATGTCTGGATGCTGCTTTAATTTGTTATATATATATTTTTGTAAGTAAAAGCGCTATTATTTCAAAAATATGTTTGTAAATACGTGAAATTATTTAACAAATTTAATTTTTCGCGAATCCATTGAAACTTTTCGATTTTTTTTTTTGCATCATCGCAAAGGGTGCGAATTCAGTTAACGATAATAGGATATACAGTATTTCCCGGATATAAGCATTGTGGAAAATGCAAGTAAAGCAGTGCATATAAGCGGGGGATTCATATATCGAAATCCCGTTTATAAGCACAAGTAGTGCTTATATACAAATCCCGCTTATAAACACTATCGGTGCATATATGAAAATCCCCCATATACAAATTCTTATTAAAATTGCAATTTATTCGTTTTTAATCAACCAAACAAAGAAAACCATCTCATTCATAGGTGGGATCACTTCTTTGTTTAGTACTAGGATCGAATATCAATAGAAGTTACGTATATTTAAAGAGAGAAGAATCTTAATTATTTTTATTCTTAAACAAGTAAAAAAGCGTTAAGTTCGGCCGGTCCGAACCATGAAATATTCTGAAATAATATAGAATAATTAGTTTTCTTTCTGTTACGAAACAACAAATATCAACAATTTCAGGCAGAGAAGACTTTTGACCACTGAGAAATCCAAATACCTAATTTTAGCTAATTCGGTCAGCTAAAAGTTTGAAAAATACTTGAAATAGGGCGGTAACGTTATTTGGGGCTATACCAAAACATATACTTATGTCCACAATTTTGGATAGATACGTTTTTTGACCACTAGGAACCATAAGTGCCAAATTATAGCTAATTCGGTCTGAAAATGTAGATGAAAACCTCAAAATACCTGAAATCTAACGGTACCGTTATATGGGGGCTATACCAAAACTCGAACTGCAAACAAAAGACTCATCTTTCCGAAATTTCCACAGTGATTACCACAGACGGAGGAACGGAAATGCATAGATCGAATCCGAATTTTACCCTGATAAAGAATATTTATACTTTATAGTGTTGCAAATGATTATTTCAAAGAGTTACAAACGGAAAAACAAAGTTAATATACCCTTCATACTATGGTGGAGGGTATAAAAGTCCGTTATTTTTGCCTGTGCATTGTCCAAAATAGAATTGCTCTATGTTTTCTATTTCATGAAGCAATTTATTTGCAGGAAATTTTGGAAATTTCATTTTCTGCACAATCGTTCTCATCTAATTCATTATTCTACGATATTACTTCTCTGACTTCCTTGGATCTCCATAACATTGTAGGTTGTTACTGGTCGTCAAAAATCACATAGACTCGTTCCAGAACTAAAAAGTTTTTACACATTTAACACATTTTGAACATTTTTCCCCGAAATGCGTTCCCGTACACCAAAAAAGTTGCAAAATGTTCACTTCTCTTTGAACAAAAATGGCGCTGAATGTCGCTCTAATTAGAAACTTTTTACACGACAAATTTGAGCGAGCAAAAATGTGCAAAATGTTTGTCGGCTTCCGATTGGCTGACACGCCGACTTTGACATTTGTTCCAGTTTTTTTGACGTTTCTGCCAATTTTTCGTTCCCGTACATTTTGGAAAAATGTGTGCGTTGAACTCATTTTTGACGGATCTCTCTTTTGCACATTTATCATTAAAAAAAGTACTGGAACGGAGCTATTGTATGTACAAACAAAAAACATGCCTTTTAAAATGTCAACAATATTGATTGATTTTCTAAATTAGCCAGCCAGTAGATGGAGTAAATGTCTTATTTATTTTTATTTCAACTAGTTCAGGTTTCTCTAAAAGCATATTGCCTGAAAGACCAGCTCCAAAAGAACGCATTTCGAAGACTGCCTGCTCATTTTGCGTTTTATATTGAGATTTCTTGACTAGTCTTTCTCCACATAACTGTCTTTTCCACGTATATGCTTGCCATATTTAAAGTCGATGAAAAATTTTATTATGATCCAAATTATTTTGAGTCGGTGCATATAAACGAATTTTTTAAGCCAACATGAAAGAATGATGACAAAATTTCAAGTGCTTATAAGAGGGGAATGCATATAAGCGGGATGCATATATCGAAATAATGTCAATATATTTTGAACAAAAAATAACATTTGCACAAATTTCTGTGCTATTAACCGGGAATGCTTATATCCGGGGTGCATATAAGAGGGAAATACTGTAACAGTTACTATATTAAGCCGCGATTTTTTTTAGAATTTTTTCTAATTAGGATAACTAAAACGGTCATATCTTTTGCGCGCAACGATCAAAGTTGGTAACGAAAACAGATTTGGAATGGCGATTTTTTTCTTAATCTATGTACCAAAAATCATAGATGTAGCATCAATTTTTTTTTTGATTTTTTTGAAATGGAAAAGACTTTAGAAATTTTTGCTGATATATCCTCGTTAGAGAAGCCAACTATCCAACCGTGTTTGAAAGGTTGGATAATTATTTAGGTATATAACGGACGTCAGTAATTTTTGGAATTCAGAAACAAGAATTCCAAAACCCGTGGATTGAAACAGAAAATTCTCGAAGGCGGGGTAATATCTCCGGAATTGTTTAACCTTACCTTTCTGAAATTCCACACTCTCCAGACGGCATAAGGATTTTAATATATTCGGATTATTGCACAATCTTGGCGTCGGATGTTATCGTTGATGACAGATATGATAAGTTAAATGTCTACAAAGATAAAATAGTGCAGTTCTTTCATCTGGGGAATATGAAAATATCCGCCTCTAATTCCACTGCACATTGTTCACTTGGACAGCAGAGGCTCCCACTGAACAAAGTAGACGATGGTATACTAATTCCGACCACGATCAACCCTATAATTTTGGGTGTAACGTTGATAGCATTTTTAAGTCGTCTGCGCAAGCCACAGCTATTTGCTGGTCCTCTACTCGCTGGATGACAGCTCTTAGGGGGCTGACAAAGAAATCTTGCAACAGGGTGCCACCTCATGGCACCAGCGAACCATCTTCATGATGTGGCGAATATTTTACCGGTGTATCAACAAAACAGGATGTTGAAGATGATGAAGATGAGCATCCCCATCACGATTTAATGGACAAGCTTACCTCAAACTTGAACGTCTGGAGAGACCTTAATGATCTAGAGAGAGAAGTCCAAAGACGAACTAGCCTGGACGAGGGAGAAGTTGTTTGACCACTGAGAACGTCAAAATACCTAAAATCGGCCGGTGCTGTTATTTGTGGGCTATATCAAAACGTGGACCGGTATTGCCCTTATTCGAACTTGACGGGACGCTAGAGTGACTACAACAGACGGGCGGACGGTTTTGGCCAGATCGGCTCAGAATTTTATCCTGATCAAGAATATATGTAGTCATGATTCGGCTGTAAGTCAATCTTCTTGGACCAAATCGATTTCTCTCCTCGAGGGTTATCTTACGTACTACCCAATTTTGTTGGTCAGGAAGTATGGACTTGTTCCAAAACAAAAAAAGGCTGTCATAACAGGGCTCGCAAGAAGAACTTGTTAAAAAATTATATCATTATAGAACATTTGTTCCATAAGCCGAACTAAGAAAAGATCTAGAATTCTCTCTGTTTGTTGGTCCGCTTTATGGAATACCGCGCCTTTTCATGTCGTCATTCACTTATTTGCTCCATCGAAGCCTTGGCCTGCCAATTCTGCGTGCACCGCCATGTGGCCTATATTTATACGCCTTTTTAGCAGGTAACCATCGCTCATTCTTACGATATGACCTACCCAACGCAATCGTTGCATCTCGATACGTTTATCTACATATATTGATGTCGTTGTACAGCAGATACAGCTCGTGGTTTATACTACGTCAACGCAGAGAGTCCGTAGATCTTTCGATGAATTTTTCTCTCCGACACACCAAGCACTGCCTTGTCTGCTTGCGCAAGTACCCAGCCTTCGGAACTATACATTATCACGGGTAGTATCAGTGTTTTGTAAAGCGTTCTTTGTGTTTGACGAGATGTGGCCTTGCTTTTAAACTGCTTACTTAAGCCAAAGTAGCATCTGTTGGCCAATACAATTCTTCTTCTTAATTCACAACAGATGTTGTTTGTTGTGTTTATGGAGGTGCTGAGGTAGACGAAGTTTTTACTACATCAAAATTATAGGAACCAACTTCCGCTGTTGGTCCGAGCTCTATGGACGCATTTCATGTCGACATCATCAACTTTGTCTTTTCGCTGTTTACCGCCAGACCCACTTAAGCAGATTCTCCTTCGACCTTCATAAAGGTATCCGTTACTTCTTTTACTGATCGTCCCATGATGTCTATATCATCAGCATAAGCAAGTTCGTGTGGCTATTTGTGTAGATTGTGCCATTTCTTTTGACATTTGAATCTCGTATAACCTTTTCCAGCAGGATATTGAACAGGTCACACGAAAGGCTGTCTCCTTGTCTGGAACCTTTTTGGTACTGAATTGTTCGAGGAGGTTGTTCCCTATTTTAACTGGGATATTCTCCTTTCCAATGTTGGCATTAAAATCGCCTGGAATAATTTTAATGCCATGGGCAGGACAACGGCCATATGTATCTTCTAGGCGATCGTAGAATATATCTTTGGTCTGTTTGTCCTTGTCTTCGGTTGGAGCATGGGCGCAGATAAAGCTGAAGAATTTTGCTTTTATCCATATTGTAGCAAGTCTTTCATTCACTGGAGTGGTGCTGGAGACCAGATGAGTTTACTTCCGTCCAACTACAAATCCCCAACCAAACTCATGTTTTATGTCATGGCAACTATAATACAGTACGTCACATTTGGGTGTTGTTGTAACACCTTTCCCAATCCATCGTAGTATCGCAGTAATGTCGGACTTGTAATTGTCAACTACATCTGCCAATGCGTAAACGGCACCTTCTCTATAAAGAGTGCGAACATTCCAGGTGCAGATTCGCAGGTCATGGTTTTTAAAACGTTTGCGGGAGTCGTAATCTTTAGAGGGGATTGTTTGTCCTTTGTTTTTTTATAGTAGGGTGATTTTTCTAGTGGAAAATTATTAACCCGTCGCCTAAACCCAAGTTTTTAACGTTCTTATGGGTGAAAGCGCGGCACATGTTAGCTCACTACCTTTAACAGGTCTAAAAGGCAGCTCCCCAGGTGACACCACGGCGAGGTCAGTGTCCACTTGAGATGAAAGAGGGACGAAGATAAATCCTGGGCTTTGCCATGCTAAAGCTGGTCAGGACCGTTCCTTGGTAACTTTCATCCCCTACGTCGAACAATGGTTCAGGAATCAATTTTCCTGGCCAAAAATTAAAATTTTGTTTTGTCAAAGATATTTAATTTCTATATGGGATTCGATAGTAAACGTATTGAAACTAAGGAAACCCACAAATTTCGTCCAAATATTGGAAGGCGTGGGCGTGGTGTGCCCCTAAAGACGAACATTTTCCCCATTTTTGGGAACTACGTAATTTTTGCAAATTACTGGAGAAAGACGTAGATATTTCTCGGAAACTATAACAGATATTGTGTTCCTTTTTTTGTAAGGTAGGTAGGATTGTGGCCTTTAAAAATTGTTTTAGTAAATTACCGTAGCGTTTAAACAACATGAGCTATTTCATTTTTCCTCGGGTACTAAATTTTTTGAAATTCCAAATTTAGTGGACTAGAACTTTTGTGGAACAACATGGAACAAAGTTCTGTTTTCACAGAAAGATGCCCGAGAGTGTCCTTTTTAAGCTCATATGAGGCGCTCAGCGCCAAAACGGCCTAACCCATATTTTCAAAAAAATCAAACTGACTATGCTGTTCGAACAGGAACCTTTTGTAATATATACTAAAAAATCCCCGATTGCATAGGTTAACCCTATGTTATTCTACATGCCGAAAACTGTTTTGCCTTTACTGAAAGTTTGAAAAAAAGTGGACGCCAAAATGGCCTAAGCCACATAGGCAAAATCGAATACTGGAAATAAAAAATACAGGTGGGTTAGGCCAAAAATCCATGTTAAATTTTAGTCAGGAGTATATTTGAAAATAATATTAAAATAAATTTTCGAGAAGAATTTGTAAGTAGAAACCAAAGGTTAAGTAATAAAGTTGACTTACGCCCTGGTGTCAATGTAGAATGTAAAAAGTTAATAATGTATAGCGTGGAACGGGTAGACCACTAATTTTTACCCCCTGTTTATGTATTTCGAAACGAAAATGTGTGCGCATGAAACACAACTAAACTTTAGTTTTGGAAATATTATTGCCTTTGCTTTTGCTTCAAAACAAAAAACAAATTTGAAAAACACACTCAAATTTGGTAGTTTTTCTTGCGCATTCATTTTCTTATCGACATATACACTGCCGCTCACTTGAATAGAACCCCCCTGCAAAATTTTATTCAACCTCCATTTTTTCCGAATTATACAAGATATAAAGTTTTTAACTTTTATTATATTTCGCTGCATGTGTTTGGAGTAAACTTAGTCATTCATTTGCATTCAAATCCAATTTGTATAAGAATTATAAAAGAAAAACAAAATAAAGTCAAAAATTGATGTAAAAAATGTGGCTCATTTGCGCACGACAACTTATAAAGGAGTTCTAAAACAGGCATTTCCAGTATTGAGAAACATTTTCGGATATCCCAAATGGAAATTTCATCACGATTTTATAAACTTTTGTACACTTCGAGTCATCAAAACTTAAAGATTTGAATAGAAATGCGGATATCCTGGAGGGGCCACCATATTCTACAGTGGTAAATATTCTCTAAACTGTATGGGAATGACTTATACGTAAAATATAAGACTCTAGGAGACTGTACGCTTCCAATAATAAACTTGTTGACAGAAAAAAACAAGCTTTGTTAGGCATTACACCTGATTATTTAAAGAATCCTTCCCAATGCAGGATATACGGGTGTATCCTTAATCAGGAGGGATATACTTTTACTGAATATTACTGAAAGTACTTCGTTTTCAATATAGAGTAAATATGCATCGATATTCTACTACAATCTTTCTGTATTCGCAAGTTATAAATGGGGGTTATATTCAAATGAGCCAAATTTTTTACTTCAATTTTTGACTTTATTTTGTTTTTCTTTTATAATTCTTATACAAATTGGATTTGAATGCAAATGAATGACTAAGTTTACTCCAAACACATGCAGCGAAATACAATAAACGTTAAAAACTTCATATCTTATATAATTCGGGAAAAATGGAGGTTGAATACAATTTTGCATGGGGGTTCTATTCAAGTGAGCGGCAGTGTATGAACAGGCCCTTAGTGTCTGGCCATTCATGCCTACCATGCGATCAAGACTTTGGTCTCATTGAAAAGGAAAAAAAATATTATAAGGGCATTTTTACGCCTGATAATTGGGATCGTGTAATCCTCACGGCAAAAAGGGAACCATTTCACTTGGTAAAGATGACGACAGATGAAATAAAAAGCATATCCTCAATTGGGAAACTAGTATTAAACAGAAAAATCTCCGAAGACAAGACTTCGAAATGCGAAGCCATTTATAATTCAATACAAATATTCGAATGACATAAATGTTTTATTTGAAGAAGTTGATATTTCAAAAAGGAACTCCAGCAAGGGAATTTTGAATTGGAACCGCTTTATACGGGAGGAAGTTTCATTGAAGCTGCAAAGTTTAAGGATTTACAGAAACTGAAAGGGTTCATACTTCCTATAAATCAAGCATTTTATAATAATTTAAAAACAAATTCGAAAGCCGACGATGAATATATCCAGGAAGAAGACCAATAATTATTATTAATATGGATCAATTAAAATGCTCACAATTATTTTTATTACTCATCTGAAGAACTTTTGTTGTTTTAATAAATGGAGAAAAATGGCCTAACCCTCAGTTCCTATCAATATATTGTTTTAAATGGATGCCAAAACGGCCTAAACCACTTTAATTTTTTTATTAACTGTTTAAAACAGTCTTTATCTATGTAAACTAATACCTAATGATTAACCTAAAACAAATATTACAACTAATATGTATTTATGATTAATAAAAAATTATAAAAATATTTTAAAAACTTGTTATACCCTCAGCCATAGGCTAAGGAGGGTATATGCACTTTGATACGATGAAAATGTGCCTCATCGAAATAATGGTTTTAGACCCCAAGTATGTTTGGACGAAATGTGTTTCAGACAATTTGGAGTCGGTCTAGCCATGTCCGTCCGTCTGTCTGTCCTGCTGGCTGGAGCGCACGATAACTCTCGAACGGATGAACCGATTCGGTTCAAGTTTTGGCTTTCGTAATATTTTGTCCAAACTTAGTTTAAGTTCGAAGATGAGCTACATCGGTCCACTCCTTCCGGTACCTCCCCCACAAAAGTTCGAAAATGTTCGGTAAGTTTGTGCGCACGATAACTCTTGAAGGGAGCGACCGATTTGGTCCATACTTTGTATAGCGTAAACTTTCTACCAGAGTAATGTGAGGTTCCAATATGGTCTCAATAGGTCCACTCCTTCGGGTACCTCCCACATAAAATTTCAGAAAAATTCAGTTTAGGGTCATCTCTCGAATCGCTTTGATTTTTGTTTTAGCAACTTGTATTCACTGTCCTCCATACGACGGTACAAGTTTCATCTGGGGCAAGTCCATACTTCCTGAGAAAATAGCATGAAAGTTGCAAAAAACTCTTACGACACCGTGTGAGGTGGTTGGAGCGCAAAATAACTCTTGAACGGATCTGCCGATTCGGTCCAAAATATGGCCTTAGTAATATTTTGTCCAAACATAGTTTAAGTTTGAAGATAAGCCAGATCGGTCCACTCCTGCAGGTACCTCCCCCACAAAAATTCAAAAATGTTCGGAAAAATTTTTCGTATGGTAACTCTTGAAGGGAGTGGCCGAATTGGTCTACACTTTACACATCCTAATATATCTACCAGATATAGATCAGGTTCAAATATGGACTATATTTGTCCACTCCATCCGGTACCTCCCACACAAAATTTCGGATAAGTTCACTTTAAGACCTAATACCGAATCACTTTGATTTTTGTTGAATCAACTTGCTTTCGCTGCCTCAATTATGATGGTAAAAGTTTTTTTAGGGGCAAGTCCATACTTCTTGAGCAAACAGCCCGAAGAGTGTAAAAACCCCCTATTGCACCATATGTTGTGCCTGGAGATCCACTTCCATAACGGTCAATGTCGATCCATACCTTTTTGTATCTCCTCCGCAAAACTTTTGATCTTTAATCCTAATCAACATTTTTGTCGGTTCAAACGACCAACATTTTTAAAATCCCCTAAATACAGACGTATTTTGGGAAAAAAATTGTTTCAATATACACAAGCTGAGGGTATATCTCTGTCGGCAAAGCTGACTGATACTTTTTTACTTGTTTTCTTTCAACTTCGTTTTTCTCAGAATCATTTCTATGTGGGTTAGGCCGTTTTGGCGCTGAGCGCCTCATATATACTTTTGTACCCTTTCCGTTCCGTCCGTTTAACACTTTTTATACCCTCCACCATATGGAGGGTATAATTAAATTTGTCATGTCCACGTTTTGATATAGCCCCCATAGAACGGTACCTCCCGATTTTCGGTATTTTTTAAGGTTTTAGCTTCGTTATCCTACCAAAATGGCTGAAATTTGGTACGTAGTCTTCTTTAGGGTTATAAAACTTTCCACCAGAATTTTGTCGGTATCGGTCCACACCTTCATATAGCCCCCATAGAACGGTACATCCCGATTTTCGTAATACTGAAGATTGTGACGTCAATATCCAACCGAAATGGCTGAAATTCGTTATTTCGTCTTCCAAAAGTTATAAAATATTCCAGAAGAGTATTATCAGTATAGGTCCACGTCTTCCTATATCCCCATAGAAGCGTACTTCTTAATTTTCGGTATTTTTTAAGTTTTAGCCACACTCTCTTACCGAAATATAGGAAATTTGGTATTTAGCCTTCTTTGAACCTAAAAACTTTCCGTCAGAAATTTGTCGGTATAGATCGACGTTTTGAAATAGCCCCCATAGAATGGTGCCTCCCATTGTTTTACTGAAATTGCTGAAATTTAGTATTAAGTCTTCTTCATACACGAAAGGAAACTAATTATTCCATTTTACTTCAATACAACTTGTGGTGGAGGGTATAACAAGTTCGGCCCGGCCGAACTTAACGCCGTTCTTACTTGTTTCAATTTATTGAAATTATATGGGTAAAAATGTGTGTTTTTCTATACTGTTTCCATATGAATTACAGCTTTTTGACACAAATTAACATTTTTTTGAGTATATGAGTTTTTATACGAGTTATATAAGTTTTATGAAAACCCAAGGAGTATTTTTTAATTTTTGAAAAATTTATTTTTTTTGTAAAATTTGTTTTTTACAAATATTTGAAAAAAAATTTTTTTTTCGAAATTTGTTTTTCGATTTTTTTAGTTTTTTGGTTATTTTATTGTTTATTTGTTGGCGTTTGATCATCTTTGATACATAGGAAGATATAAAAACCACAAAAACACTCATATTTTGATGAAAAATAGTTAAAAACTCAAAAGTTTAAATTTGACTTTGAATTTCTCTGCAACTACCAGACCGTATTTGACCGCTTATAATTCGTCTTAAAGCTGATTGTGTTATCCGTTTAACAAAAAAATTATGAATGAATTATGAAAATATCTTTATCCGTTCAAAAGTTATAGAATTTTGACCAGGAAAAAACGATTCTGAACCACTCTTCGTCACCCATTTTAGAAAGTAAACACCTCCAAAAAGTTCCCTATACGCAATAAACCTTTTAAAAGTCTTCCATAGATAAACGGCCTGGTAATTATTTTATGTGGATAGAAGAACTTGTAAAGGCCTTCTATAGAGAAAATATCTGTTAAAGTTATTCATGGATCATAAAAGACCTCCTAAAATTTCCAATGTATAGAACATGTCGAAAAGTTTAGTTAGTCTTGTTTCTTTTCTGTAGTTTTGCGAATCGATGTTTACTCATTGAACCCATTATACCTCAGACACAATGCCACCTCAATGAGAAATTACTTAAACAAAACAGCAAAATAAAATAGTTGTAACAAAAATAACAGATAAAGCAATTTGTAACATCTTGTTCGACTCACTTCCCTCACCCCCGCAGGACACCTCTCTCGGTAATACCTGTTATCTGCATAAATATTCAACACTTATGCTTTCAACGGTTCGTTGCTTCTTAAAGAAGTGTGAAAAATTGAAATTATTTGTCCTTAGGGAATTTTTCACGCATTTCCATTTTTCTTCATGTCGCTGCTGCTGTTGTTGTTGTGGCTGCAGATAAATTTTCACACCATTTACATCCAAAAGACCGACCGTATGCAAAACCCCAAGTCAATGGTGTGAATATAGTTTTTTTTTCATTTTTGTGTTTGTCCTTTTGTTCAGAGGTGAGAATGAACAACTCTCGCTTAATGTTGCGGTGAGGGTGTTGGCGGAGTAATAGCTTGAGGCGGACAAAAGTCACAATGGTCTTTTAAGTTTTCATTTAACCATTTTTTTACGGTGGCATTGTAGCTCAAAGCGAGAGTTACTTAACCTAGCTGTTGTTTTTACTGTTTCTCTTTACTTTTGCTGAGGATTCCCCCACTTAGTGTTGGTAATATTTGAATATTTGTTTTTCTGTCATTGTTTTAATTTTATGGAAGAAAAATTGCGGTTACTTTTGTCTATTTGTTTTCTAAATGGTCTTTTGTTTATTGTGGAATTTTGTTTTTTGTTTCATTTTTTGTGTTATAATTTTTGAGTTCATCCTAACCATTTGGGGCTTTAGGTAATAAAAATATGTATTTTCATTATTTGATGTTCTGTTTTTGTTGGAGTTTTATTAGGTACCCAGCCGAATAGACGAAATCTTAATTTTTTATTGTAGGCGAGAGTACAAATGATGGCGGGGAATTTGTTTGAATGAGACATTTCAATTTATATGTCTGCGACTTGGTTAGATAAGGCGCATTAAACTACTCTTAATATCAAAAATTTTTTGAATCAAGAGTAAACATATATTAAACGCAAGATAATTGAGAATTTGTTTGAATATTTTTTGTTTTGAAGAATTTTCCCTAAACGATTAAATTATGTTCAGACTTTTCTGTATTCTGAGACTAATAGTAAAATATTTTGACCTTGGAGTAGCGTACCTAAAAGTTCGTAAGTTCTACAAAGTTTTTTATTGAGATTTTGGGTATTTTTGTCAATTGTTTGAAGTGGAGAAAACAATATTATAAAAAATATTTTACCTCTACGATTTCGGTCTTGAAAATGAAGTTTCATTGCTTTTTTCTACATGACAAGAGCTACAACCTTGCCTCAAAAATTAAATTAAAATGTTAAGCGTTTTTTATGATATGAGTCTGACAAAATTATCGCTTTTGACACCAAATCAGCAAATTTTTGATCATAAGATGGGTGACGTAGGGGATGAAAGATACCAAAGAACGGTCCTGACCGGCTTTAACATGGCCTAGCCCAGGACTTATCTTGGTCCCTCTTTCATCTCAAGTGGAAACTGCTGCTTTTAACACCCGTTAAAGGTAGTGAGCTAATATGTGCCGCGCGTTCACCCATAAGAACGTTTAAAACTTAGGTTTGGGCGTCGGGTTAGTAACGCTCCCTAGGAAAAACAGCCTACTATTAAAAACGAAAGAACAAAAAAACCAACCCCTCTAAAGCCATGCAGTTCGTTGGTATTGTTGAGGTTACGAAGTTTTTCGGCAAATCACACACACACGATCCGAACGCAAAGAAAGAGTGTGCATGAGAGAGTAATGCATACAAATTTATTAACACACTGTCATAAATTGCCAATGTTTTTGATACATTCATATTTTAGTCTTCTCTCTTCTTGGTCGGCACTGCTCTAAAGTTGACGAACCCCGCAAACGTGTTAAGGACCATGATCGGCGAATCTGCACCTGGAATGTACGCATTTTTTATAGAGAAGGTGCAGTTTACGCAATGGCAGATGTACGTGAAAAGTACAAGGCCGACATTACTGCCCTACAGGAAATACGATGGATTGGGAAAGACGTCACAACAACACCTAAAGCTGCCATTGCATAAAGCATGAATTTGGTTTGGTCTGGTCTCCAACTTCACCCCAGTGAATGAAAGACTTGTTGCAATACGAATAAAAGCTAAATTCATCAGCATTAGCGTTATCTGCGCTCATGCTCCAACCGAAGGCAAGGACGACCAGACCAACGATATATTCTACGAGTGCTTAGAAGAAACATATGACCATTGTCCTACCCATGACATTAAAATTATTCTAGGCTATTTTAATGCCAAAATTGAAAAGGAGAATATCTTTGGCCCAACATTCGGGAAATTCAATCTCCACAGCGAAACATCTGACAACGGTATGAGGCAGATTTAAGCATCTCGACATTTATAAGGACACCTGGCTGTTTCCGGATCAGAAAACATGAAATCAAATTGATCACGTAGTGATAGATGGGAGACATTCAAAGGTACTTACCCGGATAAACGTAGCGAATATAGTGCGAACAGACACAACACGAACGTTAGACATCTGTAAACTGAGTCACAACAGATAGCCACAGCATATTCCACTCAACTGTCCCAATTACTTAATGAAAGTACTACTCGTCCCGATAGCATATCAACACAATAGCAAAGTATTGCCCACTCCATGCAATTAGCACTC
The DNA here is from genome assembly GCF_047663935.1 of Musca autumnalis. Classification (NCBI taxonomy): domain Eukaryota; kingdom Metazoa; phylum Arthropoda; class Insecta; order Diptera; family Muscidae; genus Musca; species Musca autumnalis. The sequence continues at coordinate 149,726,787 of NW_027411866.1, read as the reverse complement.
CATGCAACCTCCACCAAGGTATCCATGGTGTGACTAGAAGTGTATTGCGGATACCGAAGAGAAAAATGCGGCATATAGGGCTACTCTACAATCAGTAGCAACGCATAGCGCACAATATACAGTGGCGGCCATATAATTTAGAACGACATCGTATTAAAAAGTGTTTGACTTACTACGTTGCAAATATTTGAATATTTATCAGCAAAAATGTCTAAAATCGTCTTTTCCATTTCAAAAAAATCAAAAAAAAATTTTGATACTACATCTATGATTTTTGGTACATAGATTAAGAAAAAAATCGTCATTCCAAATCTGTTTTCGTTACAAACTTTGATTGTTGCGCGCAAAAGATATGACCGTTTTAATTATGCTAATTAGAAAAAATTCTAAAAAAATCGCGGCTTAATATAGTAAGCTGTTATATCCAATTGTCGTTAACTGAATTCGCACCCTTTGAGAATATGCAAAAACAATTCAAAAAGTTTCAATGGATTCGCGAAAAATTAAATTTATTAAATAATTTCACGTATTTACAAACATATTTTTGAAACAATAGCGCTTATACTTACAAAAAAAATATATAAAAAAATTATAGCAGCATCCAGACATTGTGAGGAATAAAATGAAACCTAAGTCGTGAAGTTTGGAGCTATAGTATTCGTGTTATTTGCAAAAATACAATGAAAATGTGACGAAAACAATAAAAATTATGTTATTCTAATTTTATTTTTTTATGGTTTTATAGGAAATGTTGAAGAAAAAATGATTGAGTTCTTCGTCATTTTCGTCCAAATTTCTCGCAATAATGAAGATATTCCGTTGCAACAACTTTTTCACTTATAGTTTTCCTATTGGCGAATATTTTTAGAACATTATATTAAATCACAAGGAATTCCAATTGTGGCATAACATTAAAATAATGTTATATTGAATATTACAACATTTGAAACGCATATAAACCGCGTAATAGTGAAAATGACATGATGCGCATCCGATTTTCCAAAACAGCGAATCAATCCCTCTTATTTGATACACACTTTGTGAAATTCCATTTGACGACCACGATGTAGCATCAGTTGCATGTTAGGGTGCAAAAAACAGTAAAATGCCCATAATTTCCACGAAGTACATTTGCATTTTATGCGCATCCGATTTCAATGATCACCATTAAAACATACATCATCCTATGTCATTTCAATGCGATCCATCAAGAACCGTGGATGTAGCATCGCACTCAGTTTTTAGAAAAAATCTATTATATCTCCGGATTCGCGAACGTTTTTCAATATCTGTTTTCGCACATTTTAAATATGCGTTTCGCTCTATTTATCTAAGTAGGAATCACACATCTAAAACGAGTCTAAATACGCGATATTTTCAAAAATATTTTTTGCATATTTTCGAAATTTGAGGGGTATCATATCGGCCGATCTAGTGGATGGATTTAGACGCGCAAAGGCTTGTTAGATTCAGAACGTAAAAAAACTAAATTCACGCGGGTTTCCACTGAAATCGAAAGGCATTTGTAAGTTTTGAATCCAAAAAACTGGTTTTTTAAAAAAAATACGCACAAAAATTTCGACTTTAAGCTGAGATTGTTGTGAACCTTTGAAGGCTACACGCCCTAGTTATACATCAAAAAATGCGTAATCGCGAGTACTACAATCTCATAATCAGTTTTTAAACGAGTACAGTTGCGCGTTCCGATTAGAGCAAAAATTCAAAAAACCCAATTTTTCAGTCTTCAAAATGTCAGCATCCGTTTGAGATTGATGCGGTGGTTATATTAAAAAATCATACATTAGAAACTTCATCTCTGAAGTGTATTCTTTAACTTCTTCTTTGAACATTATACTCTACATTGTATTGTAAAGCCACTAATTGAAAACTGACTTAAAAAAACTCGTTTCCTTCAACGATTTTTTTCTATTTTTTTACATTAATATGACCACAGCTTCCGCTCAAATTATAATTTTAAGAAATCCATCGGTGAATCGTGCTAAAACAGTTTATTTTACCTAAATGCGTTCAAAAGTTATGGTATATTACAACAATTCGCGAGATACAATACCCCATACCTCAGTTTCAACAGAAGTAAATTTTCTACAAAAAGGCCGTTATATGGAACAAAATTTGTAAATAAAGTAGAGGGTAAGCACTTTCAAATGAAGCCAAAACATGTTTCAATTCTCCCTCGTTTATACGAAAGAAATCACGATTTATTAAAATAGTCATAAATCGACCTGGCCATATAATTAAGAACGATATAAGTAAAGGTTACTTTAAGGTAATTTTCATACACAATATGTGAATATATCGTTATGTATTTTAGAAATCAGTTACTTTGATTCATTTTTAGTATCAAATGTCCTTCAAAGGTACATATTATTGAGTCAAAGTTTGATAATTAGGGCATACCTAACGTTTTCAAAAATTTGCCCATAATTTGACGAATTTATTTTATTTTTGGGATCTAAAGCCACAGTTTTGGCTTCCACTCATTGCCTCGACGACGCTCTGAACGATACCCTGTGGTTGTCGTTCCATAATCGGCGCTTATTTACCCTTAAATTGGTTTTTACCCCACTTCTTTGAGTCCTTTACGAGGGAATTGTCTGGGAAATAGTTTCGTATGAGCCATTTCCACCTTATAAATCGGTAGGATTGTTGTCAGCAGGTAGTAGACAGGAAATAAAAAAATAATTTCGTTTGTACAAAATATTGGCCAAACGGTTCACCGAACAAAAATGAAAAGTTTAATATTTTGAAAGCCTTCATTGCACAAAGTCTTTGTGGGTGTGGTAGGCATAGTTATGTAAGACTTTTTAATCAATGAAGCTCATATTAAAATCAAAACCAGTCAAATCAATAATTTTTATGGATGAAAATACAATTTTTGTATAAACTAATGTCTGATATACATACACAAAATTATTGTGGAAATCGCGCATTCAAAAAATTATATTAATAACGTTATATTCGGTGTGAAATTCTTCCAATTTTTGTATAGACGTTATATTATCACCGACATAGCCAGGGGGGGGGGGGGGCGGGGGGCCCGGGCCCCCCCGAAATTATTTTAGTTCCCATATGATATTAGCCTACGTTACACATTTTTTAATTTTTTAGTAAAATTTTAAACTGTTTTAAATTGTTCAAGAAATATGTAAAGTAGTTCGAAGCATTTCAACATATTGAAAATATAAAAATAATGATCAAGTTAGGCTTTTTGAGCATTCTTAAGCATAGCTCTTGTTAAGTTTTAATGTGTTGTTTAAGCGTTTAATTGGAATTTTAGGCTGACTGTGTTACCAAGTTCAGAACAATACGTTTATTTGTATTTATTGAACGTTTGTAACATATTAGGCCCAATACTTTGGCTTTTAAACAACATCCAGAAAAAACATTTTTGCGATATTTTGTTTTTGAAATTTTTTATAAGAGCAATTCAACAATAAAATGTAAAACCGTGATTTTGAAATTCATAACTATTACAAATTCTTTATTATGTTTGAAATTTGCAATAAAAAACTATGTATATCAACCATTTTTTTATGATATAATTTCTGTTCCACCGCAGTGTCGTAAATGTATATTGGACAAAAGGACCTTTCGAATGTTCATAAAATCAACATTATTGAGCATGAGGTCAATGTTTATATTTTACTAGCTGAAACCGGTGCGCTTCGCTATCCTGAAAGAGGTAAAATATATTTTGACAAATTTATTTGTAGGCCAATTTTCGTCTCATTGCAACTTTCATTAAAATCGGGTATATAAAGCGTGTTTCTGCATCAAATACAGGAAATCGTACGAAAATATATATGGGAGATATATCCAAAACTGAACCGATTTCAATATAATTTGAAAAATTTATTTCTAGACCCAATTTCGTCACACATTCCAAATTTCATTGAAATTGGACATACAAAGCGTGTTTAGCGTGAAATCGGCAGAAAATATATATAGGCGCTATATCCAAATCGGAACCGATTTCAATATGATTTAGCAAATTTATTTCTAGACCAAATTCCTGCACACATCCAAAATTTGGAGACATCTGTTACCATTCTATAGATATTTGCATAAAAAATATAAATTTTTTGGAGGTACCTCCGATTCTGATGCTATATCTCCGGATCAACGAGGAATTTCAGAAATTTTTATAGCCTATGTTACCTTCACGCCATGTAGTGATATACTCTGAAAATTTCATGAAAATCGGTTCAGCGGTTTTTGAGTCCATAAACTTCAAACAAACATTTTTCTACTTTATATACAGTGGCTCCAAGCGAAAGTCGTACACCTAATGAAATTTTTTTAATTGACTTATATCTCCGGCTCAAAATGGGATATGAAGAAAGTATTTACGCAGCCTTTTAGTGCATTTAGTCGACAATTTAGAAACATGATATAATAAAATAATCAACCCGTTTACATTGTTGAAAAATTAAATTAGCTAAAATACTAAGAATTTTAGCACCAAGCGAAAGTCGTACAGCAATTATAAAGACAAAGTATTTGTTAAAATAATTAATTCTAGCACATGTTCCTGTTTTTTTTTTTAAATCCTACGATCGATTTAGCGTAACATCTGCGCTTCTTTACAATTGACAGGGTCCATTCTGGAAACTTGTATCAGGTTAAATGGGAAAGAAGCGTAAAAATGAAATAAAAATTATTTTAATAAAACAACATGAGAAAATTATTTATTTAACTTTGCAAAAACATTTTTTTTAGATTCAGCAGATATCGAAAATTAAAACTGCAAAGCTATTCAATACCTTGATGTCTACTAATAAGAAAAAAACCCATATGAAATATTTAAAATAACTAAAACATTAGAATAACAATATTTTCTTTTGGATAGTTTAATACACGAAGTGCAAAATGAGTTGATTTTTAGTGTCCCGACACTCTAATCGATTGAGAAAAATATTTGGAAGCATATTTATCCAATGTGCACTCAAATTTTTACAACATAAATACCTTGTCAATTGTTGATAAAAAAGTCGTAAAAAAGCTATACATAAATTTATCCATGAGCGATGTTTAGAATATCAAAACAATAGCGATGAATGCATAAATTTTCTTAAAAGAGTGTAATTTTCATAGATCCAACAAGTTCTGTCCGAAACCGGACATTACATTGTGAAAAATCCCACAAATTGCTTCATGTCTAATACACGAATAATAGAACATAACGCATCAGTGTATTTGTGGGTGTGTGGGGCTTATCTTTCAGATTTGAATCTTTGTTTTATAATTTTTCTGAAGTCATTGGGAATCAAACTGTGAGATTTTATAATTAAAATGAGTTCTCACTACCTGTCGAATAATGTATTGGTCAAGGTAAGCGTTGTTCTTTCTGCCAAAACTCTGACTTCAAGCATAAAAGCTTATTATTTGCGACCACTGGTATTAAATAATTGTTTCAATAACATGGGTTGGCTGGACTGTAGTCCAATCTTGAACAATAAATCGTCTATAGTGGTTCTATAAATGGAAAATGTCTCCAGACGACTTATACTTCCAGACATCTTTATAGGAGAGATTTTCCAAACAAACAGCTACATATTTTAAACTTCAGCTGTTCAAAACTGGTCAAAAATATTCTAAATCGATTGCAGAATTCAACTGCAACCAGAAATATGGCGAAGGACGATTTATATTAATAAATATTTTGTCTTTATAATTGCTGTACGACTTTCGCTTGGTGCTAAAATTCTTAGTATTTCAGATATTTTAATTTTATAACAATGTAAACGGGTTGATTATTTTATTATATCGTGTTTCTAAATTGTCGACTAAATACACTATAAAGCTGCGTAAATACTTTTTTCATATCCCTTTTCGTATCGGAGATATAAGTCAATTAAAAAAATTTCATTAGGTGTACGACTTTCGCTTGGAGCCACTGTATATATTGATTTATTATTGCTCTGTTCCAGAACCTGCAAGAAGCTACTAGTTTTTACTACGATAACATTTTTTCCATTATGTTATCGAAGAAAATAGTAAAAAATAGTAGATTCTTGCAGTTCTGGAACAGACCATATATTATTTCCAATATTTCAAAATTACAATGAATTTCATCTTCAGAGATTTTTCTGTCGATTACTCTTTAAATAAAACAAGAAGAAAACGTCATAGAAACCCACAGCAATTGTACTTTAAAAGTAATTTCAATGGATGCACATTTCTAGAAATGTTACTTTTTCCTCCTTCGGTAAAGGACCTTGTGACGACAAACGAAATCTAAAAACTTATCGTAAACAGGTTCTTTTTCGACAAAATCTCAACAAGTACCACTCGACTTTGCGGACATGAATATACCCTGAGCCTGTGTGAATTGAAACTTTCATCTATAGACAGATCGAATAGCGGCTACACAGCCAAAATCTTTAAACCTAAAAACTATGAAATTTGTAGCCATTTTCGGACGTATGAACTTGCAAACAAAATATGGATTTGTATCATTGGTCACAAGTGTTGCAGAGGAGGTATGGAGAAATGGACCGGACCGACATAGTTCATTTTGGGCGTAGATCTTATTTTGGGAGTCATTCCTTTCAAAAGATATTGCGCCCACCAGTCTTTTCAGTTCGCCACAGTATAATTTTCACCTTTTGACTTTATGTCAGGAAATATGGACTTGCCCACGAAAAACATAATACCGCTCTAAACACCTTATACTGCATTTAAACAACTATTTCGAAGATTTGTGAGGGAAGTACCCCAGTATGGCCCATTTTCGAGCAAACACTAAGTTTGGAAAAAATATTACTAAATCCAAAGTTTGGACCAAATCTGTTGCTCCGTTCAAGAAAACTCGCGAATACCACTTTAGCTAAAATTCTTGAAAATTGGGGGAAGATACCAAGAGAAGTGTACCGAAAAGCACCATCTTCGAATTTTGTATATAAGGCTCGCTGAAATATTGCGATAAACAAAGTTTGGACCAACGCAGTATCCGGTTCGAAAGTTGTCGTGCGCGCTAGCCACTACATGATTGCCTTAGGGGTTCTTTACAGCTTTCAGGCCATTTTCTCTGGAAGTATAGACTTGACTCTGAAAAATATGTACGGTAGTAATAGGAGCCCCGAGAACACTTGTTGCAAAAAAGCAATGCGTTTCCAGAGAGAGAGAGATAAATAAAATATTTATTGATTTATTTATTTCATATTTTTACTTATAACTTAATTATTAGCATAAATGAAGTGAATCCATGACCATTGAGGTCTTAAGCTTTCACAGCTTATCGAGAGAGGTCTTAAACTGCAAGTTTGCCGAATGAGTAGATCGATCTTCGAAGTTCATCAAAATATCACTAAGGCCAAATGTTGGACCGAATCGGTTGATCTGTTGGAGAATTATCGTGCTCTTCAGGCGGCTACCCAGACGAACGGATATAGCTAAGTCGACTCCAAGTTTTCTGCAACAGATTTCTTCCAAACACACAGAGTATTAAAAATGAAGATTGGGAAAAATTGTGTTTATGGATTTTTGCTAAAAGAATGTATAGACCTTGGATTGGGCGACATAATTTCATTTTAAAAGAAGTTAAGACTGGATTCCAGAGTTTCCCTTGTTCCTGATAAGTTTATGAGAAGATCCAGAATTTCTATAAGAGAAGTCCGACGATTGGACGCCAAAATTAGTCTATTGACAGATGCACGATTTGGCGACAGAATTTGTCATTTACATAACCGCGATTAGGTGCTAGAATTTCTTGATGGATAGCCTAACTATTGCTCAGCATTAGTTCTCGGCCTTCAGAAATTCTTTGTGATAAGTAGACATCGGATTTTTGCTTATTTTTGGAAATTATAATGTTAAGATATTTGAAAATTAAATGTTATGATATTTCTAAGGTTTTCCATTCTATTAGCTTTCTTTTGGTCTTACCGAAGTGATATCACTGAATTTCATAACATTCACTGTAGATGTGAATTATTTGATAAATGATACGCCCAAAAATATATGGGATTATTAATAAATTCATTGTTTTGACTATATATTAACTGCGACATATTGTCAAAAAAGTTCTAAAAACAAGATAAAAATGGCCAAGAAGTCTTACGCTATTTGAATTAAAAAATAGTAATGAAAATTATTTCATCAGTAGAATAAGTCTGAAATAAGGTTTACATCTTTGCTAAATAAGACATTTTCGCTAACATGAACTTTCAAAATTTTGGTCAGGTGGGCCCCCCCCCGAAATGAAATCCTGGCTACGTCCCTGTATATTATTGTTTCATTTCCTGTCTACTACCTGCAGACAGCAATCCTACCGATTTATAAGGTGGAAATGGCTCATACGAAACTATTTCCCAGACAATTCCCTCGTAAAGGACTCAAAGAAGTGGGGTAAAAACCAATTTAAGGGTAAATAAGCGCCGATTATGGAACGACAACCACAGGGTATCGTTCAGAGCGTCGTCGAGAGAATGAGTGGAAGCCAAATTATGGGCAAATTTTTGAAAACGTTAGGTATGCCCTAATTATCAAACTTAGACTCAATAATATGTACCATCGAAGGACATTTGATACTAAAAATGAATCAAAGTAACTGATTTCTAAAATACATAACGATATATTCACATATTGTGTATTAAAATTACCTTAAAGTAAACTTTACTTATATCGTTCTTAATTATGTGGCCAGGTCGATTTATGACTATTTTAATAAATCATGGTTTCTTTCGTATACACGAGGGAGAATTAAAACATGTTTTGGCTTTATTTGAAAGTGCTTACCCTGTACTTTATTTACAAATTTTGTTCCATATAAATATTTAAATATTTGGAACGTAGCAAGTCAAATACTTTTTAATACGATGTCGTTCTTAATTATATGGCCGCCACTGTAGGTATTGGGAAAAAAGTAGGGAGGAGACACGTCTTTTCCGCAGGAAAAAGGAGAGAAATGGAAAAGCAGGAGTGTGAAAAAATCGAGATGTACAGGAACCAGAATGTGAAACATCAAACTGATGGCTTTGGTACAGGTACAGCAGGATATGGAAAGAGAATTTTTCCAAACTATTGGTGTCCAATTGTAGCGAAGACGACGAAGATACCACAGATCCAATCCCAGAAGATGGTATTGAATGTACACCGCCCAGCTAAGATGAGGTAAAGTCAGCAATAAACAGGCTAAAGAATAATAAGGCAGCAGGAGCCGATGGCTTACCAGCCGAGCTGTTCAAAACCGGAGGCGACACGCTGATAAGGTGTATGCATCAGCTAGTTTGCACCATCTGGCAGAAGAACGCGTACCCGACGATTGGAACCTGAGTATCCTCTGTCCCGTCCACAAGAAAGAAGATAAGATTATATGCTCTAACTATAGAGACATATGTCTTTTCCCTATTGCCTATAATATAGTTTCAGGAATATTATGCGAGCTTTAGACCTTTAGACCATAAAATAATTGGACCATACCAATGCGGCTTTAGACCTGGCAAGTCCACCATTGACCAGATATTTACCCTGCCGCCAATCCTGGAGAAAACCAAAGAGATGTAGATCGACACCTACCACCTTTTTCCCAAAGGTATTCGAAGCAATGTCGTAATTTGGAATCCCCGCAAAGCTCATTCGGCAAAGCTCATGACTTTGACTGATACTAGGTCCTCAGTTAAAATAGGAAAGAACCTTTCCTAACAATTCTGTACCAAAAGAGGTTTCAGATAAGGAGACAGCCATTCGTGTGACCTGTTCAACATCCCGCTGGAAAAGGTTATACGAGCTTATACTGATGACATTGACATCATAGGACATCATAGAATAAGTAACTGATACCTTTAAGAAGGTCGAAGGAGAATCAGCAAAAGTGGGTCTGGCGGTAAACGACGTAAAGACAAAAATTATGCTGTCGACGCCCAATGCGTGAATAGAGCTCGGAAGTTTGGACGTTTGTTTCTATAATTTTGAGATAGTAAAAGACTTCGTCTACCTCGGCACCACCATTAATACAACAAACAACATCAGTTATGAAATAATAAAAAAAGAACAACAATTGTGTTGGCCAACAGATGCTACTTTGGTTTAAGTAAGCAGTTAAAAAACAAATCCACATCCCGTCAAAAATAAAGCTTTACAAAACTGATACTACCCATACTAATGTATGATTCCGAAGGCTGGGTACTTGCGCATGCAATGACCAGGGCTTCGGAGTCGGAGTTGGAGTCGGAGTCTGGAGTCGGAGTCTAGCAAATTTTGCTGGAGTCGGAGCCGGAGTCGTGAAAAAAAGCTCGACTCCGACTCCGGGCAACAATCTGTTCTACATTTATCAAAATTTGTCAAATCAATTTAATTTATTTGAATGATCATAGTTTAAAAAAAAATACTCTTAATCTCTATTTTGACTACAAAATGCATATCGCAAGCATTTTTGGGTCAATTGATTGGAATAATGTTTGCATGCTCCAAATATACATGGGTAAGATCTTTTAGAAGATTTACAGGCAGAAACAATATTTTCTTTAGCCTTATTTCGATAGGACTTACCGTTTTCAAGCAAAATCGTGAAAACATAAAAAAAAACCTAAAAATGTGAACTTGAAGTAACCTTAACCACGAAAGTGTGTTAAGGGGAAATAGGCTATTTTGGTCTTCTATCACGATGCGGTGTTAAAATATCGTTAATTTTCCATAACTCAAAAAATTACAAAGAGTGTTACCGGACAGTAATTATGGTAATTTGATATTTGGAGTCTCATTGGGTACATAGTCAAATTCGGAAAATTGTAAATATACTCGTATGTTGGTGTTTAGGTAGAGAAACCTTGTAACGATACCGTCCGATTGCAGTTGCTTTGAAGGGGTTTGCTACATGTTCTGAAGTGTGATGTATACTGAAGTGCTTGTTACTTTGTATTCTGCATTGTCAACGAAAAAAAAACGAACAACTATGTTTTGGTATCCTCCCAATGTAATGTATCTTGAAGGTTCAAACTGAAATGACTGTAATTTGTGAATTTTATTTTATCTATTTTCGGAGTCGACTCCGGAGTTGGAGTCGGAGTCGAAGTCGACAAAAAAATTGGACTGGAGTCGGAGTCGGAGTCTGCCCAAAAATGGCTCGACTCCGAAGCCTTGGCAATGACAGCGTTGGCTATGAACCCGCTAAAAATGCGTATAAATACTTGCCACATGGCAGTACGCGCAGAACTGGCAGGCCAAGGCTTTGGTGGAGCAAACAAGTGGGAAAAGAGATGGAAAGACGCGGTATTTCAAAAAAGCGAAGCTTATGGAACAGATGTTCTGTAATGGGCCAGCTAAGTAAGTAAGTAAGATCGAAAGCGCGTGACTTTGGGAAAAACGAAATACACGCGTCTTCTTTATTGTGGGTTGTTGTATTTTTTCCGTACTGCACTGAGTATTTCAGGAAAATACCTTGAAAATTACCTAAAATAATGCACACTGATGAAGATATGGGCGCCAAGAGGACATCACGACTCTCGGTGTGCATAGATCCGAAGCTGGACAGATAAAAATAAAAGACTCGATCATTAAAATAGGGAGGGCATTAAATAAGAGGGCTGCATGCTTTATATCCTAAGCCTTTAGGCCAACGAGGGTATACACTTTTTGATACGATCAAAAGATGCCTCATCGAAATAATGCTTTTAGGCCATAAGTTTGTTTAGACGGATCAAAAGATTTCTTCCAAACTTTGCCCCTCACAAAATTTAAAGGTAGTAACCGAGTTGGTCCCAACATTGCATATTGTAATATTTCTTCCATTCAACACCTTCGAGTACCTCACTCACGAAAGTTCAATAGTTTGGCTTAAGTACAGCCCCATAGCATACCACAGACCGACCTATCGCCTTATAGGTAGCCAACAAGGTTTCTTTATCTGCACCCCAAGTGCTGCTGGCTAGGACTTGAGGACCTTGTTTCTACATTTCAGCTTGTCGCAGAGAGCTGCGGCATGCGTGGGCGATGAGAACACGCTGTCAAATGTGACCCCTAGAATTTTTGGGCAGTTTGTGGTCGGAATTCTGCTACCATCGACCATGACATTCAACACTTTTTCATCTGCGCGTTCCATGTGGTGAACAGAGTGGCCGCAGATTTAGTGGCGGATATTTGCATATTTCTCGCGTTTAGATCAGTGAGATCAGTCAAATAGAAGTTGGGTCTTTTACAAATGTCATCAGGGAAGGTACCTTACGATCGTACAATCGTCCCCATACGTAACGATCTTAATGCCGTCTGTAGGGGACGGAATACAAGAGAGGTATAGGTTAAACAATTCTGGATATAACACCCTACATGGTTCAAACTACACTGTTTCACTCTACGGGGCATGGACTTCTTGTTCCTGAATTCCACTTACGACTGGCGTCCACACATATAATTGATTATCCAACATTTCCAGCACAAATTAGGCACTGATATGAGTGAACTGGTAAATCCAGCGTTATGAAAATTTACACCATAGGCATGTGCAAATGTGCACCATAGGAAAATTTGGTTCTGATCGGTACAGATATATCTACATATATATAGAAAAATTCTTTAGGTATGGTATGATGTTCGAAATATAAATACTCTGAAATGGCTGGACTGAATTTGATAAAATTTAGTTTGTAGATTCATTAGGTCTGAGAATAGATCGTAAGGTAGTTTTTATTCGGAAAAATGGCGGGTGCGAGGCACCTCCCCCACAAACGCGAAATCTCAAAGATTATTAGACGTATAATTACAGGTTAAGATCTCGAAATTTAGTAGGTGTTTGTAGTCCCAGTTACTAAATTTAAAAATCTAGAATATTGGTGATTTCAATCCTTGGTACAACTCTGATTATATTACTATCAAATTTGGCGACTTGTGCCTTTGGCAAGTCCTACTCCCAGGCCAGCCCAATACTTAAAAATATCCAAATTTGTAAGTGTCACGCTATCGACTAATTGGTTTCTATACATTTTCGTGGACAAATTTTTTATACAAGTAGTACTCACTATTACCTTCTACCACATATATGTATATAGGTTTGGGGGTAATTCGCGATACCTAGAGTTCTATTCCAAAAAACATATAAACTACAATAATAACTGCACAAAAACTCATAGAATGTCTACGCCAATAATTCTTTATCACATCTATTTTTTTAATTCTTAGTTTTTTTAATTCTTAATTAAAATCGTAACTATCATACCTTTCCCCGTATTTTCCATTTAAAAAAAGCTAATTATGCTAACAATGTTTAGTTGTCGAGCGAAACAATTTTGTTCTTCCATTGATTGAATATTATAAAATTGTATAGTTTTAGATGTAACATCTTTGACAGCCCGGTATGTGATCATGAAGCGTTGCCAGGTTGAAATGTTTTTCTTATTATACCCTACACCACTATGTGGGGAGTGTATTATTATTTGGTTTTGGCCAAAAAGTTTGTAACGCATCGAAATAATGGTCGTAGACCCATACTTATATATACCAAAATGAATGTCTCGACGAGCTGAGTCGATCTGGCTATGTGTGTCCGTCCGTCAGTCCGTCCGTCCGTCTGTCGATCTAAACCTTGTAATCACGCTACAGGTCGCAATTTTGATCGGATCATCACGAAATTTTGGATGTTGATGGGGGTCCAGGAGGGGAAGAAGCCTATTGATTTTGGTGATGGTCGGATAGTATTTAGGGCTCGGAATGGGCAAAAAACTTATGTGGATAAAAAGACAACGTTTTTTTTTCCAAAGCGAATATCTCAGCTTCTGTACGGGGTATACCAAAAGCAAAAACCCTTTGATTTTTGATAATGGGCGGATATTATTCAGGGGTCGGAATGTGAAAAAAAATATTTTTAAAAAAGACCAACGTTTTATTTCAAAGTTAATATCTCCCTTCTGTAGGAGGTATATCGAAAGCAAAACCTGGCAAGGAAAGTAGAAAATATCACCTTTACAACGATGTGAAGTAGGTTGTCATAGATGGTCAAACAACAGAGATATCGCAATAGTCGGTAATGCATCCCTTTTTCCATTTTTGTGCAATCACACTACGAAATTTTGATCGGATCCTCGCGAAGTTTTGGGGGTTGATGGGGGTCTAACAGAGAAAGAAGCCTATTGATGGTTGGCATACATCCCACTTTTCCATTTTTTATTTGAGTTGTACTGGCATTGCACTTAAATGCGTTTCAAAAAAATTGACCTGTGTTAATGAAGACATTCAGAGCAGAGGCGCTAAGCTATCCCAATTTTAATATTTTGAATTTTATTAGTCAAAAGCTTATGAACGGGGGTAGTGGTGTAGGGTATTAAATAGTCGGCCCCGACCCGACTATAGCCTTGGCTCACTTGTTAAGTGGTCCAAAGTGTCAATAGACTTTTTGCCTCAGAAACGTGACATTGGGCCCATAGTGCCATGTATTGGTTTTATGTGAATGCGAAGGTGGTTTTTATTTTTCAACAAAAGTGTCCACTGGGAAACGTAGACCTATGCGACAATTTTTTTTCCAAAACGTTTTTACGCCCTGATGACAAAAAGCCATAAATTGGAATAGCTCGCTGTTGATTTGTAGGGTTGAGATACGGCCGATTTTTTGGAAAATCTAAGTAAGGTGTTACGAATAGCAATTAAATAAATTTACATATAAATTAAAATATGTAGTAAAACTAAATTTTCAGTCTTCATCATTTCGGCATTAATTATTGTTTGTTGTTGTTGTTTATTATTTCCTTTTGGCATACGAAGTGGCGGGTACTTTGCTAGTATTTTTATGATTAACCACATATTTATATATTACTAAAGGAACTAGAGTCCTTTAAAATAAATATTTTCAACATTATTTAACTTATTGCAAATAAATTAATTGCTTCTTTAAATTTTAAATTCCTTAAGTCTATAATTTCCAATAAGTTTCCACAGCACTTACAAATTATATTATCCTTATGCTTTAAGTAATACAATGAACCTTAATAACCCTTTTTCTTGGGAAACATACTATATTTGCCCCTACTCCTACTCCCAAAATCGCACACTCACACAACTCAAAGGAAAAATGAGTACATTAAATGTTCGGAGGTCTTCAACTAATATTTGATGGGTGTTATTGTAACACGTCTTTTTGGTATTTTCACACGCTTGAGCATCACATTTGATTCTGTAGCACGTTCGCCAAATGTAACGATGACAGAAATATAAAGGAACACATGCACATACACACAAACACACATACACACATACATACAGTTACAAGAATATAAACCCGGAAACGGAAATATGTTTAAACATAATGTCTGCTACACAGCAGATACAATGAACTGGCAACTGAGGCAAAATGAGAGAGTGAGTGGTGGGCGAAAAAGGCTGTCAAAAGATGATTACCCTTTTTTGGAATGGTATGAGGAGGTAGAATAAATGACAAGTAGGCTGTGAAAGAAACACCCACACCAATGAAACTGGCGTCATATTGAATTATTAACTGGCTACGCATTTTCTGTGGTTGATGTTTGTTTAGGCCCACCTAAATGGTAAAACCTTTCCGCTAGAAAGTTCACAGCACTTTAACGGAACAACTGAAAGTTGTAGGTTGTTGCCCTCACTTTCAGGTGGATTTTTTGTTTTGACTAAAGTTTCAAATTTCCGTATTAGTTTACCTTGACATTAAAACCAGAGAGAGCGAGAAAATAATGTTTGTCTGGCTTCTTCTTCAGTCAATATAAATAATTCCCAGTATCCGGATTAAAATAAATATTTGAGACAAAGTTACTTTAACTTATATTTTTAGTTTAAGAAGAAGAAGCTTGTTCACCTTTCATGCTGTCTGTCTGTTGGGAGAAACTGATGGTTAAACTACGTGACTGTATTCTAATATCAAAAATCCAAGTAGTTGGAAATAACTAAAAATAGTAGTTGATTCTGAGGAGTGGTTTGCTTTACTTTTTGTTCGCTGTATTTGCGTTTGAAATTCATTTCATTTTGAAAGGAAATGAAATGTGAGTGCGTTGAAGTAATATTGAAAATAAGAAATGAAAGAAATGCAGTCTTTGACATATTTTTTGCAGTACATGAAAAGTGAACAAACTATTCTGGAATAAACATGTTGGAAACATATTGGAGAACTAACTCCAGATAGGCTCCCTGTCCTAAAGAAACCTTAAATGGACTAATCAACAACATTGCCGATTGCTAAATTCCCTCTGCCTATCACTGTGCCTAGGAGGTGCTTGTACCAAAACATCAACTTATATAAAAACTTTTTAGTGGAGAAATTTCGTGGCTGCAGTGAACTTCAAGTAGAACTTCAACATATAATCCTCAAAATACGGAAAATCGGGAGATACCATTAAATGGATGCTATATAGAAACATGGACCTACATATGTATGTCGACAATTTTTGGTGGAGAAGTTTGTAACGCTACAATATGGCCCTACCTACCATAAATACTACCCACCCTAATGTCTCATTATTGCAGTAAAGACAACAACACCATACCCATTACACATATCACTTGTATTACCTTTCCTCATTCTCATTCACTCCCTAAACCCAGAGGGATAAGGTGTTGGGGTTTCGTCCTAAATTGGTCGAGTACTTTCGTTAACCGAAGTACAGCATAATACGTGTGGAATTGACCGCAGTCACTTCAACCGAAT
Organism: Musca autumnalis; assembly: GCF_047663935.1. Lineage (NCBI taxonomy): Eukaryota > Metazoa > Arthropoda > Insecta > Diptera > Muscidae > Musca > Musca autumnalis. The sequence continues at coordinate 149,710,172 of NW_027411866.1, read as the reverse complement.
ATAACAACAGCAGTCGGCCCCTGCGATTCGTTCGCTCCTGCCGATTCGTTCGCTCCTCGCGACTCGTTCGCTCCGTTACCTAACCATTTCCGACTCTTCTATTTACAGAGTAGCACAACTGATCGTCACACAGCCGAGTATCACTACTTACCCAAATGTCACCCAGTCGAAAAACGATCGTTCTCTCGAGTATCGCCAAGCCGGAATTGCCGAGACAGGTGTTGCCGACGACTGTCAACGAGCCGAGACCATCTGATTACCACACAGTAACTGACGACTGCCAACGAGTCGACGGCATCCGAATACCCAGAGCCGAGCGACACACCCGACGATTGCCAACGAGCCACCAAAAGCCGAATACCACCGAGGCGAGCCAACAGCCACCCGAATACCACTAAGCCGAGCCGCACACCTGATTATCACCGAGCCGACAGCACCGAAACGATCCCATCAACCCGATCACTACTGAGCCAACCTACACTAGAACTCCTCCTATTTGGAAACCCATTTAATCCTCATGTTTACTGAATTGCATCAATAAAGCATTGAAGTACAACTAATCGTTTGGCTTACTTAAGGTTTGGGGGTTCTTAATCGACCCTAACAGCGGCTGAGCTAACCTCAGCCTTTGATATAACCACTCGTTATAAGTTGCGTAACCCGCATTCTTGAACCGTTTTTAAGGAAAAATATCACTGCGCCTAAATATGAAGATAAAACTTTGGTGGGTGAAATATTCTTTTTGCCGATGAAAGTCGATGAAGTTAGTATTATTAACCCGGAAGGACAGTTATGACATAGATCAAACTTCTGAGTTAGCAGATCGGGAGCTATATATGGTAAATATTTCAGATACATCCCAGATGTCAATATAAGCGATAACCAATGGGTATGCCTACCTACCAATACATAACAAATAACGAATATACAGAAAAACAAAACATAGGTTTTTTCTGAACAAAAACCGGGTAAATGTCAAAAAAGACAATGAAAACGTGACAATATCGATTAGTTGTCAATGAGAACTGTACGTAAAATTCTCTGAGCAACATTTTTGTGGAATATTTGGATGCTGTAAAATCTCATCTTGTGGTACTTTTACTACGGTTCAAGAAAGGAAGGACGAAAAGGACATGAAAGGAATTGAGTTAGAAGAATGAAACGTTCTACAAAAAGATTCGCCAATCGATTTGACTGAAGATATGTAATCTCAAATCGAAGATACAATAACGGCAAAAAGAGATATAATGCTATTTTCTCAAGCATCATAGGCGAAAATTCAAAAAAATCATCGCGCGATATCTCAGAAACTTGACCTATGGGAAAAATTTCCTTTTGGGTTCTTAATATACTCACTAAGGGCTTTCATCTTCAAATTACATCTAATTCGGCAAAAAATTACAGCTAAAGTCCTTAAAATACCGAAAATCGGGTGGTATGGTTATGCGAGGTTATACCAAAACATGGTCCGATATATCTTCGAGCTTGACCTGCCTATCGAAAAAATACTAGAATGCAAAAATATAGCGCTCTAGCCCAATTTTTGTGGACGGTAGAGTAATTACATACATACGGACAGACGGAAATGGTAAGATCGACTCAGAATTTTATCCTGATCAAAAATACTTTATAGGGTCGTCGATGATTATTTCAATGCGTTACAAGCGGAAAACAAACTTAATATACCCTACATACTATTGTGGAGAGTATAAAAATAAAAGAAGTGGTGAACCATAAACAGTGGTCTTAATTTTTCCACTAACAGACCTAAATATTGGGTCACGTCGGTGGCCAAAACTCAAAAAGGACTATCTTCTATATAATACAAAGCTAACTTATGAGTATAACTACTATGTTTTCCACGCTCTATAGTCCATCTTGTAGATGTACCTAATGTTTGAAATCCTTTCTTTCAATAGTTATCTGCCGTAGGATTGTTTGAGTTTGGTCACCATAGGATTGTTTGAGTTTTTGTGTAATTACATCAGTACGGACAAGATCACGAAAAATTTTATTTGGTATTACAGCACAGTTAGGTGTGGAACTGCCGAAGTAGAGTTTCTGAACTTATATATCCCGCCGATAAATAGCTGTACTCCTGGATATAGGCCCAACATTAGCCCCTTTAGTCTTCGGGGACTTTAAAGTTCATCGTGAGTTGTGGCATTCGGTACTTGGAAACGACCAGAAGGGCATAGTACAAGGTGGCGCAAAAGTAATCTTCCGAAGTTTTTTGGCTGTAACTTAAAAAAAAAATGAAAAACGTTTATTTTTCTTGTGGATTATTTTTATTTGGTCTTTTAATTTTTTTACGTCAAGTCGAGAATATGATATCAGATAAATGGCCGCCGCCACAGTTTATTGTCTTTTGAGCCCTTTTTATGCCATTTTCCATCACTTTGGCGAAAACTTCAGGCGATATGTCCTCATATTCTTGTCGGATATTGTCTTTAAGAGCTGAAAGAGTCTGAGGCTTGTTGACATAAACCGGCGACTTCAAAAAGCCCCACAAAAAGTAGTCTGGAGCGCCTCATCACTCAGGATTATTTTTGATGAAAAGTCATCTTCCTGTTGGTGGTGATTAAGGATAGCTTGCTTGTATGTTAGACGCGATTGGCGGTCAGCATCTAACAGCTGATGCACCGTCTGGACTTTGTACGGAAACATCTTCAAATCTTGTACCAAAATTCGCTGTAAAGACCGTCAACTGATACCCATTTGCGTGGCACGTCGTCTGGCCTATGTCGACGGCGCTTCCATGACATCCTCAGCTACAGCAGCAATATTCTCTGCAGAACGGATACTCCCGGGTCTGGCATGCATGGCAGCATCACGTGTTGTGCCAGTCTCTTCGAGGCGAGCGGCTAAACGTCTGCGACGAAATTCACGTTTTGGCAAAGTCACCGGCCGATTATTGGCCAAATAAATAGTCACCAATATTCCGCGTTCTGGAGCAGTGTATCGTAACATCGTTTATTAACGTGTATTTTACATGTGTTTACTACACAAATGTCAAAACAGAACTGACATTAGGGGCCAATCGCAAAAATTATAGCATTTTCCGATAGTGCTGCTTATCATATTGATAGCTCTACGTTTTGCACCACCAATGAGGACTACTCTATCAGAATTAGCGGAAAGTGTCACAGTTTGGCAGATATGTATTGAGCCAGACCCTCTTCGCATAATTGTCTCCATCAGCAGACCTCCCGATTTAATCACCTCTGAACTCCTCACTTTCGGCAATCATGGGAAAGCTAATGGCCGATTTTCAGAGAGCTCACTAATCACCGCTTCTGAGATCTGCCCAAACCATCTGATGCTCGGGTAGCAGAAAGGACGTTCCGAGACATCATCATTGCTGCAGCCGCTCTTCATATGCCTGCAGCCGCTTGAATATCCGAAGTGAGACCAAACTTTCCAGCAGAAGCGACAGGACTAGCAAATGAGCGTGATGAGCTTCGTCCAGCCAACTCCAGTGACTCCAGAGTCAATAAGCTGATACTAAAAGTTAACAGGTTGGTCGGTGAGCATAAACGGAACAAGTGTTTAAATCATATGAAGGGTTACAAAATTGGAGCCGGAAAAAGTGAATTGTGGGCAAGAGTTAAGTCACTCTCGAACACTGGAAAGAAGGAACATAAGATCTCAGTCACGTTTGGCGACGTTACGCTGACTGATACGAAGACGTGCGGGAGCGACAGGGCAAATAGAAAAGGTCTCTTCCTGCCGGGGATGAACCACCACAATTTAAAATGGATGGTGTTGCAAATGTCTCATCCTGTCGCTAGCCACCCACATCGTTCTCGAAGTCTGGAAAATGCGCAGAGTGGGTCCGCCACTGAAGCAAGGCAAGGATGCCAGCAAAGGTAAATCGTACACGCCGATTTCACTTTTGTCTCCCGTAGCAAATAGTCTTCCCCAGTGTAAGAAGTAGCTATCCAGTTGCCGACCATTAGCATCGGTTCCGTAAGCAGCACAACACGACAACAGCGCTACACTCCATCTCCACTCGTAATAGGACTCAACGAGAGCAAGCCGTGTGATAGAACAGTGATTGTGGCGCTTGACTTATCAAAAGCCTTTGATACTGTCAAGCACTCCACGCTGTTTGAGGACATCGAGCACAAAACCCTCCGGTCAAGTATGATACGTTGGATAATCGTGTGTGTTCGCCAGTCGTATGTGGAATTCAGGAGCAAGAAGTCCAAGCCCCGTAGGGTGAAACAGAGAGTTCCCCATGGTGGGGTGATATTTTCGGAACTGTTCAGCCTATCTTTTCTGTTTTACGCCACCCCCAGACGTTATTGAGATCGTAATGATGTAATGGACCGACATAGTCCATTATGGAATTGGATCCTATTTTGGGAGTCATATCTTTAAATAGATTTCTCGCCCATTAGTCTTTTCAGTGGGTCATCGTACAACTTTTGTCATGCCAAGAGGCATGGACTTGAACACGGAGAACAAGACATGGCTGTAAAAACGACCAAAACGAACAGCATCGGTATACATTTCCAAAGGATCATCGAACAGACCTAAACTGAACTTGGACACAAACGTTGAACTTTTGTGGGGGAGGTACCCTAAGGAGAGGGTAAACTAAATTTGGACATTAGGAGATCCAAAGTTTGGACCAAATTGGTTGCCCCATTTTAGTGAAATTTTTAAATATTTGGGGGAAGTACGGGATGTTGTGAACCGGTATTGCCCATGTTCGAACTGAAACTAAGTTTGGACAAAATATGACGATAGCCAAATGTTGGACTAAATCGGTTGATCAGTTCGAACGTTATCGTACTCTCCAGCCACTACATATGGCCATAGGGTTTTTTACATCTTTCGGGCTGTTCTCAAGAAGTATGGACTTGCACCTGAAAAATCTTTTACCATCGTAATTGAGGCGGCGAATACAAAGTGATTGAAGAGCAGGTCTTAAAAATGGTCGTATCAAAAAATTTGTGTGTACCTTCCACAAAAGGAGTGGACAAATATAGTCCATATTCTAACCTGATCTATATCTGGTACATATATTAGGTTGTGTAAAGTATGGACCAAATCGATCAAGAGTTATAGTGCGCACAATTCTTTAGAACATTTTTGAACTTTTGTGGGTGAGGTACCTGAAGGAGTGGACAGATATGGCTTATCTTCTAACTTAAACTAAGTATAGTTTGTATATTTGTCCAATATTACGAGGGCCAAATTTTGGACCGAATCGGCAGATCCGTGTAAAGGGGTTATTTTTTGCACCTTTCAGGCTAATATCTCAGAAAGTATGGACTTGCTCCTGATAAAGCTTGTACCGTCGTGTTGGAGGCAGTGAATACAAGTTGTTACAACAAAAATTGAAGCGATTCGAATGCAGTTCCTAAAATGAACTTTTCCGAAATTTTGTGAGGGAGGTACCCGAAAGAGTGGCCAGACTGAGTTTGTATTGGAACCTTATCTAAGTCTGGTAGAAATTTCACGAAGTGCGAAGTATGGACCAAATGGGTTACTCCATTCAATGGTTATCGTGTGCACAAACTTTCTGAACATTTTCTAACTTTTGTGGGGGAGGTACCGGAAGGAGTGGACCGTTATAACGCATATAAGAACTTAAACTAAAGTTTGTACAAAATATTACGAAAGCCAAATTTTGGTCCGAATCGGTTTACCCGTTCGAGACTTATCGTGCGCTCCTTCCAGCGAGACAGACAAACATTGCTAAATCAACTCCAAATTATCTGAAACGCATTTCGTCCAAACATATTTGGGGTCTAAAACCATTATTTCGATGAGGCACATTTTGCCCGTATGAAAGTGTACATTAGGGTTATGACTTTTTGACATTTTTTCTCAAAAATGATTTCCTGTAGCAGGGATGAATGAACTTTTGCCTAATAATCACTACGCTATCGTTTATTCCATTGAAATATAAAAAAAGTTCAGGCACAAATCGATTTTAAAAATATAATTTTTTGAAAAAATGTATGAAATGAAAAAATTTTTTTTTCAAAAATTATTTTTTGTTGCACGAATGAATAAATATAAGCCTACTAATAACTATAATAAAGTTTATTTCATTCAAATATTGAAAAAGGTCATGCACAAACCATTTTGAAAAAATTTTAAATTTTTTGTTAAAAAATTATATTTTTAAATAAAAGCGTTTACGACATTTTTACGATTCTCAGAACTGAAGAAAATTAGTGAGAAATAAATGTTATGTCAGTTTAATTATCTCATGTGACTCTAAAATTTAATTTCAATTGTATATCTGCTTACAGTGACTTCAAGAAATTGTCCATAATTTTGATAAATTCAAATTTTAAAATCATTTTGTGCGTGAGGTTTTTCACCGAATCACCTTATAATTATGATTTTATGTAATCTTATGGCAAAACACATCACGCTATGATGCAGGGATATGAGGTTGTAAAAAAGTCATAACCCTAGTGTACATACCCTCTTTAGCATAAATGCTGAGGGTATAAAAATTAAGTCCAGAATAAGTCCAGAAGTCCAGCAACGGTCCGTTGAGTGTCGCGTCACGCGTTAATATTTTTCATGTTGTTGTTTTTAATGCTTAACCGGACACTCAACGAACTGATTCTGGTTGGCCCTTAGACTACATTACATACTCCCGAATGGATAAGGGAGACTTCTTTTATATTAATGAGTGCACGCCGATTCATATTGACTCAATGAAATTGGAACTACTTTTTATCGACGAGTCCGACACCACTTGTGGAGAAGTTTTTCATGGCTGAAATACTCAGCAAATGTAAGCCAATATTACACTGAGGAGATCTGCTACGCCGAATATTTTGATATTCTGGTCAGGGAAGTGTTTACCACTGCACCAGGGTGGCACCTTAAACTATAGAAGCGAATACTAATATGAGTTCTCAGCCATAGAGCTGGAAAACTATCGATATTCCATACATTAGATATTTTCGATATTTTATTTAAAAAATCGATTGCTATCGATATTATCGCTAATTTGTCATCAGCATTAAGTTGGAAATGAAAATAACGGAAATGTCTATGATTTTGTTGATATTTTGCACAAGTAGTTCACAGAAATATAAAGGAGAAAAAACAATTACTTTTATAAAAAAAAAACATACAAAAATACATTTTACTTTTGCGAAAAATTTGTACGTGTGACTACGGACTTCCTCACATCCACAAAAGCGAAAAGCCGCGAAATATATATTTTTTCCGAAAAATTTGTACGTGTGACTACGGACTTACTTCCTCACATCCACAAAAGCGAAAAGCCGCGAAATATATATTGATTTCAACGAATTTTAGGTTAGAAGTTTTTAATCCGATAATATCGATAGACAAAGCTATCTATCAATAATGAATTTTAAAGAAATAATCGATATTATCGATAGTGCCATCGATTTTTTGCCAGCTCTTCTCAGCCACTGTGGTATAAATCCATCCATACAATTCAAAACAGTTATATGAGGCGATAGTATCGATGTTATCCTATCGATAGTTTGAAATGGAAATATCGAAACTATTAAATGTTGTTTACATCGATAGTTTGCCAGCGCTACGCAAGACACACTGCACGTTTTCAACTGCTCTGCCAAACCTACTCAACTTTCTCCAGTAGATCCAGTGGTTACATCACATGGAAACAGCCACATTCCTAGAACTGGAGATAAACGCAGAGCCAAACATATAATAAAAAATGTGAGCCAAGGCTATAGTCGGGTCGGGGCCGACTATGTGATACCCTCCACCACTACCCCTGTGCATAAGCTTTTGACTGGTAAAATTCAAAATATTAAAATTGGGATAGCTCAGCTCCTTTCCTCTGAATGTCTTCATTAATATAGGTCAATTTTGTTGAAACGCATTTAAGTGCATCGTTAGTACAACTCAAATAAAAAAAATGGAAAAGTGGGATGTACGCCAACCATCATTAGGCTTATTTCTCTGTGAGAGCCCCATCAACCCCCAAAATTTCGTGAGGATTCGATCAAAATTCCGACCTGTAGTGTGATTGCACAAAAAATGGATTGACCACCTATGACAACCTACTTCACATCGTTGTAAAGGTGATATTTTCTACTTTCTTTGCCAGGTTTTGCTTTCGATATACCTCTTACAGAAGAGAGATATTTGCTTTGAAATAAAACGTTGGCCTTTTATCCAAATAAGTTTTTTCACATTCCGACCCCTGAATAATATCCGATCATTACAAAAATCAATAGGTTTTTTCCTCTGTGGGACCCCCATTAACACCCAACATTTGGTGACAATTGGATTAAAATTACGACCTGTGGCGTGATTACAAGGTTTAGATGGACAGACGGACGGACGGACACACACAGATAGATCGACTCAGCTCGTCGAGATATTCATTTTGGTATATATATATATGTATGTGTCTACGACCATTATTTCGATGTGTTACAAGCTTTTTTTGCCAAAACCAACTTATAATACCCTCCCCACATAGTGGTGTAGGGTATAAAAACACTGTTGCAACAACAATATACAACAGAACATGAATTCTACTTCTGGCGAAACATCACTTTAGTTTGCCGATATTCCTTGACTTCAACGACCGTTTCCAATCCATACCAACAGTTTATAGCATTTAATTACGAGTAGATTGACCGATTTAAACTCAACGAGAGAGAGAGAGAGAGAACACTTTTTATTCCGTAAGGTTTAGTCCTGGTTTACTCCCTGGACGCGACAAAACCACGTCACACTACCCAGGATTGATTACACAGGGAATCTATGGTCTCTCTGGGGAGTGGTAACTTTTCCGTTGGCCACATTTTCGTAAGACCAACCAAGACCTAAAAACTGTAGCTTTTTGGTAGCAACATGACACTTCATGTACAAAATTCCTTGCGGGTTTTTTCTCTTCGTTGATATTATATTGTTCTTGTGTAAGCTTTATTTACCAAACAGAGTCCATACAGTATACACAAAAGTCAACATAATGGCATTTAAATATTTAATATCAATAACCTTTTACCACTTCTGTTGTCTTTGTTTTATTTATAATAATAAACACGGCATATCGATGTCAGTGGCTCAGCGGTTCCATAGCGTGTCATTCAAGTGAGGCTTTCATCAGCATTGCCATCATCATCATCATCATCGTCATTTATCACATTGGCCAATTCGTTTAATCATTTAACACTTTTGCAAGTGTTCCCCCAATGACGTGACTTTATTGTTCAGTTGATGGCTGTGATTGTTGTTGTTGTCATCAACGCCATCATTGCCATCATCATCATGATCGTCGTTTTGTTGTCGTTGTCATGTCAACGCCATTGTTGCTATCATCATCGTCATCATCATAAATGGCATTATCCTCCCAGGAGTCAATCGAATTGCATTTAATCAAATTAAAAATGTCACATTGAGTTGTTGTTTTTTTTGTTTTGATGCAGACGTTGCTATTTTTGCTGCGGTCATTTGGTTTTTCGTGAGAGTATGTGTGTGTGTGTGAATGTTGTTAATGTGTGAGTGGAGGTTTTCGCCATTGTTCAACATATTGACCAAAAATTTGATGACAGTTGAAGGATTCTTTTGTTAAATAATAATCCGAGATTAATGCAATTAAATTGTCCGTAATTTGATTGAAGCTTTGGAGGTGAATTAACGTAAAATAAATGCCATAGTGATGGTGGTTCTTATTTTAACGCAATAAACAATGGAAAATCATATGGACAGAGGAGTTATGACGGATAGCCAGAAGCAGAAGTTGAAAACAATAATGAAAACAAGGAAAAAAATTTATGTAAGGCCAGATCGAACTTGTAATATCCTCCACAATGAGATATTCTGAACTTTTGAAAATTTCAGAAAAAAATAATTTTCATCTAATGGTGAAATCCGACCTACCGTATTATGGGCTCATAACAAAACCTTAAACAATGCTGAAAATTTTTTTGGAGAAGTTTTGTGGCCACTGGGCTACTCAAATGTCAAATTATAGTTAACAAATGTAGCTTAAACCCTTCAAATACCGAAAATCGGAAGGTATCGTTTGACAACTTTTGGTGAAGAAATTTTGTGACAGCAAGGAAACTCAAATGCCGTTATATGGGGGCTATGCTTAAACATGGATCAATTTTGAAAAAAAAATCGTTTGACAACTTTTGGTGAAGAAATTTTGTGACAGCAAGGAAACTCAAATGCCGTTATATGGGGGCTATGCTTAAACATGGATCAATTTTGAAAATTTTCTGTGAAGAAGTTTCTGACTGAAGGGATTATCAAATATCAAATTATAAGTAGTTCAGTCAGAAGATATAGGCAAAACCCCTAAAATACCGAAAATTGGTAGGTACCGTTATGTGGGGTCTATTCCAAAACATGGACCTATGTTGACAACTTTTGGTGAAGAAATGTTGTGACCCCCATGAACATCAAATGTCAAATGACAGCTAGTTCGGTTAAAAATTGTACCTAAAATATTTAAAATCGGGAGTACTGTTATTTGGAGGCTATACCTAAACATGGCCCTATGTTTACAGTTTTTTTTTGTGGAGAAGTCTTGTGAATCCTGCGAACCTTAATTGTCAAATTACAGCTAATTCGGTTAAAAATCTTAGGTAAAATACTCAAAATTCCGAAAATCCGGAGGTACCATGAGATGAGAGCTATACCAAAACATGAACTAATGTTGACAATTTTTGGCGCAGAACTTTCGTGACCACTGAGAACCTCAATTGTCGAATTAGAGCTAGTTCAGTTAAAAAACTATATCTAAAATCCTGAAAATACTGAAAATTGTGGGTACCGTTATATGGGGGCTATACCTAAATACGGATACATTTTGATAATATTCTGCGGAGAAGTTTCTGACTGAAGTGAATATCAAATATCAAATTACAAGTAGTGCAGTCAAAAATGTAGGCAAAATGGGGGGTAACAATCTTGACGCGATGCGAGGGCTTAAGGCCACAATCCCCCCGCCCAATCCTTTGGAAGCTTGGGCTGAGGAGATTGTGGCCGACCAAAGGTTACCCACATAGTGATCTCCTGCGTAACAGAGTTCTCCTAACGCCGGGGTGTCAGGCGAACGCGTGCCCATCGGTGTTCTAGGTTTGCAGTTAGGGTACCAACTTTATTAGAACGGAGCCTCATTGAAAACCTGGGCGTCTCAATGAAGTATAGACATAGTTAGATGATGTATGGATCCGAAATTTTTAAAAAACAAAAAAAAAAAAAACCCAAAAACCCAACCCTCAATGATGACAACAAATCCGCAACGCCCATGGACTATGGCACTACCACAACCACATCTGACCCGACTCAACCTACGGTTGACAGGAAAGTAGCTTCGGGAGGGGACGGACCAGACTTACCAATTATAGGCTTCAATGAGGACAGCCTTGCTGAACAGAGCAGGCAGCGCCTGGCCATGTTGAAGCGGATGGTTTTCCCTAGTCCTAGTCGGAAATGTGTTTCTGATGAGGCCGTCAGTTTATCTGACGACGAACTCAACAACACAGTTGTTTCAGCAGCTGCAGTTGCAGATAAACTGTCCTCGGACTCAGCGGAAACTACAAAACCTGCGGACACGGGACCACCATTAACTAGGGGTATCGGTATATCGGCCGAAGCCGATAAGCCAACTCTAAAGAGACAAATTGCCACTGAGGAGGAAACCACGACTAAATTTTTGGACGACAAAGTTCCCACCACCTTAAGCAAAGCAGTAAATCGACTGACGAAGGACAAAGGGGCGTATCGAAGGTCCATGCACACTCTCAGTGATGGATTGCCAATTGATCAGGATCAATCTCAAGGTGGTGGGCAAATTCGAGGAGAAGTACCCTCACCTACCCAAGAGAAATCCTGAGTTCGATAGACTCTCCCTGATCCAGATGGTCGACAAGATCTTGCTGTCGTCAACGCCATCATCTACTCCCACTACCTGCAAAGGTCAAACTAAGAGAGATGGTGACTTGACTCGGCCTCCCGAGAAACCTTCACCGCCGAAAAAGAAGCCCCAGAAACCAGAGGAGATGATGACTGGGAAACCTGGCGCGGCAATGGACTCCGCACCTGGGGGCGTGGAACCTTCCAATCCCTCCTCATCGAAGAATCCGGTGAAGAGGGTTAGATCCACGGAGGAACCACACCCTAGGGCCAAGAGACACATTCCGAGACTGGACTCCAAGCCATCCACCTCCTCTGCTCGTTACCAAAGGAACGAGAGCGAGAAGTCCACCGCTACTAAGGCAACCTCCCAGGCCAACTTAAGTCACAAGGTGACACCTCGCTCTCCTCCCAAGAGTAGCGGGACGGGTAAGAGAAAGACGGACAGACCTTTAGTGCCGGATGAACTGTGCACAGAGGTCATCGATAAATCTGATTGAGAATCAGCTACGAGAGATAGTGTTTACAGGCGAAGGGGAACCTCCCAAGCACACACAGTTCGGCAGAGCAGCTCCCTTCAGAGGCATCAAGATCATCTGCTGTGAGAACAAGGAATCTCTAAACTTCCTTGTTAACACAATAGATGGCCTTGGTGAACTCTGGGAGGGCTGCCAACTGGCGGCTGTGGGTGTAAATGAGATTCCCAGCAGAAGGGCATTGTCGGCGTGGGTGCCACCGCCAGCGGTTGACCCAACGAGGATACTGACAATACTCGGTAGACAAAACCCCAACCTCCAGACTAGCTCATGGAAACTCGTCAGCCACAGTCCGTAGGGTGAGGGTTTGGCGATAAGAGTGTCAATCGAAACACAAGGGCAGGAGTATCTGCGGACTCATGAGGGGAAACTGCACTTTGGCCTAGGATGGATCAGGTTCCGTCTAGGTCAAAGACAGTAAAGGAACGACAGCAGCAGCCGCTTCGCATTATGCAGATCAACCTGCATCACAACAAAGCGGCTGCTGCTGAACTTCCACTCACCCTCTCAAAGTCCGGAGTTGATATCGCTTTAGTCCAGGAACCCTACTTATATAAAAAATAGGGTTGCTGGGCTAAGCGATAGCAACTATGCTATCTTCGCCACATCCAGCGGAGACAAGATAAGAACCTGCATAGTTGCCAGGAAGAATTTGAATATAATGTATCTCTCTAATTTCAGCTTAGGAGATATGACGGCTGTAAAAATGCAAGATCGGTCAAATCTACCATCTTTGCGTCAATTTACATGCCTTTTGAGAGCCTTGACCCACCTGGCCAACACGTAGAGAGACTCGTTAAAGAGATGGGCAGTACCTGCCTCATCATTCTGGGGTGCGATGCCAACGCCCATTACTTCCACTGGGGAAGTAGCGACAGGAATCAGGGAGAAGTTATTGACATAACCCAAAGAGTGCTCCTTTTCCGATCACCGGAAGATACTTTTCAAAGTCTCTGTTGATGTAATTCGGCTACCACCACATAGGAATCCACGGAAGACTGACTGGAGCAAGTTTGCTGAATCAGCAACTTCTAAGCTGGTGGTACCTTACTACCCCACAACAACCGAAGAGGTTGATAAGGCAGTGAAACATGTAACAGAGGTTCTGGTGGATAGCTATGAGGCCTCCTGCCCACTAACCCACCATGGCAGAAGAAGTCAACCGGTCTGGTGGTCAAAAGATTTCGCCAATCTAAGGAAAATCAGTAGATATGATATGGATGTATCAGAACATCCTGATGTTCCAATGATATACAACCATACCACCGTAGATGTGAGTGTTATAGAGGAAATCATTAGTCAACAAAAAATAAAATGGGCCATAAGCACATTCAAGCCCTTTAAATCACCCGCACCGAACAGAATCATACCTGCAATGTTACACAATGCATTGGAGTCACTGATTCCACATGTGGAACTTATCTTCAGGGCCTGTCTGTGCTTATCATACATACCGGTTATATGTAGAGAAGTAACTGTGGTATACATCCCTAAAGCGGGGAAGTCAAGCCACACACTTCCAAAAGACTACAGACCAATTAGTCTCTCCTCCTTTTTATTGAAAACTTTAGAAAGGCTGCTGGATCTTGGCATTAGGGCCAAGTTATCGGCCACAGACCTAAGTTCTGCCCAACATGCCTACTTAAAAGGCTTATCGGTAGAAACAGCGTTAAATGAGGTAGTGGGACACATTGAGAGAAATATGGAGGGCTCGGACTACACGCTAGCTGCATTCCTGGTCATAGAGGGTGCCTTTAATAACATTAGTCTCGAATTCATACACAGCTCTCTAATAAACCTAGGTGTCCCTTCCACACTGGTCAATTGGATTGACGGCATGCTTAGCAGTCGAATAATCAATTCAAGTATCGGTGGAACAATGGAAATTGTCAAAATACCGAAAATCCGGAGGTACCGTTAGATAAGGTCTATACCTTAACATGGACCTATGTTTACAGTTTTTGGTGGAGAAGTGTTGTGACCACTGAGAAAATCAGTCAAAAAATATTGGCAAAACCCCCAAAATACTGAAAATCGGGAGGTAGCGTTATGTCGGGCCTATTCCAAAACGTGAACCTATGTTTACAGTTTTTGGTGGAGAAGTGTTGTGACTTCTTCGCTTAAAACTTGTAGCTAAAATCTTCAAAATACCGAAAATCGGGAGTACTGTTATATTGAGGCTATAACTAAACATGACCCTATGTTTCCTGTTTTTTCTGGGGAAGTGTTGCGATTCCTGAGAACCTCAAATGTCAAATTACAGCTAGTTCGGTTAAAAATTGTATCTTAAATTCTCAAAATGCTGAAAATCCGGAGGTACCGTTAGATGATGGCTATATCGTAACATGTTGGCAATAACCTCAAATGTCAAATTACAGCAAGTTCGGTTAACAATTTTAGCTAAACTCCTTAAAGTGCCGAAAATTGGGAGGTACCGTTGAATGGGGGAGCTATACCAAAACATGAATCGATATAGCCCATCTTCGAACTTGACCTGCCAATGGCAAAAATGTACTTGGGTGCAAAAATCTACACTCTAGCTGAATTTTTGCGGCCGCCAAATTGATTACAACAGACGGACATGGCTAGATCGACCCACAATTTTATGCTGATCAATAGATACAAGCTCAAACTGTATTGTCCCCAATTTTTTCCCTAAGGATGAGACTTATATTGTCCATATTCCAAGGCTGGATGAAATAACACGTTATGTAAAGTTGGGTTCCCACGAATGTTATATTGCGGATTTGCCATTTTAATTGGTTCCGTAAGGATTTTTTTGTACATTTTAGGCAATTATGTCAGTAAGTATGGGCTTGCCCACAAAAAAATTAACTGCTGAGAAAAAAATTCGAGACTATCAGAAAAGAGCTCATAAACTTAACCTTTTCCTAAATTTGAGTGGGATGTCTACGAAGAAATGTACCGATATTGCCCATATTCCAACCTAATACATGAGTTTGTGAAGTAATACGATGTGTAAACATTGGACTAATCAGAAACTCTCTGCGAGAGTTGACTGGCGTTTTTCCATTTTAGTTGGTGTCGTTCGGGTTTCTTGGAACTTTAAGATCATTATCTCAGGAAGTACGTATTTATTCCCGGGGCTACAAGGACAATCTGCTAAAAATATCAAAACGATCCGAGACGTGTTCTTATACTTTACATTTTCCGAATTTTGTGTGGGAGTTACCCGAAGGAGTGGCCGATATTGACCATATTCGAACCAAGTTTGTACTAAATCGATTGTTCCCTTCGAGAGTCATCGTCCACACCATTTTACAAAACATTTTGAACTTTTATAGGGGGAAGTACCCTCAGGAGTAGGCCAATAAGGCCCATCTTCAATCTTAATCTAAGTTTGGCCAAAATATAACGAGTTCAAGAGTTACCGTGCGCACCACCCAGACGGACATGACTAAATCGGCACCAAATTGTCTGAAACGAATCTCGTCCATGCATGCCGTAACCGTCCGTCTTAAATTGTATATTAAACCGTTCTCTTCTTCCCTTTGACCTTGATATATATTTTTATAGTAATTAATTATTGTTATACAAATATAAACAATAATTCCACTCCATTAACTTTATCGAATAAATAGAAAATTAAATTAAAGGGAATACAACAGCAAAAACAACAACAACAGTGAAATTTATTTACAAATAAAATCATATGTTCATGATTTTTGCAATATGTTTAAAAATATTGATTTATACCCAAGGGATGTGACCTTCATATCTTTTTCATTTGCAAAAACTGTCTATTTGTTATCTGTTCGGTATTGAATATGGAAAATATTGTTTTTTGTTTTGTAATAAAGATTTTCTCATTGTTTGTAAACAACAATAGAGAGCAGTCAGAGTAAAACAAAAACAAATGGAATACAATTGAAAAACTTTTTAATGATAAACTTTGAACTGAAAACATCTGCCAAAATTTTTGCGCATAAAAGACTAGAATTCGCACAAGTTCTGCAATAAAAATTAATACTGTTTAATAAAGAAATATGGGAATGAATTGTTGTGGTAGGAAATTGAATTAATAAACGTCATAGGAAGAAATATTAGAAAATAGAAGAACGATTGCCTAAAGATATATCAGCAATTACCGCATAAACACATTAAAAAAACTTAAAATTACATTGTAGAACAAATTCAGTAAATTAGAAGACCCTTATCGCACCGTTTGTTATTATAAGTTGGTTTTGGCCAAAAAGTTTGTAACCTATTGAAATAATGGTCGTAGACCCATACTTATATATATATCAAAACGAATGTCTGAGTTGTGTCCGTCCGTCCATTCGTCCGTCTGTCCATCGATACCTAGTAATCACGCTACAGGTCGCAATTTTGATCGGATCGTGACCAAATTTTGGGTGTTGATGGGAGTCCCGGAGAGGCAGAAGCCTAACGATAGTCGCTAATGAAACCCACTTTTCATTTTGATGATGGTCGGATAATATTCAGGTGGCCGGGATGGGCAAAAAACTTATGTGGAGAACATTCATTTCGTCTCCTGAAATGCCCAAAGACGTAACCATTTCAGGTGACGATTTACAACATTCATACATTTATTCTTATGCGAATATTTCCGCTTCTACACTATTTTTAACTATAATTTAGAAAATATCAGTTATAATTCAGAAATTCCATTTGAAATTCAGATATGAAATGGAATTTCCATTTGAAATTCAGAATTTCCATTTGAAATTTAGAAATTCCATTCGAAATTCAGATATTCCATATCAAATTCAGAATATATCATTTGAATTTCAGAATTTCCATTTGAAATTCAGAAATTTCATTTGAAATTCAGATATTCCAATTAAAATTCAGAATATTTCAATTGAAGTCCAGAAAATTTTAATTGAAATTCAGAAAACTTAATTTCAATTCAAAATTATGTTTCACTGTTGATGCAAATAAATCTGAACATATTTAAAATATGTTTCGTAACTTAATTATTTTCTGAACGTTAATTGATGGGTTCCGAATTTAATATTCTGACTTACAAATGTAATTTCTGAATATCAAATGGAAAATCTGAAATTCAAATGGTACATTCCGAATTTGAAATGGAATATCTGAATTTCAAATGAAATTTCTGAATTCCAAAGGGAAATTCTGAATTTTGAATGGAATTTCGGAATTAATTGACATTTTCTGAAATTAATATGAATTATCTGAATTTCAAACGGAATTTCTGAATTTCAAATGGAATATCTGAATTAAAATTAAGTATCTGAATTTGAAATGGAATTTCTGAAATAAATATAAGTGAGTGTGATTCTCATTCATATTGGAATACTAGACACTTAAAGAGTTCGGTTTTTCGCTAAAAAGGCATCATTTCAAAAACTGAGAAGCCAATTGATTATTCCCTTCGCCGGGATGAAATCATGATATTGGTAGCGATCAGTAAACTTTTGCAACACTGTCAGTTCGTTTTGAAAAACAATACTCTCTGTAATAGAGGGTAATAAATGAAGTTGTGCCAATGGGGGAATACTCCAACTCAAGCAATCAAATAAAAATAAAATATCTGAAGTTTAAATGGAATTTCTGAATTATAGCTGGTATTTTCTGAATTACACTTGAAAATGGTGTAGTAGGCGTATTCCAAAAGGAAAGTCTGTCAATGGAAGAAGATAATATTTCCTTTACATTGTTGCAAAGTAGGTTGTCGTAGGTGGTAAAACAACGGATCGTCACGAAATTTTGGTGGTTAATAGGGCTCCCAGAGAGAAAGAAGCATTTTGAGTTTGATGATGGTCGGATAATATTCAAGAGTCGGAGTAGGCAAAAAAACGTTTGTGGAAAAACAATGAAAGTTTAATTTTTATGCGGATATTTCCGCTTCTAGTATGCGTGTTCCAAAATATCACCTTTATTATGATGTCTGGCGCAAATCTCATTTTCCCATTTTTTATTTGAATTGTACTGACGAGTACCTCAGCTTTGGTTGGATGCGTTTCAACAATGAAATTGCAAATTGCGTTACCAAAATTGGTGAAATGCTTGTGATGTCGAAGAAGACGCTAGAATATCCCATTTTCCAATTTGTGGAATTTTATTTCTATGTTAGATATTTCTGCTTCTGTTGGACACATTCCACAGTGGTTCCAGCCATTGGCCAAAAATAAAAAATTAATGTCAAATTTTTGGTACAACATCTGGCAACACTGCCAGCTATGACATGGATCTTTCTTAAGATATATTAGTTTCTGTTTCATTTGAACGCGGCCTTTTTAAAAATAGCTTCAAAATTCGGAACATTTGACTAATATTTTTTGTGGTGAGTACGACTTACAATTTAATTGCAAGTAAATATATTCAAAATATCGCGAAACTACTGCGCATTGCTTAATTTTTGTGTTAAATAGTGTTTGGAATTCCCGTTAGCTGTATGTTTTCTAAGTGTATTTTGTAATGCCAATTCGATCATATACTTAAAATTGACCTAAGGTTTTAGTCAAGATGCCCACCTCGGAAATAATTTTCCAATGTAGGGCATGGGTTTAAGATTATCCAGTATTAATATGAGCTGCCATCTAGTGCCAGACTTTAAATAGCAGACTAAAGCTGTCCTAGAATATGGTTTCTATGGATATATTAGGGAATAACTCTGTTATCTGACCACATACGTTAATATAATTTGCATCAATGGAAATGTCAAGAATTCTTCTTCCTACGTGGGTGGTACGTATCTTCTAGAAAGACCGCTATAAAGTCTTTATTAAAAATTTTGTGTCTCCAGAGTCCAACAAATATTTCAACCAAATTTTGTTTATATTGGTCCACGTTTTGGTTTAGCCTCCATATAAGGCCCCATATATATTACGCGTCATTTTAAGATATTTTTAACGTATTAGTCCCATTTGACCACAGAATCGGTTGTAACTTTGCATTTCGCGTTTCAAGAGGCTAAGAAACATATCTACCATAAAATGTTTACATAGGTCCACGTTTTGGTATAGCCCCATTTAACGCTCCATATATAGTACGCGCCATTTTAAGATATTTTGAATGTATTAGTCCCATTTGAGCACCGAATTGGTTGTAATTTGGTATTTTATGTTTCCACAGGCTAAGAAATATTTCTACCATAAAATGTTTATATAGGTCCAGATTTTGATATAGACCCCATAGGACAATATCTCGGTATTTTAAAGGTTTCAACCTCATTATCGCAGCGAAATGACTGAAATTTGGTATTTAGTCTTCGTTGGGTGTATAAAACATTCCCCCGGAAATTTGTAGCTTTAGGTCCACGCCTTCATATAGCCCCCATAGGATGGTACCTCTCGATTTTCTGTATTTTGAAGGTTGTGGCCTCAATATTCCACCGAAATGGCTGAAATTTGGCGTATAAAATATTCCATATGAAATTTGTCGGTATTTTTGAAGGTTTTAGCTATACTATACTACCAAAGTGCCTGAAACTTGATATTTCGTCTTCTTTTGGGATGCAAAACTTTCTCCCAGAAATTTATCTGTATCGGTCCACGCTTGAATGTACACCCCATGGAACGGTAAATCCCAATGTTCGGTGTTTTGAAGGGTTTAGCCTCACTATAACACCGAAATGGCTAAAATTTGGTACATAGTCTTCGTTGTGGGTATACAACTTTCCAAATTAGTCGGTATAGGTCAACGTCTTTATATAGAAAGGCACCGCCCGATTTTCGGTATTTTGAAGGTTTTAGCCTCATTATTTCAACGAAGTGGCTGAAATTTGGTATTTAGTCTTTTTCCGGACTACAAAAATGTCCCTCAGACATTTGTCGGTATACGTGGGGTACCCCCCATAGAACTGTATATCCCAATTTTCGGTATATTGAAGGTTTTAGCTTCATTATAACACGGAAATGGCTGCTAGATGGTACTTAGTCTTCGTTGAGGGTATAAAACTTTTCACCTGAAATTTGTCGGTATAGGTCCATGTCTTCATATAGCCCCCATAGAATGGTACCTGCCGATTTTCTACATATAGCTTGTTCTCCACCAAAATAGCTAATATTTCGTATTAAGTTTTTGATAGAGGTACGAAATATTCCAGCCGAAATGTGCCGGTATAGGTCGACGTCCTCAAATACCCCCATAGGACCGTACCTTCCGATTTACGGTATTTTGAAAGTTGTGGCCTCATTATACCACCGATATGACTGAAATTTAGTATTTAAATTGCCATGGGTGTATAAAATATTGCAGAAGAGAATTATCAGTATAAGCCCTTTTCTTGAAATAACCCCCATAGAAGCATACCTTCCGATTTTCGGTATTTTAAGGTTGTGTCATCAATATCCCATCGAAACAGATGAAATTTAATATTTAATCTTCGTTTGTGGTATAAAACTTCCCATCTGAAAATTTCCGGTATTGTTCCATGTTTTTATATACCCCCCATAGAAAGATCCCTCCCAATTTTCGGTATTTTGAAAATTTTAGCCACAATATTCAATGGGAATAACTGAAATTTGGTATTTAGTCTTCGCTGGAGTTACGAAACTTTCCTCCAGAAATTTATCGCTACAGGTTAACGTTTTATACAGCCTCCATAGGACGGTGCTCCCGATGTTGTTAACTATCCAAATCCAGAATATCCACGTTTAGGTCTAGTCGGTTTTGCCCAATTTTATGTATTTCGCTCAATTCGGAAAATTGTAAATATTGGTCCATGTTTTGGAAAGAACAGAAATGTCGCCCCAATTGTTTTGAAGGGAGTATTATCAGTTGAGATATATGTACTGAATTCATAATGTTGTATGAGTAAAATATCACTAACCAATAAATTCATACGTTTTGTTTACCAAATGAAAACAATTTGAAATTTATTATCAAAATTCAATTACTCTGCAGTGGAATATTCGCTATCAACTTTGTCACTAAAGTCAAATTTTATCATTTCGCCAAAAGCTCATTAAAAGTCGTCACTGTCTAATTCAATTAAACTAAATTGAAATATTTACAAAAAAACAAAAAAAAAAAAAAACAAGAACAACTTAAAAATCAAATCATGTCCCGCCATTTACTTCAACTAGTTTGGCAACTGCAGAGCAGTATCTGCAAAAGGAGTGATAACAGAAAACACAAGTATTTAGTAAAGAAAAATTGTTGCAAAAACTCGTAACATTTTTACAAATACACATACATACACACAAAACGTACTTAGGATAGTTGTTGCAGCTCAAATGGTCTGGTTGAGGCTGCTTAAAAATAACATGACACCAAAATAAACTCTGGCAATATTTTACACAAGAAAAAGAAGAAATTTGAACTGCACTATAAACATAGGAATCTCTGCAAACACATTAGGGTAGCATGGACACAATTGGAGTCCTGAATCAGTCCTCGTCAGTCATCATAAAGTACTACGTCTATGTTTAGAAAACTTCCTAACGATCTTCTAGAGATAGAAGACCTTTTAACGGTCTTCTATAGAAAGAAGGCCTTTTAACGGTCTTCTATAGATAGAAGACCTCTTAACTGTCTTCTATAGATAAAAGACCTCTTAACGGTCTTCTATAGATAGAACATCTCTTAACGGTCTTCTATAGATAGAAGACCTCTTAACGGTATTCAATATATAGAAGACCTCTTAACAGTCTTCAATGGATAGAAGACCTCTTAACGGTCTTCAATGGATAGCAGACCTCTTCATGGTCTTCTATAGATAGAAGACCTCTTAACGGTGTTCTATAGAAAGAAGACCTCTTAACGGTCTTCAATGGATAGCAGACCTCTTAATGGTCTTCAATAGATAGAAGACCTCTTAACGGTTTTCTATAGATAGAAGACCTCTTTATGGTCTTCTATAGAGAGAATACCTCTTAACGGTTTTCTATAGATAGAAGACCTCTTAAGGGTCTTCTACGAGTTTAGATAGAAGACCTCTTAACGGTCTTCTACGAGTTTAGATAGAAGACCTCTTTACGGTCTTCTATAGATAGAAGACCTCTTAACAGTTTTCAATGGATAGAAGGCCTCTTAATGGTCTTCACTAGATAGAAGACCTCTTAACCGTATTCTATAGATAGAAGACCTCTTAACGGTCTTCTATAGATTTAGGACCTCTTTATGGTCTTCTATAGATGGAAGACCTTTTTACGGTCTTCTGTAGATAGAAGACCTCTTAACGGTATTCTGTAGATAGAAGACCTCTTAACGGTCTTCTGTAGATAGGAAACCTCTTAGCGGTCTTCTATAAATAGAAGAACTCTTGACGGCCGTCTATAGATAGAAGACCTCTTAACGGTCTTCTATAGATAGAAAACCTCTTAACGGTCTTCTATAGATAGAAAACCTCTTAACGGTCTTTTATATATAGAAGACCTCTTAACGGTCTTCTATAGATAGAAGACCTCTTAACGGTTTTCTATAGACAGAAGAACTCTCAATGGCCTTCAATAGATAGAAGACCTCTTAATGGTCTTCAATAGATAGAATAACTCTTTATGGTCTTCTATCTATAGAAGACCGTTAACGGTCTTCTATAGATAGAAGACCTCTTAACGGTCTTCTATAGATAGAAGACCTCTTAACGGTCTTCTATAGATAGAAGACCTCTTAACGGTCTTCTATAGATAGAAGACCTCTTAACGGTCTTCTATAGATAGAAGACCTCTTAACGGTCTTCTATAGATAGAAGACCTCTTAACGGTCTTCTATAGATAGAAGACCTCTTAACGGTCTTCTATAGATAGAAGACCTCTTAACGGTCTTCTATAGATAGAAGACCTCTTAACGGTCTTCTATAGATAGAAGACCTCTTAACGGTCTTCTATAGATAGAAGACCTCTTAACGGTCTTCTATAGATAGAAGACCTCTTAACGGTCTTCTATAGATAGAAAACCTCTTAACGGTCTTCTATAGATAGAAAACCTCTTAACGGTCTTCTATAGATAGAAGACCTCTTAACGGCCTTCTGTAGATAGAAGACCTCTTAACGGCCTTCTGTAGATAGAAGACCTCTTAACGGTCTTCTATAGACAGAGAACCTTTTAACCGTCTTTATAGAATGGTAGTCTGTAAATTGTTTCTTCTTAGCGGTCTTCCTTAGTTAGAATACCTCTTAAAGAACTTCCATATAATAGAGACCTTTTAAAACAACTTAACGGCTTTATGCCGAAGAAAACCTTGGAACGGTCTTCTACAGAAGAATGACTTACATAGAGAGGAGACTTCTTAACTGTCTTCCATATATAGAAGGCCTCTCAAAGGTTTTCCATAGATATAAGTCTTCCTAAATATCTACTATAGATAGAAGATTCTGTGCTGTCCCATCCGTTTAATCTACCTACCCACCCTAATGTGAACATATAAATGTGACAACGTTTAATAAGTTAAGAAGACAGGCAGCAAAAGATGCCAACCAGCCACAATAGCAGCATCTTACAACCAGTCAACCACTGATATGGACACATGCCAGCAGTTATACGAAATAGGCTTCTTAAGAATACAAATTTGTACAACCCAACTCCTACACACAAAAAAATGTGGAATGGTTTCTTTAAGATTGTAATAGAGCACCCTGGTTCTCTATCTCCTCGGGACATACAAGTGCAAAAATGTTTTTTCGTCTTTTCCTTTCAAACACATATAAAACTCCCAACAAACAATGCAGTCGAAAGCAGCACGAATGGTAGAAGAAGGAGGTGAAGCATGTGAGAAACAAAACAACAACCGTTAGACAGGAAATAAAGTTAAGTACTAAACGGAAACTAATGCTACTAATAGTGTTGGAATTGTATCAGTCTTGTTTTTTTGTTTGTCGTAGAGAATAATGGGAAGGGAGTTTTGTGTAAGGAAATGTGCCTTATGGACTGTCATTGCGTAGCCTTGTGTGTGTAGAGATGGTATATTTGTTCCACTAGTGGAAAGAGCACACATGCATAGATTTGTGAATATGTTCTTGTGTGTGTGTGTGGTTACCGGGAAGTGTGCACATTATTTATGACCAAAACTTTTTCACAGCTTATCTGATCACACTGCATGTTAAAGTTAAGCGTGAGTTGAAACTCAAACATGTACTCGACGCCGTCGTTGTCCTTATACCTAATTTTTTTTTTATTTTGTTTCAGAGGAAAGGCCAGGAAATTTCAATGCATTATTTTATTAGAGGATTGTGTGTGTGGAATGAACAGTGGAATGGGGAGATTATTTTTACTCTGCATATTTTTGTTACATACATACGGCTTTGGGTTTGAAGCGGGTAGGTACGTTGGAAAAGACCCCTTTAAATTTCACTTGTATCTATCTCTTAACGGTCGTCTATGAATATAAGACATCTTAAGTTTCTTCTATGTATTGAAGGCCTCTTTACGGTATTCAATGGATAGAAGACCTCTTAACTGTCTTCTAGGGACAGAAGACCCCTTAACGGTCTTTTATGGATAGAATACCTTATAACTATCTTCTATGGATTGAATGCCACTTAGCGGTCTTTTATAGATAACGGTCTTCGCTTGATAGAGGACCACCTAATGGTATTCTTAGTCATATTTTTTGAATTAACGCATCCTATTATATTATACAGTTGGATCCTATTTGATTGGTTAGTTCTCTCCCGTTGTCAACCATATTTTACTCGTGACACATTAGATTTTCTTGAGCATAATTTGTAATAGGTTTAAATACTACCAAGCTAATAGTGTTGAAAATACACCATATAGGATATTAGCAGCTCAAATGGAGAACTTCTCTTTCTGTCTCTAATTTTGTAAGAGATCACTTTTGCTTTTTTCCTACTTAATTGGATAAAATTGGCTGACTGTCTCTGCTACTATATTAAATATATTCACAAAGGAAATCGACACATTTTTCCAATCCCTGAAATTGCATCCATTTTGCAATTTAACTGCAATGTACTCCGAGGTCAGATCGAGTAAAAAGTGAATGTGATGAGTCTGAAGAATATCATGGTCGCGGCGGTGCTCGCTTTCCTATTGCACCAGTATATTCATTACAGACCTATGTCGCTTGAGCCTGGCTCTAATGACTCGTACATGGAATGTATATTAGTAGCAGTCAGGTGTGGAACTTCCGAGGTAGACTTGCTGAACGTATACACCCCGCCGATAAATAGCTGTACTCCAGGTTATAGACCCAACATTAGCCCGCTTTTGGAAGGTCATAACCGTGTGGTCTTGGGGGACTCTAATGTTCGGCCCTCGGCAACGACCAGAAGGGAATAGTGCTGGTTGAGCAGATTGATGGCACTACGTTTTGCACGGTCAATAATGACGCTCCTATCAAAATTAGCGGAGAGTGTTACAGTTAGCCTGAAATAGCCATGTTGTCACCTGGTTTGACAAATTACGTCACCTGGCAACCCGTTGTTTCTCAGACCATCTTTCCATAGTTGTCTCCACCAGCAGACCGCCTGATTTCATCCACCTCTGAACGCCGCGCTTTCGTCAATCATGGGAAAGCTAAGTGGCCGAGTTTCAGAGAGTTTCCCAACCACCGCTTCAGAGATCTGCTCAACCCCTCTGATGTTCGGTAATCATAAAGGACGTTCCGAGACATCATCACTTCTGCATCCGCTCGCTATATATCTGCTGGTTGAATACTCGAAGTGAGACCAACCTCCCCAGCAGAGGCGACAGGACTAGCAAATGAGCGTGATGAGCTTTGTTGTGCCAACCCTAGAGACCCCAGAGTCAATAAGCTGACACTAGAAGTCAACAAGTTGGTCGGTAAGCACATGCGGAAAAGTGGTTAAATTATCTAACAAGTTGCTACATTGGAGCCGGAATAAGTGAATTGTGAGCAACGGTTTAGTCACTCTCGAACACTCGAAAGAAGGAAAATAGGACCTCAGCCACTTTTGGCGATGTTACGAAGTTATTTTAATCGAAAGTTTGTCGAGCACCACGGGAGTGACAGGGCGCAAAAAAGAGTACTATGTTGCATTAGATCTCTTCTTGCCGAGGATGAACGACCACAGTTTACAATGGATGATGTTGCGAATATCATCAGGAACGCTAAATCACCCAAAGCGTTGGGCCCTTATGAAATCTTCATCGTAATGCAGAAACAGCTGGATGAGCCGGGAATCGAGCATCGCACAAAAGTTCTCAACCTGTCGCTAGCCACCTACATCATTCACGAAGTCTGGAAAATGGGCAGGGTGGTTCCGCTACTGAAGCCAGCAAGGATGCCAGCAAAGATTAATCATACAGGCCGATTTAATTTTTGATGCCCATAACAAAGACCCTTGAAGTATTAGTTCTCCCCAGCGTCAGAAACAGGTATGCAGTTGCCGATCATAAATATGGATTCCGCAAGCAGCACAGCACGACTAAAGCGCTGCACGCCATCTCCACACATATTAGTCGAGGACTCAACCAGAGCAAGCCGTGTGATAGAACAGTGATGGTGGTACTTGACTTATCAAAGGTCTTCTTTGATGCTGCCAAGCAGTTCACGTTGTTCCAGGACATCGAGAAGACAATCATTCGGCCAAGATTGAAACGTTGGATAATCAATTAATTGTGTGAACTCCATTCATACGTGGAATTCGGAAACAAGAAGTTCAGGCTGAATAGAGTGAAAGAGAGAGTTCACAAAGGTTGGGTGATATCTCCGGAACTGTTTAATCTCTACCTCTCCTGTATTCTGCCCCTCATACGGCATTGAGATCGTAATGTATGCGGATGATTGCACGATCTTGGCGTCACGTACCTTCCCTTATGTCATTTGTGAAAAGCTGAACTCCTATTTGACTGATCTTACCACCTTTTTCCTGGAAGAAATAATACGATGTGCAAAGTTTGGACCAAATCGATTGCTCCCGTCGAGAGTTATCGTTCACACCATTTTACAGAAAATTTTTGCACTTTTGTGGGGAAGGTACCCGAAGGAGTGGAGCGATATGGCCCATCTTCGAACTTAAACTAAGTTTGGTCAAAATATTATAATACCCCAAATTTGGTTCGAATCGGCTGATCCGTTCGAAAGTTATCGTGCGCACCAGCCAGATGGACAGACAGACAGACGAAAGGACTCCAAATTGTCTGAAATGAATTTCATCCAAACATACTTGGGGTCTAAAACCGTTACTTCGATAGGGCACATTTTTGTTCGTATCAAAGTGTATATACCCTTTCTAGCCTAAAGGCTGAGGTTATAACAAGTAAGAACGGCGTTAAGTTCGGCAGGGCAGAACTTGTTATACCCTCCACCACTATTTGTATTGACGTAAAATGGAACAATTAGTTTCCTTTTATGAAGAAGACTAAGGATAATTCTCTTCTGGAATACCTTATAATCCCATGGAAGTATAAATAACAAAGTTCAGTCATCCGATGTGATATTGAAGTCACAACCTTCAGAATTACGAAAATCGGGAGGTACCGTACTATGGAGACTACATCGAAAAGGGGAACTATACCAACGAATTTCAGTCGGAAAGGTTTTTACCTCCAACACAGACTAAATACCAAATTTCAGCCATTTTGTGGAAATTTGAGACCACAACCTTCAAAATACCGATAATATGTTGATACCGTTCTATGGAGGCTATATGAAGGCGTAAACTTATCGGGGAAAGTTTTATACCACCAACGAAGATTAAGTACCAAATTTCAGCCATTTGTGTGGCAATAACCTTCAAAATACCGAAAATCGGGAGTTACCGTTCTATGGGGGCTATAGGAAGGCGTAGACCTATGCCGACAAATTTATAGGGGAAAGTTGAATACCCCAACGAATACTAAATACCAAATTTCAGCCATTTCGATGAAATATTGAGGCCACAACCTAAAAAATACCAAAAATCAGGAGGTATCGTCCTATGGGGGATATATTAAGGCGTGTATATCTGTACTGACAAATGTCTTGGGGAAAGTTTTATTCGCCTATACGCATTGAAACTTTCATCTCGGACAGATCGAATGTATTTAGGGTATTTTCAGAATTTTTTGGACATTTGAACTTGCCGACAAAAATGTGGATTAGGATTAAAGTTCAAAAGTGTTACGGAGGAGGTACTTTATAGAATGGAAATATGACCAAGGCAAATTTTGGACCAAATCGGTTGATCAGTTCGAGAGTTATCGTGCTCTCCAGCCACTACATATGGTGGCATAGGGTTTTTTTCCACCTTTCGGGCTGTTTTCTTAAGAAGTATGGATTTGCCCCTGGAAAAACTTTTACCGTCATAATTGAGGTAGCGAATGCAAGTTGCTTCAATAAAAATCAAAGAGATTCGAGAGTAGATCTTAAAGTGAACTTATCCGACATTTTGTGTGGGAGGTACATGAAGGAGTGGACAAATATAGACTATATTTGAACCTGACCTATACCTGGTAGATGTATTAGGATGAGTAAAGTATGGACCAAATCGGTCACTCCCTTCAAGAATTATCGTGCGCACAATTTTTCCGAACATTTTTAAACTTTTGTGGGGGAGGTACCTGAAGGAGTGGACCGATATGACTTATCTTCGAACAGAAACTAAGTTTGAACAAAATATTTTGAAGCGCAAATTTTGGACCAAATCGGCAGATCCGTTCGAGAGTTATCGTGCGCTCCAGCCAGACAGATAGACAGACGGACGGACATGGCTAAATCGACTCCAAATTGTCTAAAACGGATTTCGTCCAAACATACTTGGGGTCTAAAACCATTATTGAGATGAGGCACATTTTGCCCGTATCAAAGTGTATATACCCTCGTTGGCATAAACACTGAGGGTATAAAAATTGCGAGATGTATCTTGATTTCAACAGACGGACGGACAGACATGGTTATATCGAGAATATACATATATACTTTATAGGGTCTCCGATGAATATTTCGATGTGTTACAAACGGAATTACAAATTTAATTGTGCCCTTCATATTATGGTGGAGGGTATAACAAGTAAAAAAGTAGCAATCGACTTTGCCATCAGAGATATACCCTCAGCCCATTCGAATTAAAACTTTCATCTATTGACAATATCGAATTTAATACCGGCTTCGTAACCGAAATCCTTTTCTCCAATAATTATGTATTTTGAGAGTCATTTTGTTTCAATAGATAGCGCCCCATCCAGTTATTTCAGTTGGTCACCGTATAATTTAGAGATTATGGACCACTATGTCAGGAAGCATGGACTTGCCCACGAAAAACATAATCTCGCTGTAAACAAGACCACAAAGATTAACATCGGTATATACTTTCATAAGATTTTTGCAGTTAAACATGTAGAACTTTTTTTGGGAGGTACCCTAAGGAAAAGACCGATATAGACCATATTCGAATTTTATGTAAGATTCGCAGAAACATTATGATGTGCAAAGTATGGACCAACTAGGTAACGGCCTCCAGTGTACACTCCATACACTATTCAGGGTGCCATGGGGTTTTTACAACTTTCGGCCTATTTTCTAAGTATGTTTGGACTTGCCCCTGAGAAAAACTTCGTGAGCAGCTCTTAAACTGTACTTTTCCGAAATTGTGTGTGGAAGGTACCCTAAGGGATTGACGTGTATAGTCCATATTCAAGCCTGATCTGAACTTTTGTGGGTCTAAAGACTGAGGGTATAAACACTGTTACAACAACAACATTTTTTCGAGATACCTTCACTTCTGATGCCATATCTCCACATCAATTCGGAATTTCAGCTTCAACTTTTAGTGGGCGTAAAAAACTACTTGTCATGGCTACGTCGGCGATACCTTGTGTAATAATGGGATGTAAGGTAAAAAAAAGCCAGACCTATTCAAACTCCCCAAAATCACTGTTCCAAATGGCAATAGACCATTTAGCCATTGAGCGCTCTTTTTGGCAATTTGTATATGAAGTGATTATTTCGGTGTGAAGACGAAAGTAAAGCATAAAAAATTATTTCCAAACATTTATCAACTTTAAAAAAAAAATTGTTCAAATGAAATATTCCTACGGGACAACAAACAAACGCACTCACTCAGTAGTTAAGTGACTAAGCTGGAGAATAAATTTGAAGTAAATTTTTCATGAGAAGAAAAACGACAATGGCAAAAAAATCCCAGCAATTGTCCTTTATGGCAATTTATGCAAATTTAAGTTTCCGTTTGTTTTTGCCATTTTATGTGCATTTCAGTGTGTTATCCTTTTGGTTTCAGCGTAAGTATATGTATGTATATGTGTGTATGTTTATAGTTCACAAGAAAAAGGGTCATGTGTTTATTTTCACACGTCAAACACACATATTTTTGTACCTATATAAAACCTGAACGAACACCCGTTACAGGAACCAACTTCAACGAATGCAGTTCAATCATATGTGAAAAACAAATCAGACACACATACACAAATAACTGAACATGCAATACAAACATGTGCTAGGATGTGAATATGTATAAAAAATTGTAACAATGATAGAATTCATGCAAAAGGATTTCTTATCAGCATCAGACAATTTGTTGCCACACACAAACAACACCTTTTTGTAGTGTATGAGTGACTATTTGTGTTTGCTACTATTAAAGGGTCAGCTCCAACATTGTTGTTAAAAACAAAAAACCAAACAGGTGACTGCAAATCAATCGCTTTGCCGGAAATATACCGAACTTCGTTATAGCACACAATTACATAAATGCCAAACAATGATATAGTGGCTAAGATTGACAATGTCAGATTTTAGTTACACTACACCTATGATAATGGGTGTGGTGTAGGGGATGAAAGATACTAAGAAACGCCCTGACCGGTTTTAACATGGCAAAGCCCAAGGCTTATCTTGGTCCCTCTTTCATCTCAATTGGACACTGGCCTCTCCGTGGTGTCACCTGGGCAGCTGATTTTAACACCCGTTAAAGGTAGTGAGTTAATATGTGCCGCGCGTTCACCCATAATACGTTGGATTTGGGCGTCGGGTTAGTAACCCTCCCATAGAACAAGTAAAATAGTATCAGTCAGACAGAGATATACCCTCAGGATAAGTGAATTGGAACTTTCCTCTACGGACAGATTGAATGTATTTTAGGGTCTTTTCAAAATTTTGGCACTTTCTGGACATTTGAACTTGCCGACAAAAATGTGGATTAGGATTAAAGTTCAAAAGTTTTGCGGAGGAGGGAATGGACCGACACAGTGCGTTATGGAACTGGATCTTATTTTGAGAGTCATATCTTTTCGATAGATATCGCGCCCACTAGTAATTTCGGTGGGTTATCGTACACCTGTTGGACCAGTATGCCAGGAAGCATGCACTTGCCCACGGAAAAAATATATTGCTGTAAACAGGGCTACAAAAAATATCATCGGTATAAATTTGCAATGGATCTCCAAACAGACCCTAAACTGCACTTGGACACAAATTTTGAACTTTTGTGGGGGAGGTATCCTAAGGAGAGGACCGATATGGGAAATTTTAGAAGTAAAACTAAGTTTGGACAACATATGACGAAGGCCAAATTTTGAACCAAATCGGTCTATCAGTTGGAGAGTTATTGTGCACTCATCTATTATATATGGCGCCATAGCGGTTTTTTACAACTTTCGGTCTGTTTTCCCAAGAAGTATGGACTTGCTGACAAAATGTTTACCGTTCTAATTTAGTCCATATATAGTCCATATTCAAACCTGATCTATACCTGGTAGATATATTAGCATACGTAAAGTATGGACAAACTCGGTCCTTCCCTTCAAGAGTTATCGTGCGCTCAATTTTTCCAAATATTTTTGAACTTTTGTGGGGGAGGTACCTGAGCGAGTGAACCGATATGGCTTATCTTCGAACTTAAACTAAGTTTGGACAAAATATTATCAAAGCCAATTTTGGGACGAATCTGCAGATCCGTTCGAGAGTTACCTTGCGCTCCAACCACAACACAAGTGTCATAGGGGTTTTTTGAACCTTTCAGGCTATTTCTCAGGAAGTATGGTTTTGCCCCTGATGAAACTTGTACCGCCGTATGGGGGGCCGTGAATACAAGTTGTTACAACAAAAATCAAAACGATTCGAGAGCAGGTCCTAAACTTAACTTTTCCGAAATTTTGTGTGGGAGGTACCCGAAGTCGTGGACCGATTGAGTCCATATTGGATCCTCATTTAAGTCTGGTAGAAATTTCACGATGTACAAAGTATGGGCCAAATTGGTTACTCCCTTCAAGAGTTATCGTACGCACAAATTTTCCGAATTAAACTAAGTTTGGACAAAATATTGGGAAAGCCAAAATTTGGACCAAATCGGTTCATCCGTTCGAGAGTTATCGTGCGCACCAGCCAGAAAGACAAACGGACGGACATTGTTATCTCGAATCCAAATTGTCTGTAACACATTTTGTCCAAACATACTTGGGGTCTAAAACCATTATTTCGATGAGGCACATTTTGCCCGTATGGAACAAACTGTTGGTATACAATAGTAGCGAAGACGACGAAGATACCACAGATACAATCCCAGCAGATGGTATTGAATATGTACCGCCCAGCCAGGATGAGGTAACGTCAGTAATAGACCGGCTAAAAAATAATAAGGCAGCAGGAGCCGATGGCTAACCAGCCGAGCTGTTCAAAACCGCACGATCTGGCAGGATGAACGAGTACCCGACGATTGGTTTAGTTTTCAAGGAGTCACCCCTTAAAAACAAAGCCACATCTCGTCAAACAAAATCACTGATACTGATACTACCCGTGTTAATGTATGATTCTGAAGCCTGGGTGCTTGCCCAAGCACATACGACAGTGCTTGGTGTGTTTAAGAGAAAAATTATGTGAACGGTCTACAACCCCAATGTGAGAGGCACCGGAAGGAGTGGACCTATAAGCACCACCTTCGAATTTCATCTAATATTCGAAGAAATATTACAATATCCAAAGTACGGACGAACGCAGTATTCGGTTCGAGCTCTTCAGCCACTACATATGGTGCCATAGGGGTTTTTTTACAACTTTTGGACTGTTTTTTTCAAGAAGTATGGACTTGCCCCTGAAAAAACTTTTGCTGTCGTAATTGAGGCAGCGAATGCAAGTTGCTTCAACAAAAATCAAAGTGATTCTAGAGCAGGTCTTAAAGTGAATTTATCCAAAGTTTTGTGCGGGAGGTACCCGAAGGAGTGGACAAATATAGTCCATATTCGAACCTGATATATATCTGTTAGATATATTAGGATGTGTAAAGTATGGAACAAATCGGTGGCTCCCATCAAGAGTTATCGTGCGCACAATTTTTCCGAACATTTTTGAGCTTTTGTGTGGGAGGTACCTAAAGGAGTGGACCGATGTCGCTTATCTTCGAACTTAAACTAAGTTTGCATAAAATATTACGAAGGCCACATTTTGGACCGAATCGGCAGATCCGTTCGAGAGTTATCTTTCAGGCTATTTTTTCAGTAGACAGCGGAATTTTTGTCCGATTCATGTCCAGTTTTGGAACTGGGCATAATTTTGGCTTTTGATTAAATTGCAATCGAAACATATGACATATGCAAAATTATGCAACAAATATTTCAATAATAGGTACAAAAATGTTTGTGTGTACAATTTTTCTGTATAAAATTCTGTTCAGATAAGTCAATAAAATAGAGAAATGTATAACCACAGCCAAAACCTTCAAAATACCGAAAATTGGGTGGTGTCGTTCTGTGGGGGCTATATGAAGGCCTGAACTTAAACCGACAAATTTTAGGTGGAAAGTTTTTTGCCCCTAAGGAAGGCTTAATACCAACTTTCAACCGCAAATCGGGAGCTACCATTCTATGGGGTCTATATGAAGACGTGGACCTATACTGAAAAATTTCAGGTGGAAAGTTGTATACCCCCAACGAAGACTTAATACCAAATATCAGTCATTTCGGAGGGATATTGAGGCCACAACCTTCAAAATACCATAAATCCGGAGGTACCGTTCTGTGGGGGCTATATGAAGACGTGGACCTATACCGACAAATTCCAGATGGAAAATTGTATACCCCCAACGAAGACAAAATGCCAAATATCAGTCATTTTGGAGGGATATCGAGGCCACAACCTTCAAAATACCGAAAATCGGGAGGTACCGTTCTTTGGGGGACGTGGACCTATACCGACAAATTTCAAGTGGAAAGTTTTATACTCCCAACGAAGACTTAATACAAAATGTCAGCCAATTTAGTGTGATGTTAAGCCCACAACCTTCAAAATATCGGAAATAGGGAGGTACAGTTCTATGGGGGCTATATGAAGACGTGGATCTATGCGAACAAATTTCAGTTGTAAAGTTTCATACGCCTAACGAAGACTTAAAACCAAATTTCAGTCATTTCGGTGGGATATTTAGACCACAAATCCTTGAATATATTTTTGCATATGCTCATTTTTTGCAAATATGTACAAGTATGCACGATATGCAAAATATGCAGAAATTTCTGGGCTTAATTCGATTTATTTTGTATTAAATCGAGTTTCTGTCTAATCAGATTTTTTCTACGACCATCCTAACCATACATGCATTTGCATAGGATTCCGCTGTCTTTTTATCAGGAAGTATGGACCTGCCCCTGAAGAAACTTATAGCGTCGTAAATATGACTACATGAGATGAACCATCACGGTACAACAGAGATAATAAGAAACTACAACGTTCGATACATATCCTCCCCACGTAAGGGTGTAGAGTATAAAAATTATGTCACACATCACTGATCTAATATGAATCGGGATGCACTCATTGATACGAGAGAAATCTCCCTTGTCCCTTCATGGATATTTGTGGGAACATATGTTACCCCTACTACCTAATACAACCTTTAATTTAAACCATAGGGTATAATATGTTCACTTATCACTTAGTTCTTACTTCTATTGTTAGTGTGTGTGATTTTTGTACTATTTTTCCATTCTGTTTTGCATATTTTGCATGCAAAGTTCCTGCAACTGCTTGTAGCTGTCCTTACATTTGATTGACATTGTTTGCAATATTAATTGCTAAATATTTTTGTTGACAGAGTCTGTCTTCGTCGGCTTAGTGCCGACAAACTGTATAAAACTTTGAAAATCTATCTCTGTTTACTTTACATAATTTAATTATTGTCACATTTCTATTAAATTTTAATAGTAATTTATTTTTCTTATCCTGATTAAATCAACTGCGAGAGTGTGTGTGAATGAAGTTGGTGGTCAGATTTGTTCTTTGCATGTCCTAAGGACAGGATTATGTAGAAAAAATTTAGTTTGTAATAAGTTATTGATTTATTTTAAATAATTTAAATAATCTCTAACAATATTCCTAAAGGTGATAATTGTCTATTTGTAAATAAGTTTGATAGCAAAAAAGTGTTTGAATGCATAAAAATTAAATTGAGTATTTAGTTATTAATAGATATGTGAATTTGTGTGGTTGCTTTGTTAAGGCTTTTCCTACTACTTAAGATTGGACATAGGTATCTAACAATTTGATTTGTTATAAAAAACTTAAAGCCCGAGAAGTAACAGACACCCACCCTTATGATTCGAAGAGCTTCTAGGATGCCCAGCTGTCGTTGCTTGTAAGCATCCATTTCACTCGATGACCAGCGCTTCATTGTGCTCATACATAGACCAAATGCTACTAAAAGAACCAGCTCTGATGATCGGCAACTGTATAACTATTTCTATAGCTGGGGAGGAGTAAAGGCACAAAAGTTTTTGTTACGGACTACAGCGAAATCGGACTGTGCGATTTACTCAACCCATCCGGCTTATCGAGCTGTTTCATGATTACCATGGAGATTCCGTCAGAGTCAAACTGTTTGGATGCTTTAGCGTTCCTAATAGCATGCATAACGTCATCCATTGTAAATTGTGGTGGTTCCTCCTGGGGAAATCTAATGTGACGTAGTTCTCTTCTCTTCGACCTGTCACTCCAGGGCTGCCTATACAAATGTTGCCTTTATTTAGTAAAAGGTAACATACTGGTAATTCATACAAAAAGTTTGATGCACTTTATTAGGTACGTGGGTTCAAATCTCAACCTGGAAATATATAATTGTTCCACAAATATCCCAGCCGGGACAAGGGAGACTTCTCTCATATCAATGAGTGCACCCCGATTGATATTAGCTCAATGATATGGGACCTACGAGTACAGTTTATCGCCGAGTCCGAACGGCGTGAGAGAAGATTTACATGGCTGAAAATAAACCTCGGAAGATCCCTTCTAAGCTTCGAAACTTGTTTCAGAGCAAATACCAAGTGTTAGGCATAATATTAAGATCGATAAACTTCAAAGGTCATTGAAAATTGTTGGTATTGTTGCTCGAGTTTCATTATTTAACTATCCTGGCAGAATAAATTTGAGCATTATCATGCTCAGAACTCCACCACATTTGACACATGTATCATAAAGCTGGACAACATTTTTCATTTGCAAACCTGTTCAGATTACCCAAAAATTTAATCACATTTTTGGTACATTTTTTGTTATAAGAGGAATATTTGTCGTAAATATGGCACCATCGATGTGATTTTTCTTATGAATATTGGCATAACATAGGGCTCTCCAAAACTACATAGTATGGACCTGTAATCCAAACACAGCTGAAAAGACCTTAACATATATAAAGAAAAATGTTCAAATCTATTCAGATGAGCGGGAGTGTGTGTGTGTGTGTGAGGTCCTATATTCTATCACTCTAGGGTGACTTTCATACCAGAGTAACTTTATCGCTGCCGAAATTTAACTAATTCTAATTGCCTAGGGTAGTTTGCCAATCTCCTACTAGACGCGTCTTCCCGGGTGGCGGATGGGAAGGGGGTCTCTGCGATGTGTGGAGTCGGACTCGGCCACGCATATCGCACAGTGTCACGACCGTGGCCAAAAATGGTAAAAACTAAATACTTCGTTGAACAAATTTATTGATGGGGAGTGATAGAAAACATATTAATTAAGAAGAATCTGAATTTTGGTACTGATACGTGAAGTAGTTTTTGCTATATGAGGATTTAAATCCGACAATTTTAGTTAATACGTATTTTTGTGATTTTTTTCTAAAATTAATAAATTATATTATGCGTTAATATTTAAAATTTAAAAGTAACGGTCGCTGCAAAAATGTTTCCTAAGTTCTCTTGGGATGTAATAAACTTGGCTACACCTTTGTTTGCATGTAAATATTAATCATAT
This sequence comes from Musca autumnalis, assembly GCF_047663935.1. Lineage (NCBI taxonomy): Eukaryota > Metazoa > Arthropoda > Insecta > Diptera > Muscidae > Musca > Musca autumnalis. Next base: position 149,672,720 of record NW_027411866.1, on the reverse strand, counting down.
GGTGTTTACATTTACTCAAACATGTATTACTAAGTTTATTAATTTTCTGAAGCAAATTTTAAATTGAGTGGAGTGGGAAAAAAATTGTATAAAAGTGTATATCGATATTTTTTGCTGTATGAGTAGTAAAAAGTGAGTACTTCAAATATATAAAGGTCCCAGCTGCAGAGGTTTGCAGACGAATGTGTCACTTCTCTTTTTCAGCGACCACCTCACTGAGAGGATACCCCCTTTTTTAACAAATCGTTTTGCGGTGTTGGCTATAGCCCGAACACGAATGAACCGATCATCATATATTTTTGTGGGCTTATTAAGTACCTAATAGTCTTGCTTTAAAACGAGAGAATTTTTAAAAATATAAATTTTTAAAAAAATTGTGAACAGCGAAAATCAAAATTCGATTTTTTACAAAAAATTACCGTTTTTTGACCACTAATCGGTCAAAAATTTTTTTAAAGGAAATTTCTCATATATAATGACAAGAGTTTGATATATTCAATATGCTCACAAACAATATGAAGACTAAACACCAAATTTCAGTCATATCGGGTGGATATTGAGGCCACAACACTCAAAACACCGAAAATGAAGAGACACGGTTCTATGGGGGCTATAGAAAGACGAGGACCTATACCGACATATTTCTTGTGGATGTTTATAAGTCCCCCAACGGAGACTTAATACCAATTTTCAGCCATTTCGGTGTGATAATCAGGCTAAAACCTCCAAAATACCGAATATCGGGAGGTACCGTCCTATGGGGGCTATATGAAGGCGTGGACCTATGTAGACAAATTTCATGGTGAAGGTATAATGCCCCCTGCGAAGACTAAATTCGGTGATTGCGAAGAACCTCTCGATTTTCATTCATTTTTCTCCCAATTTTTTTTCCCAATATTTATTGATAATCAACACTCACGGTCTTTATTTTTAATTATAAGTAGTTTTTTGTAAAAGTTTTCCACATCTGACAAAGGATTTGTGCAAATTCTTATGGTGGTTCTATCCTGGTGAACCATTAAAACATGCCAATATTTTGATATTTTTTCATAAAGTGAGTAAAAAGTACCGTTATAACTCATATGTGAAACAGGATATGTATTGAAAATATCGGCTACTATATACTCTACATGTCCACAGAAATATAATTTCCAATTCCTCTCCTATCGTTAGATATAACGGTATTTGTAGACAAAATTGGTTGGTTCTATTCAGATGAACCGGAGTGTATAAGGCTAATTCATGATGGCTTACGGGGTCTCTTGCAAAAACTTCATCACGCCATAATGCGGAAGTTCGACTCACGGCGCATCTGTCCTTCGGGGTTTTTAATATACACACACCAAGGGCTTTCATCTCCAAAAGGAATTATCTCTGCCCCAACATTTGTGTTTACAGTGTAATTTAAGCAATAGTGGGAGGCAGTAGGAGTCTATCCATTGCCGAAAAGTTTTTCCACCTAAAATTGTGAAAGGACCCTAATTATTCCATTTTAATTAAGACTATTTTATGGTGAAGGGTATAAAAAGTTCGGCCCTGCCGAACTTAACGACTTTTTACTTGTTACTTGTTAATTTATATACACGCGTTTTATTTGAGAGATCCCATCACGAAGAAGAATATACTTACTGAGGCTATGACAACAAATATACTCTAGCTTTTAGCGCATATATAAATAAAATATTGTAACTTATTGTTTTTAATTATTTCTTTTTTAATTTTAATATTTTTATAAAAACAAAATATTTTAATTTTCATGTACTGTTATCCAAATTTGAAAAGTGTACAAAGTTTTAGTCCGATCTGTCAACTTCAACTGTGTTAAAAATGATTCGAACCATACAGACAACAAATCAAGTTAAATAAAACACTGTATAACACTGTATGAAACATGAAGGAGTTCTTCCATTTCTCATGTGCATTTTAATTAACATAAACAAAGTGTTTAGGAGAGAATCGAGTTAATCTAAGTTTGGAAAAAATATTAGGCTGCTCAATTTTTTGAAGAAGCCGGTTACTCCACTCGAGAATTTTGGAAAATCTAATTTTTTTAAAACGGATTTGGTGTTCGATGTCAGATTCTGACATTATGTGTGTCCTCTTTAGCCACAAGAGTTCCCAGCCTTTTCTGGTACAATTATGATATCTAAGTCAATTGACATGGCTATTCTTAGACTTTAATACATAATATGCATGTAGGTATATTTTCGCCATAGCTTTAACTCCACTTTTCTCACAATCACTCTTATTCGTTTCAAATTCCTATACACAATTTATACTAAACGAATTCAGTGAGTTATGAACTCGAAATATTTCCCATTACATATCGCCGCTAATGTAGGTTATACATGTTTATGTGTCAACTCGGTAAGGAATATAATAAAAATATGTATTTGTTTTTCAATATAAATACTTAAAGAAATGTCCTTCTCAGTAGCCTACCTGCAATAAAAATAAGGTAAATATGTTAACGGTGTATTAATGAGGCTAAAATCTTCAAAATACCGATAATCGGGAGGTACCGTTATATGGGAGCTATATCAAAACGTGGACCTAAGCCCACAATTCTCTGTTGGAATGTTTGATACCTCTGCCGAAGACTAACCACAAAATTTGAATACTTTCGGTTGGTCATTGTGTCTTAAACATTCAAAATACCGAAAATCGGGAGGTATGGTTCTATGGGGGCTATATCAAAACGTGGACCGACCAACCCAAATTTTTGTCCTGAAGATTGTAAGTCAATAATAGGTACGTGTACCAAAATTGATGCACCTACGACAACTCCTTCTATTTTTGGCCACAGTTAATATGAACTCGCGACATAGTGCATCGTGGACACCTTGGAGGTCTTCGGACCCCCCGTGGACCAAAAATTGGATCGGGGTAGTTCCCTTAAACAAATTAACTAAAATGGGTAGAAAGAATATGAGAAATAAAGTTACGGTGCAGGGAGTTAATAACCCAGTACCAGCGACAAGCGTTGGTGAGACCACAAGTCATGTGTCGTCGAAATCAAGTGATTGTGATCCGGCTGTTTTAGGTGTGGATGCCTTGGCACCTACAGCTGTACTCGTTACAAGTGCATCAGCTTTAACCCCAAAAATAGATGACGAGCCGGCAATTCAAATGGAACACGAATTATCCAGGGCTGGTGAAAACCAGTCTACGGCAGACAGGACCGTAGTTATGGGCGGGGATGACCTGCACGGGACACTCAAAACTATTCACGACAGTATAGAGAGGCAGAGTAGGGAACTCCTCGACCAGCTGGACAGGCTTGTCCCGGATGAGCATAGTGAGGACATACTCCCGGAGGAATTGCTACACAATCTAACCATGGCTGGTGATGTGTTGGACACCACGTTGATTCCGGCCAAGTCTACTCAGGAAGATTGCTGTGGCTCTAACGAAGGGAGTATGGACCTTGATTTCCAACCAAAGGCAAGTCTGATTCCGACTGGTCCTGTATCGGCACATGCCGACAATAAGCTTCAAAGGCAGACGGCAACTGAAACGATGTCCGACGACGGGGAATCTAACGAGACCCCGACAACGGGCAGCGACTCATAGGTTTCATCTGCACGAGAAGCATCTGATGCGAAGCATTATAGAGGTGCCGTATCTTATCTTCGCAAGTTCGTAGGACGAGATGCGAACATGCATTCGGAGAGGGAGGTCCACCTCATCAGGGGTAAGCTGAAATTTATAAGGAAGTTAGAAGAGAACTTACCCACGTGAATTTCATCGCGAGCTCCGGGTGCAAAGGATCTTCCTCCCAAATAAAGTAGTAGAGCCTCTGGCAAATGTGCTGAGCCGAAATCTGTTCCGAAGCCTAACCCGAGCCGAAAGGTAATGGAAAAGTCTATTGAGTGCACCCCCCAACTTAACTCCAAGGCGCACGGTCAAGTACGCAAAAAGCCATACGATAGACCGGCCACAGTGGCGAATGATGAAGGCCTTCAAGTGACAATCATCGACAGAGCTGACCCTTATGGGAGAATCAGCGACAGTCACTGGTTGCTATTTGAAATCGGTCTTCGGTCTGCCATAGTATCTGGACCGGAAGATCAGGAGGATCGTCAGTTTGGCAGCGCCTTCTTGCGAAAGGGTGTCAAGGTGATTAACTGTCTGAAATCACGAGATTTCCTCGTCGTCCGTTGCCATAAGGAATCCTGTCCATTAACCTATCCTGGGAAGAAATCTCAGCCGGTGTGGTGGAACAAGGAACTTGGCGAGCTTAGAAAAACCACCAGGCGACTGTATAACAGAGCGCATGAGACTAAACTCGACATTGATTGCGACTCCTACAAGGTGAGTTTCAATAAACACAAGAGTGAAATCAAGCGAGCAAAGAAAGACTTGGGCCAATTTCTGTGAGTCAATAGAAGGAGGCAACGACGCAGCTATGTTTCGAAGATTACTCTTCATGGACCCATGGGAGTATCAAGAAACATGATGGTGCGTGGACAGACTCTGGCACAGAGACTCTTAACCTCTTGGCAGGAACCCACTTCCCAGGCTGTTGGGATGCGGACACCGTCAACAGTTAGTGTGACGACTTCCAAATCCAAGAGGAGATCTATAGGGTGTATTTGACTCTCTCGTGTGTACCGGGTCTGTGGAAAGAGATAAAAGTAACTTACATTCCCAAAACAGGAAAAGCTAGCCACTCTGCACCAAAGGACCAGGATGATAAGCTAATGTGTCTGTACATTAGCTTATCATCCTTTCTCCTTAAGACTCTCGAACTACTGATCGATCTGGAGATAAGGGGTCATGTACACCGCCTCTCTAAGCAACTCGCAGCACGCCTATATCAAAGACAAATCTGTGGAGTCTGCATTGCATGAGGTGTTAGGTTTTATTGAGAGGAACATGGAAAACACGATATTTACCTTGACTGCCTTTCTAGACATAGAATGAGCTTTCAACAATGTATAACTTGAATCCATAAACCTCTCACTTAAAAAAGTTAACACACCTGACACCCTAACTTGTTGGATAAATAATATGCTAAAAAGCAGAATTATAAACTCCAATATTGGGGAGACAAAAAACAGTAACTAGAGGCACTCCCCAGGGTGGAGTGCTCTCACCGTTACTGTGGCTACTTGTTATAGACAATATTCTGACGGAGCTGGATAATCAAGGTAACAAAGTTGTTGCTTATGCGGACGACGTATTACTACTGATTTCCGCTAAGTTTCCGTCCACCATGTCGGAGCTTATGCAAGGAGCCTTATCGACACTGTCGCACTGGGCCTAGGCTAGCGGCCTTGGAGTAAACCCAACTAAGATAGAACTGGTAAGGTTCACGAGTAATCGTAAGCTCGGCGTCTTTGTTCCACCAACACTGGATGGAGTGCAGCTTCAGCTCTCGCCCGAGGCAAAGTACCTTGGTACAATCCTGGCCTGTCAATTACGATGGAATAGGAATGCTGAGGAGGGGGCGAAAAGAGGACTGATTGCACTTGATCCATGCAAGAATTCTATTGGGAAAAGTTGGGGTCTAAAACCATCAATTATACACTGGTTGTATAACGTCGTGGTGTGAGACCCATCCTATGGTTCTCTTGTTTGGTGGCACTCACTGCGCCAAAAATCAGCAAAATAGACAACGTGCAAAGAGCTGCCGCGATTCTTATAACTGGAGCCACCAGGAGCATACCCCAAGCTGCTCTGAACGCAATGCTGAACCTAAGGCCTCTGAGCCTCAGCATTAAGTGTCAGGCAACTCGTAGTGCCCTGCATGAACAGAATCTCTGGCGCGATTCTGCCTATGGGCAACGTGGAAAACTAAGCTACTATATATCACCAGTCCTGAGATTTGACGATACAGATGTCGCTATACCCAGTAGAGACGACTGGAACCGCAGTAACCCCCCTCTGGACGGTCTGGCTTTTTATACAGACGGTTCCAAGATGGAGGAAGGTTCGGGGGCTGGCCTCTACTGTAAAAGGCTATGTCTTGGTACGCTTGAGTACAGGTTAGATAACAACTGTAGTGTTTTCCAGGCTGAAATCTTCGCGATTTGGAAGGCAGCGGAATTGATAAAAAGTTTGGATGCAGAAATCTTTGAACCGGTGACTATCTTTGTGGATACTCAATCGGCTCTTAAAGCCATCAAATCCTGCAACATCAAGTCCGATGTCGTCCTTAAGTGTAGAACAGCCTTGGGAACGCTAACTAATGGCTATCGGTTATGCTGGGTACCAGGACACTGCGACTATATGGGTAATGAAAAAGCCGATGAATTAACTAGAGGAGGATCGCAGTCTAGAAATCTAGCAATCGCTGATTCCATCAAACCACCCATTGTTACTTTTTCCAATGAATTGAAACGTTCTCTGACGAAAGAGCCAGTGAATTATGGCATAATGAACCTAGGTGCATTGTGTCAAGATCCATTTGGCCGTCTCTGTCAGTCAAAAGAACGAATTCTCTGTTGAACCTGAGTAAAGCTGAACTTAGAGTAATGACGGGAGTTATCAGTGGACACTGCTATATCAGGGCCTTTACCATCAAATGGGATGATGATGTTACTGACTATTGCAGAACTTGTGAGGATGAGGAGGAGATGGAGACGATCGAGCACCTCCTTTGTCGATGTCCAGCCCTGGGTCGTAGGCGGCATAGATTAGCGGGTGTTCACTTTCCACCGTTTCTAACCTTCTATTCAACTGTGGAACCTGCTGTAACCTACAACATCATCAGAAATTTGAAGTGGCTTGTACAGCGCAACCTGAACACGTGAACCGTATTTCAAAACTAACCCAACTAATTCCGGCTTCAGTGTTGCAACTCCTCACTAGTTCCGCTTATGCTCACCGACCAGGTAATTAATTACCAGTTTCAGTTCCCTAATACGAGGGTCACTAGGGTTGGTTCGACGAAGCTCATTTGCTAGTCCCGCTGCCTCTGCTGTGAAATTCGGTCTCACTTCGGGTATTCGACCAACAGGTATGTGACAAGCGACTGCAGCAGTGATGATGTCTCTGAACGTCCTTTCTGCTAATCGAACACGGTGCTCTTGAACCAACTTTAAATAAAAGAAGCTTACACCTGGCAAGTTTTTGCGGATTCTGAAACTACAATGTTCATAGATGAGCTGGAGCGCTTTTTAAATAAATCGCGGTCAAAGTTCCTATCGAGATGGGGCTAAAGAAAATGTTATAGTTGTGAAAATTCTCTAGAGGATTGACCGTTATTTGTTCCTAGGATTTACCATTTTTGAGATATTGAAGTTCAAATTGGGACAATTCACGGACTGTATCGCCCCCTTATAAAACAATGTCATTACTTCAATTTCCCGACTTAAACATATATATCTTAAAAATAGTACAACCTAAGAAAAAAATATGAAAGCCAGACTTGTAGAGAATTTTCGCAGCTATAAGATTTTATCTAGTCCGAATTTGATAAGACTCACCGTTTTCAAGCAAATCGTGAATACCTAACAAAAAGAAACCCTAAAAATGTGACCTGAACTTCTATATCTCAAAAATGGTAAAACCTAGGTCACAGCTACAACATTTTCTTTAGCCCCATCTCGACAGGACTTGCGCTTTCCAAGCAAAATCGCGAAAACCTAAAATAAACCTAAAAATGTGAACTTTGACAGAGATTTATTTAAAAATCCCTCCAGCGATTTTTCCTTGTTTTTGGATTTTTATCATCTGTGAACATTGCTTTTTCAGAATCCGCAAAAACTTCCCAGGTGTAAACGGTTTTTATTTAAAATTAGTTAGGGCGCACAGTACATGACATTGTTTTATAAGGAGGTGATATAGTCAGTGCATTGCAGCAATTGCAACTTTTATATTTAAAAAAAAATTAAAACCTACGAAAATATCATAAAGTTCAATTATGTAGAGAATTTTCACAGTCTTTTTTCTTATCCCATTTCGATAGGACTTGCGGTTTCCAAGCAAAATCGTGAAAAACTAAAAAACCCTAACAATGAGAACTTTGACCGCGATTTATTTAAAAGCACTCCGGCGATTTTTTTTTTGATTTTTCTCATCTATGGACATTGTACTTTCAGAATGAGCAAAAACTTCCCAGGCGTAAGCTCCTTTCATTTGAAGTTGGTTTAAGAGCACCGTGCGAACATCTGCTACCCAAAGCTATGATTAGTGAACTCTTTGAAACTATAATTGATGAAAGGGCGGCATTCAAAAGTTTTGAAGTCGGGCGGTCTGTTTATGGCGACGATTATAAGGAGATGGTCTGACCCAAGAGAAACGACAAGGTCACAAGATGCCTACATACAACGACTTAATGTTTGTTGTTGGCCAGTCCATACTTCGTGACATTATAATAGACAGATAGACGAAAGGCAGTGTCTCTGACGTACGATCCATCCGATTATCGATCATCGGCTTTGATCACGCAATTCAAAATAGAGGTCCCGACAAACTAATCTATGCTGATATTCACTACATTATGCGATAGAGGCTTTGCATATATAAATACATATTATTTAAAACTATTTTCGAATCTGTAGAGGTATATTTATATTGATCCTAAAATTGCATCAACAATTTGATTACTACAACGAAAAGTAAACATGTTAACACATTAAAGTATGTTAATCGCCTGCCATGATTTGCCCTTATCCAGTCTAAATAAGCAAAAACATCACTGTAAATGCTGGGAACGCCACGAGCACAACCATATCCATAGGACACGATGCCAGTAACGGCATCTGAAAAAACAAAACATTTTCAAATAATTACCATTCCGAATTTTAACAATTCGAGGACAAATCCCACCATCACATATCAATGGACCACCAGAATCACCTTGACATGAATCCCTTTCCTGAATTTCCTCATAGCCAGCACAAATTGTATTTTCTTCAGTATGGACAAAATGCTTTTCACAAGAAGATTTCTCATAGATCACTACGTCTACATATAACAATTCATTAGGTGAAGGACCGCTCTGCAACCATGAAAGAAAGAAAATTAATTTTATAATTATTCAAAATTCTTCTTAATTGCAAAGATTTGTTTAGTAGTCACCTCATACATGCTTCCCCAACCAACAATTGTACATCTTGAGCGGAGAATTGGTTTAGTTTTTGGTAGTGGTATTTTATCCGCCCACACACCATCCAATCTAATTTCATTTCGCAATTTAAGCATTGCAATATCGTTGTGATGGTGCCCTAGTTCATATTGTGGATGTTTGACAAACTTAAGGACCACTAGGACCTGAGTTTGAGGATTTCGATTTAAACGTTTTGGTGTTTTAGCCACAACCTTTAGGTCTGACGGTTTTACATATTTGCCACCTCTAAAAAGAACATAAATACTTAAATAAATATGAATGTAAGTTTAGAGAGGAGATTTGATGTTGTTCTTACTCTACCAAACAATGAGCAGCAGTTAGAATAAGTTTGGGGTTTAAAATCGAGCCACCGCAAAGGTGATTAGCGCCAAAGAACATATCAAGCGAATCCAAAAATATGTTTCTCGTCCTTATCGATACCACAAATTTGGCCAATGTATGTTTATCGGGCCTATAACCACCTGTTATACGATGATAGGAATCATCGCTGTTATTCGTTTGAGGTGTAAGGGGAGGTACTCCAGCTTCAGCGTATTGTGCAATATTTGAAGTATATTTAGCATTCGAGATTTTCACCCAGATTAATAAATAAATACACAAAATAATTTTTAAACTGATTGACATTTTAAAAATGTTGAATTGAAACAATAGCTCTGTTCCATTAACTTTTTAAGACCAAAACCTAAAACTTTGCGTTCAAAAACCAAATTGAAATACATGTATTTTGTTTTTTAAACGAACACGCTAAGTTGTAGTTTTTGGCCTAATAGCAAAATTCTCTCTTGTAAATTGTGTTGCTTGCGCCAGAATTCTATTCGTAAAATCGCTAATAGTAAAATTTAAATAATAAAAATTAAATAAAAAATAATTTAAAAACATAAGTTTCAGTGTTTAACACTACAAAATAATTTGTCGCTTAGCCTCAATAAATATATTCTTTCCATGATGGAATCTCTCAAATAAAACGCTTGGCGTTTAATTTTGCCACCATTTATAATTTAAATGCAAGCGTTTTATTTGAGAGATTCCATAATGAGAAAGAATATATTTATTGAGGCTAACCGACAAATTTTTTTCTAGTTTAAAATATTTATATAAATATAATTCAAAATACTGAAACTTAGTTACAGTCAATTCGGCCTAAAAATTAAGATAAAATCCTCATAATACTTGAAATCGGGTGGTACCGCTATACGGGGGCTATACCAAAAGCTGGACCTATGTTCAAAATTTTTTAGTGGGAAAATGTCTGTATCATTGGAAATCCCAAATGCCAAATTACAGCTAATTCGGGCAAAAATTAAGATAAAATCCTCAAAGTACCTGAAATCGGGTGGTACCGCTATATGGGGGCTGTAGAAAAAAATGGGCCCATATACATGTATTGTCATCCAAATCAGAAAAGTGTGCAAAGTTTCAGTTCTATTGGTCAACTGCAACTGTGTGGAAAATGAGTTACCAGATTTGAAAAGCACGTTAAATAAAACACAGTAAAAACACTGTAAAAATGGACCAATATTGGGTTTGATTTTATATTCATGTAATGTCATCCAAATCTGAAAAGTGTACAAAGTTTTAGTTCGATTGGTCAACTGCAACTCTGTCAAAAATGAGTTACCAAATTCGAAATTCAAGTTAAATAAAACACCGTTAAAACACTGTAAAATGAACCAATCTTTTTTATACCCTCCACCATAGTATGGAGGGTATATTAAGTTTGTCATTCCGTTTGTAACACATCGAACTAATCATTTGCGACCCTATAAAGTATATATATTCTTGATCAGGATAAAATTCTAAGACGATCTAGCCATGTCCGTCTGTTGTAATCACTCTAGCGTCCGCAATAATTGAGATAGAGTGCTGAAATTTTGCACTTGAGGGTCTTTTTTCCATAGGCAGGTCAAGTTCGAAAATGGGCTATATCGGTCCACACTTTGGTATAGCCCCCATATAACGGTACCTCCGGATTTGAGGTATTTTGACGTTCTTCGCCACATTTGCAGACCGAATTAGCTATAATTTGGCACTTAGGGTTCCTAGCGATCAACAAACTTATAGTCCCCATATAACGGTACTTCCCGATTTTCGGTATTTTGAGAATTTTAGCCACAATTTTTAACTGAACTATCTACAATTTGACATTTGAGGTTCTCAGTGGTCGTGAAATATCTCCACGAAACATCGTCAACATAGGTCCATGTTTTGGTTCAGCCCCCATATATCGGTACCTCCCGATTTTCGGTATTTTGAGAATTTTAGCTACAATTTTTAACCGAACTAGCTGTAACTTGCCATTTGAGGTTCTCAGTTGTCATGAAATATCTCCACCAAACATCGTCTACATAGGTCCATGTTTTGGTATAGCCCCCATATAACGGTACCTCCCGATTTTCGGTATTTTGAGAATTATAGCTACAATTTGTAACCGAACTATCTGCAATTTGACATTTGAGGTTCCCAGTGGTCATGAAACATCTCCACCAAACATCGTCAACATAGGTCCATGTTTTGGTATGGCCCCCTTTTAAACGTACCTCCCGATTTTCGGTATTTTGAGCATTTTAGTTACAATTTTTAACCGAACTAGCTGTAATTTGCCATTTGAGGTTCTCAGTGGTCATGAAATATCTCCACCGAACATCGTCAACATAGGTCCATGTTTTGGTATAGCCCCCATATAACGGTACCTCCCGATTTTCGGTATTTTGAGAATTTTAGCTGCAATTTTTAACCGAACTAGCTGTAATGATCGGTATTTTGAGAATTTTAGCTACAATTTTGTCTATTCAAAAATAATCGTCAATATAGGTCCATGTTTTGGTATATCCCCCCATATAACTGTACCTCCAGATTTTCGGGAATTTTCAGCGGTCACGAAATTTCTTCACTAAAATTTGTCAACATGGGTCCATTTTTGAGGGTCTACATTGTTTTGATGAAACTACCCTCAATTTGACTCTTGAAGTTCCCTGCAGCTATAAAACTTTTCCGCCAACAAATTTAAAGATAGGTTGACTCTTTGATATAGCCCCGTAGGTGGTACCTTTCACCTATCTGAACACATTTTTTAGATTAGATTAGATAACACTGTGCAACAATATGGAGGTGAAAGTCTGGGGCACGGAAAATTCCTCTTGGGGAAGAAAGGCCTTGGTGAGTATATTATGAACCCCGAAGGACAGATCCGCCGTGAGTTGAACTTCCGCGTTATGGCGTGATGAAATTTTTGTTAGAGACCCTGTGGGCCATCAGGAATTAGCGTTATATCTTTGTTCACTGTTGCTTAAGTGCTCTACAAAAACAACAAACAAAGATATAATGCTAATTCATGATGGCTTACAGGGTCTCTTGCAAAAACTTCATCACGCCATAACGCGGAAGTTCGACTCACGGCGATCTGTCCTTCGGGGTTTTTAATATACACACACCAACGGCTTTCATCTCCAAAAGGAATTATCTCTGCCCCAACATTTGTGTTCACAGTGTAATTTAAGCAATAGTGGGAGGGAGTAGGAGTCTATCCATTGTCGAAAAGTTGTTCCACCTAAAATTGTAAAAGGACCCTAATTATTCCATTTTAATTAAGACTATTTTATGGTGGAGGGTATAAAAAGTTCGGCCCGGCCGAACTTAACGACTTTTTACTTGTTTAATTTCATATTCATGTATTGTCATCCAAATCTGAAAAGTGTGCAAAGTTATAGTCCGATTGGTCAACTGCAACTGTGTCAAAATCGAGTTACTAGATTTGAAATGCCAAATGGACCAATATTAGTTTTGATTCCATATTCATGTATTTTCATCCAAATCTGAAAATTGTGCAAAGTTTCAGTTCGATTGGTCAACTGAAAATGTGTTAAAAATGAGTTACCAGATTTGAACTAAACGGACACCAAAGCAAGTTAAATAAAACACTGTAAAAATCGTTTAATTCAGCCGGCCGAACATTTTATATCCTCCATCATAATATGGGCTAAACTAAAATGGAATAATTAGTTTCCTTTCTGTTAGAAATTTCTATGGAAAAGTTTTTCGGCAACAAATACCCCAAATGCCTAAATTAGGTCAAACAAGTAAAAATGTATCAATCGGCTTTGCCACAGAGATAAGGTCTGGGTACATAAGCAGCTTCGCCAGCTTGCCTTGATTTCACGCTTCATTGTAAAAATAAAATAATAAATGCCTATGTACATAAGCTGCCTTGCCTGGTTGCCCTGCTTGCTTCTGATAAAAGAATAAAAAAGAAAAGGGCAACCCAGTTCGAAATCTGGTCGACCTCCTTTATTCTTTTATTATACCCTACACCACTATGTGGGGGGGGGGGTATTATAAGTTGGTTTTGCCCAAAAAGTTTGTAACGCACCGAAATAATGGTCGTAGACCCATACTTATATATACCAAAATGAATGTCTCGACGAGCTGAGTCGATCTGGCCATCTGTGTCCGTCCGTCCGTCTGTCCATCTAAACCTTGTAATCACGCTACAGGTCGCAATTTTGATCGGATCGTCACGAAATTTTGGGGGTTAATGGGGGTCTCACAGGTGAAGAAGCCTATTGATTTTGGTGATGGTCGGATAATATTCAGGGGTCGGAATGGGCAAAAAACTTATGTGGATAAAAAGACAACGTGTTTTTTCAAAGCGAATATCTCGGCTTCTATATGGGGTATATCAAAAGCAAGACCTGACAATAAAAGTAGAAAATATCACCTGTCTAATGATGTAAAGTAAGTTCTCGTAGGTGATCAAACAACGGAGATATTACAATAGTCGCAAATAAAACCCAAATTTTCATTCTTGCGATTTTAATTATAATGACGAATATCACAGCTTTCGTTGGGGACTTTCCAAAAGCAAAGCCTGACTATGAAAGAAGAAGATCCCGTCTTTACAATGATGCAACCAAGTCGACTTAGGTGACCAACTAACGGTGATATCGCAATAGTCGGTAATACATCCCATTTTTCCATTTTGTTGGAAATCACGCTACAGGTCGCAATTTTGATCGGATCGTCACGAAATTTTGGGTGTTGATGGGGGTCCCGGAGGGGAAGAAGCCTATTGATTTTGGTGATGGTCGGATAATAACTAGGGGTCGGAATGAGCAAAAAAGTTATTTGGAGAAAAAGTCTACATTTTATTCCAAAGCAAATATCTCAGCGTCTATAAGGGGTATATAAAAAGCAAAACTTGGCAATTAAAGCAGAGAATATCGCCTTTGAAACGATGTAACGTAGGTTGTCGTAGGCGGTCGTAGGCGGTCACACAACGAAGATATCGCAATAGTCGCTAATAGAACACAACTTTTCATATTTGCGGTTTCACACCTTTGGTTGGGGACCTTTTAAAAGCAAAGCCTGACTAAGAAAGTAGAAAATCCCATCTTTAAAATTATGCAAATTAGGTTGGCGTAGGTGGTCAAATAATAGAGATATCGCAATAGTCGGTAATGCACCCCTTTTTTCCACTTTTTCTGCAATCACACTACAGGTCGGAATTTTGATCGGATCATCACGAAATTTTCTCATAGAGAGAGAGCCTATTGATTAATTATTTTGGTTCAGTTCGCCTTAAGTCATTTGGTGAAAAAAGCCAGATAGGTGAAAACTTTCGTAAAAGAAATGTTTTCGAGTGAAAAGAGTATGCACAGGGGTAGTGGTGTAAGGTATCACATAGTCGGACCAGTACCGACTATAACCTTTTCTCACTTGTTTTTATTATGTCAAAAATGAAGCAGGAAAGCAAGGCAACCAGGCAAAACAGCTTATGTACCCAGCCTTTAAAGAAGGCTGAGCAAATGTCGAACTGGATTGCCCTTACCTTTTTTATTTTTTTATCAGAAGCAAGATGGGCAAACAGGTGAGGCAGCATGTGTACCTAGGCCTATACACGCTTAGCCTATGTGAATTGAAACTTTCATCTACGGACAGATCAAATATATTTATGGTATTTTCAGAATTTTGTGGTCCTTTCTTGACATTTCAACTTGCCGATAAAAATGTGGATTAGGATTGGATTTCAAAAGTGTTGCGGAGGAGGTACTTAAAGGAATGGACCGAAATAGACCATTATGGAAGTGGATCATAATTTGAGAGTCATATATTTTCGATATATACCGCGCCCTCTAGTCATTTCAGTGTGTCATCGTATAACGTTTGGAACAGTATGCCAGGAAACATGACCTTGTCCACGTAAAACATAATATCGCTGTAAACACGACCACAAACAACAGCATCGGTATACATTTCCAAATTATCTTCGACAAGACTCTAAACTGCACTTAGACACAAATGTTTAACTTTTTTGGGGGAGGTACCCTAAGGAGAGGACCGATATGTGCCACTTTAGAAATTAAATCATATTTGGACAAAATCCAAAGTTTGGATCAAATTGGTTGCCCCGTTAAGAATTATCGGGCATACCATTTTAGTGACATTTTTAAATATTTGGGGAAAATTTGTGGACCGGTATTGTCCATCTTCGAACTGAAACTAAGTTTGGAAGAATATGACGAAGGCCAAATTTTAAACCAAATCGGTTGATCAGTTGGAGAGAGTTCGTGCTCTCCAGTCACTACATATAGGGTTTTTACAAAGTTGCTTCAACAGAAATCAAAGAGATTCGAGAGCAGGTCTTAAAATGAACTTATCCGAAATTTTGTGTGGGAGGTACCCGAAGGAATGGACAAATATTGTCCGTATTCGAACCTGATCTTTATCTGGCAGACATATTAGGATGTGTAAAGCATGGACCAAATCGGTTACTCCTTTCAAGAGTTATAATTCGCACAATTTTTCCGAATATTTTTGAACTTTTTGGGGGAGGTACCTCAAGGAATGGCCGTTATGGTTTATCTTCGAACTTAAACTAAGTTCCAAACACTACATACAATGTCATATGATTTTTTTCACTTTCAGGCTATTTTCTCAAGAAGTATGTACTTCCCCCTGATGAAACTTGTACAGTCGTATGAGGGTCAGTGAAACAAGTTGTTACAACAAAAATCAAAGCTATTCGAGAGAAGGTCCTAAACAGAACTTTTCCTAAATTTTGTGTGGGAGGTACCCAAAGGAGTGGACCGATTGACATATTGAAAACTCGCCTAACTCTGGTAGAAGTTGTACGATACGCAAAGTATGGACCAAATCGGTTACTCCCTTCAATATTTATCATGCGCCCAAATTTTCCGAACATTTTCGAACTTTTGTGGGGGAGGTACCTGAAGGAGTGGACCGATATACCCATCGTCGAACTTAAACTAAGATTGGACAAAATTTTACGAAAGCCAAATTTTGGACCGAATCGGCAGATCCGTTCGAGAGTTATCGTGCAAGTTAACGATCACCATGATCACCCCACTTTATTTTTCACAATCATAACATAATCAGAGCATGTAACATAAAACGGGCCGACGCCCAATTAATTCAAATTCGACACTCTGAACTTCTCAGCATTTTGGCGATAAGAAGAAATTCCAAGAATTAAAATTTGATCGCGGCATAGAACAATGAAATATTGAATTACTTCCCTGTTCTATTTGCGATGATGAGTAATCTCTTTGTTGAAGCATAATCAATAGAAACATACACAGTCTTACATAAGTATACGTACGCCCTATAAATCTCGGGTTTTAGAAAAAGTAATGATATTTATGAAATTCCAAGTACACAGGTTTATTTCGTCTCACTAATAGACAATATTTAATACAACAAAAGTATATTCCATAATATAAATAACGGTAAATTTTACAAAAACCAAAAAATGATACTTACAAAAGTATACATACGCCCCAAGGAAATATGAGTATTATCGCACAATTTATGGAATTAGCAGCAAAATTTATACATTTTATTGTTTTGGCGAATGTGTCTGGGTGTTCGACATATATTTTAGAAAAAAAAAAATAATTTTTGGTTGTTAAGTGCCGTTATTTAATGCCAAACTTCTTGTATAGCTCGTTAAAGCGGACCCTTGCCGATTTCTTTCCGTTTTAGGTATTTGAGTATACAAAAGCTACAATATTAGTGTCAGATTATAGATTTTGAGATCCTAGAAAGCTTTTTAGTTAACCTTGTGCATAACACACCTTCCTGGTTGTCGATAAATTCACATTTTTCCTAGGATATCTCAGGAAGTTAATAGCTTCGTCGGAATTCTTGGCTCAAATTACATACAGAAGACCTTGAATTGTGTTTTAATATGGCGTTATATAATCCTTGGACACCAATTGAATCAGAAATGTACAATTATCCGATACTTTCCGACCCTATATTGACGGTAATGGTTATAATACGAAAACTACGTTGTTCACAGTGTAAATTTCATGCTTTTTGGTAGTGATTATATTTTGATGCTTTGGGAGCAGGTTTTTAACAGAATATTTCACATTTCTGATTCAATTGGTGTCCAATGATTATATAACACCATATTAAAACGCAATTCAAGGTCTTCTGTATGTAATTTGAGCCAAGAATTCCGACGAAGCTATTAACTTCCTGAGATATCCTAGGAAAAATGTGAATTTATCGACAAACAGGAAGGTGTGTTATGCACAAGGTTAACTAAAAAGCTTTCTAGGATCTCAAAATCTATAATCTGACACTAATATTGTAGCTTTAGTACACTCAAATACCTAAAACGGAAAGAAATCGGCATGGGTCCGCTTTAACGAGCTATACAAGAAGTTTGGCATTAAATAACGGCACTTAACAACCAAAAATTATTTTTTTTTCTAAAATATATCTCGGACACCCAGACACATTCGCCAAAACAATAAAATGTATAAATTTTGCTGCTAATTCCATAATTTGTGCGATAATACTCATATTTCCTTGGGGCGTATGTATACTTTTGTAAGTATCATTTTTTGGTTTTTGTAAAATTTACCGTTATTTATATTATGGAATATACTTTTGTTGTATTAAATATTGTTTATTAGTGAGACGAAATAAACATGTGTACTTGGAATTTCATAAATATCATTACTTTTTCTAAAACCCGAGATTTATAGGGCGTACGTATACTTATGTAAGACTGTGTATTAAATACTAGAACAATTGAAATTATGCTTTAGTTATCATACGGTAGCGGATTAACCAACAACATCTCTTTTCGGTCCTTAATCAGAAATCGCGGTCCGAACCTCGATATATAAAACAGAATTGTAATATTAGGGAAAGTGAAATATTATTTAAATAAAATAATTAAAATAAAAAACACAAGAAAAAAATATAAAAAATAAAAATATTTTTTTTAATCAAATCCCGGTTTACAACATTAATTGGCGCCCAACTAGCAAGGCCGCATATATTTTTTCTGAAATAAAAAAGGACGAAATAACTTAAAAAAGGACATCCGTGAACGTTGATACTCGAAAGGAAAAAGTGAACTAAATTTTTTTAACAAGTGAAACAAACAGTGCGGAAAGTGGAAAAAAAACTAAGCCTAAAAAAGGGATACCGTGCCATTATAAGGTCTCCAAAAATATAGTGATAAATTGAAAGGATACCGTGCCATTATAAGGTCTCCTAAAATATATTAATAAATTAAAAGGATACCGAGCCATCACAAATATACCAGGTCTCCTTGAAAAGATAAGGATACCACGCCAAAAAATTATAAATAAAATATACTAGGTCTCCTTGCAAAATAAGGATACCACGCCAAAAAAATTATAAATAAAATATACTAGGTCTCCTTGCAAAATAAGGATACCACGCCAAAAAATTATAAATAAAATATACTAGGTCTCCTTGCAAAATAAAGATACCACGCCAAGCAACATTAAAAGTGTATGTGAACAGTTTATGAATGGAAGCCAGATTTAGGAGAAATAACCTAAATACATCTGATTTATCGATAACTTCCATAGAACTATTAACTTGTGAAACATATGATAAAGTTTACCTATCCGAAGACGGATACGAAAGTGACAATAGCTTTATAAAAACGAATAAATTGAAAAGAAAATACGAAAAAACTAATAATCCACTGAACCGTTCCGCGCAACCAAAAATAAGAAAAACCACCGCTTAACCGACAAATATCCGTTCGTAACAAAAAAAGAAACTTAATCAAACAAAATCAATCAACAAAAAAGAAAAATACAATACAAGCCCTAAAGCCACATAACTCTCAGAAACCCCTAAGAAGACTACCTGTAAAGAAGAAACCAAAGAAGGAGCTCAAGCCAAAAGAAGGAAGCCAGCATCCAAGAGCCAGTATTTCCCGAAGCAGTTAAGGTAAAATAAGATATATAGATTTATATATAAACTATTATTATATTAGTATTGACAAATTAGTATTGACAAAATGCCAGGACCATCCGAAGTACCAATTTTATTGAATGTATCGGACATTCAAAAACTTATAGGGGATCAGACTAAACAATTAGTGGACCAAATTAAACTATTAAATAAAAGATTTGAGACATTCACTGGGGAAACTAAATATCAAGATTATAAAGACGAGGAAGTAGATGACACAATTGAAGACCGATCGGACTCGTCACTAGCAAATGCGTTACCCGAGTTACGTAGTCAGGAAGGATACGTTTCATGGAGGCAAGCTGCCCATAACGTAATGAAATTACATAAGAAAGGTAGTAGGCCGTACATTTACTCGTTGAATAAAATCAGAATGAAATGTGTGGGGGAAGCCGACACAGTTCTTAATAGTCACAATACACCACTAAACTTCGACGCTATAATAGCCAGATTAGACTGTGCATTCGCGGACAAACGTCCTAGACACATCCTTGAGACAGAATTAAACATGTTAAGACAGGGAGATTTGACTACAATGGAGTACTATAATAAGGTTAATGAAAAATTAACACTTTTGATTAACAAGACAATTATGACTTATGGTAATGACCATGCGATGACCAAGGAATCAAATGAATTCCACAGACAGACAGCGCTTAAGGTATTCATATCAGGACTTAACGCACCCTATAACAATATTGTAGCATCAATGCAACCCATGGATTTACCAAATGCTCTTGCTAAAGCACAAGAGATTGAATCCAATTACCAAAGAGCTCAAATAGCATACAATTACGAAAAACATGTTAAAAATAATATAAATCCTAATAAACAGAAGCATAGAAACGATAATAGAATGCGCTACCCAGTAGCTCAACAACCAAAACCACAACCCAAACCTGAACCTATGGATGTGGATACAAGCATTCAGTATCGTTATAATACTAATTATAATAACAATTATAATAACGATCGACAATTTAGGCAACCTATATACCGACATAATAATTATCAACCTCCAAACAATTATATGCGAAATAATCACAATAACCATCAAGCGAATAAAAGACCACATAATGGGTCAAATCAAGCGATTATGCAACCGCAAGCTAAAGCTCATAGAGCAAACCACTTAATCGAAAGTGATATCGAAACAGGAGTCGAAAAGATCAATAACATTCAAGAAAGCCATTTTTTAGGGTAAACGATGGTCTGCCCTATATTATAAAGACAGACCAGGCTACAGGAAAAAAATATACTATATTAATTGACACAGCAGCAACAAGTTGCTACATAAGAACGGGAATTTATGAAAACAAAAATACGTTACCTATATTCAAAAAAGTAAAAACAATCAGCGGTACTAAACTAATAAAATACTATCACGACATTACTCTACTAGGGGTAAAAACTAGATTCTACGAAATAGATTCGCTGGAAGCTGATCTTTTAGTAGGATATAATTTCTTAAAGAATATTAAAGCAGAAATTGATATAGAAGAAAAAGAACTGCGATATGATAAAGGTATTGAAAAAATTGTAACGTCCAAAAAAGAAATAAAAGAAAATATCGAAGATACTAAAAAGCATAAAATTGAGTTAAACAACAAAAACGAAATAAATAAGGAAAATGAAAATAAACTAAATAAAACGGAACTATGGCTCCATAACTGTACCATAACACATAATATAGAGGAAAGACTAAGCGAAGAAATTAGAAATGAAATTAAAACGTTGCATTCAAAGATAGATATGAAAATACCATTCCGGACAGACGTCAAAGCCGAAATAAGGACTAGAACTGATAACCCAATATGGAGTAGACAGTATCCATACCCATTCTCAGCAGCGAGCTTCGTGAATAAAGAAATAAATAGAATGCTAGACGAGGGAATAATAAGGCCAAGCAAAAGTCCTTACAACTCACCAATATGGATAGTACCAAAGAAAGGGCTAAACGAAGACGGAACACCAAAGCAAAGAATGGTAATTGACTATAAGAAATTAAATGAAGTAACAATTTCAGACAGATATCCAATTCCCGAGACGGAAATAATTTTATCAAATTTGGGACAATCGAAATATTTTAGCACGATAGATTTGGAATCGGGATTTCATCAGATCCTCATGAAACCTAAAGACATAGAAAAAACCGCCTTTTCAGTAAATAACGGCAAATATGAATACGTAAGAATGCCATTCGGTTTAAAGAACGCACCAAGCATTTTCCAAAGAGCAATGGATAATATATTGCGAGAATATATAGGAAAATTTTGCCACGTTTACATAGATGATATAATTGTATTCTCTAAAAATCTTAGTGAGCATACAAAACATCTAAGAACAATTATTCGAACATTAAAAGAAGCAAACATGAAGATTTCTTTAGAGAAATCCAAATTTTTCCAAAAAGAAGTAGAATTTTTAGGTTACATTGTAGCCGAAGGAATTATAAAAACTGACCCGAAAAAGGTAGATACAATCATTCAATATCCAAAACCAAAGACAGTAAGACAACTAAGGGGATTTTTAGGAATTTATTAAAGATTACGCAAAGATTGCAAAACCGTTAACAAAACTACTAATAGGAAAAGGGAAAATTTCGCATAAAATGTCAACAAAAGTTATTATTGAACTAGATAAAGAAAACGAACAAGCGTTTGAACAACTAAAGAAGTCACTACAAAATACGGTTGAATTGACTCAACCAGACTACACAAAGAAATTTATTCTAACAACGGACGCATCGAACGAAGCCGTCGGAGCAGTCCTTTCACAAGAGGGAAGACCATTAATATTCATATCGAAAACCCTGGATAAATGCCAATTGGCATATGCCACAAACGAAAAAGAACTTTACGCAATTGTATGGGCATTAAAAACGCTAAGAAACTACTTATACGGAGCTAAGGAATTAGAAATCCACACGGATCATCAGCCACTTACATTCTCAATTTCACCGAGGAATCCCAACGCAAGAATCAAGAGATGGCTACTTCTGTTAGAAGAATACTCGCCAAATATAATTTACAAACCTGGAAAAACGAATGTAGTAGCAGACGCACTCTCACGTCAATATCTTAATCAAATAACCGATTCAACAAGTGAATCATCTGAAAACGAATCGGTAAGCTCACTGGAAACACAACATTCAAGTGAAAGCGTAGATCTAACCCAGATCCCAGAAACAAAAAAACCGTTAAACCAATTCAAACAACAACTGGTTATCCATCCAGGATTTACAGTACATGAACAATTGACAGTTTTTGAAAGGAAAAGACATTTAATAACCTATGATACAAGTGAAAATTTAAAAACAATATTAACAGAATTTTTAAATCCGGATCTAGTGACAGTTATATTCTGTACACCAGAAACGATTTATGATATTAAAGACATGTTGAAGGAAACATTCCCTTCAATGAAATTCATCCATACGAAACTAATGCCGATAGACGTTACGGACAATGAAGATAAAAAGAACGTTATAGAAAAAGAGCACACTCGAGCTCATAGAAACTTTTATGAAAATTACAACCAAATAAGAGAAAAATACTATTGGCCAACATTGATGAAAGAGCTAAAAGAATACATAAGGAATTGTGAAGTTTGCAATAAGAACAAATACACAAGAAATCCGGTAAGGATACCAATTGGAGAAGCACCAATACCACAAAGCGAAGGAGAAAACCTCCATCTGGATATATTTCACGCCGAAAGTAAAATATTTTTGACTTGTATAGACGCGTACTCAAAATTTTTGACCTTAAAACAAATAGAAGACAAAACCAGATTAGAAGAGAAAGTACTAGAAATTTTGCAGGAATTTCCCAATGCTAAAATACTTATGTTAGACAACGAACCAGGATTTACATCCTTACAATTTAAATCCTTAATGCAACGAATGCAAATTGAATTAAAATATTGTTCACCAGGACATAGCAAAACTAACGGACAGGTAGAAAGAGTACATTCGACAATCATTGAAATGTCTAGATGTATCAAAGAAGAGTACCACATTATAGATCCGATAGAAGCAATTTATAAAGCTGCTCAACAATACAATAAAACAATTCACTCAGTAATTAATCTACAACCATTAGATGTACATATATATATATACTGACGGGGATATTATTTTTGAGAAAATACTAAATGAACGAAACAAACTTCGACCACGTTACAAGAAACAGAAAGTAAAACAGGATTTAGGAAATAAGGTTTTAATATATAGCAATAATAGAATCGTACATAAAGATAATATAAAATAAATTCTTACAGATGTGGGAAATAATACTTTTAAATTTAATCATACACCTTATAAAAGCTGATATAGTGGATTACACAAGGGAACGATACGTCTTAATTGAGAACGCCGACTGCGCAATCTATGATAAATTTGGAAATATATTTCACGTAACTAATTTAACTTATTATAACGAATTAATCTTAGAACATAGGACTTTATTATCCACACTAAGTAAAAAACCAGCCTCTGAAACCCAAGTCGCAAACCTCGAAGGGGAAATAGAAATGATAGAAACACTGTTAGAGGAACTGAAACTCAACGACAGGACTAAGAGAGGAATAAACGAAATAGGAACTTTATGGAAATGGATAGCAGGTACACCAGATCATGACGACATCGTCGAAATTGACCAGAAAATAAACGACTTAATTGTGAATAGTAATAAACAGTTTATGATCAATTCAAAGCTTTTTAATATAATAAACAGATTAACAAACCAATTTGAATCAAACAAGCAGGCAAAGTCTAACATGAAGATAATAAAGAAAAGAAATAGACTTATATTAACTGACTTAACGAACTTAATTCATGCAATTAGCTTAGCAAAGGTAAAAATTCTTTTCACTGGGATACTTAATTTAAAAGAAGTTAGGCAAATCATGAAAGTTGAGGAAAAGAAAATAGCTTTTACAGACATTCTAGACGCTTCAACATTTAAAGTTATTCAGACACAAGACTGTATAATTATTTATATTAAATTTCCAATTGTAAACAAATTATGTAAACTTTATGATGTTAGACCAATAAGTATAAATAATACCGAACTAAAAATTGACAAAGAAATTGTAAAATGCCAAAGCTTTTATACAAATGTACAAAACTGTAAACAAGAAATGCATAACACCTATTGTAAAATTGATGAAAGGGAATCTTGTCTAAGTAATATTTTGAATTCTAAAGATGCCAAATGTAAAAATATAGTACGAAAACCACCTCGAATTGACATTATAAAAGATGGTGTAATATTAACAACAGGAATAAATATTGTAAACGAAACTTCACTAGAAGGGACGTATTTAATAACTTTCGAAAATAACGTAATAATTAATAACAGAACATATGAGAATCCCACAGCAATAATTAATAATTACTTGAAAAATAACAAAATACCAATATTTGATGTAATAGAAACTTATAATGAAACTAATGATTTTGAAAATATTGATTACTTAACTATAAGAGACGAGCTTAACAGCAGTCATAACAAATTTATAACACTTATGATTATATTCGTATTAGTTTTATTAGCATATGTATATATCAATCAAATTAAGAAAATATATAAAAATATGTTTAACTAAGAAAAAAGAAAATGTAAAAAGGACTGAAAAAGAAATTAAAGAACACGCATTAACGGAATTAAGAAAAACTTTTACCAATTTCACTGAATCTCACGATAGAGATCCGGGACGAATCTCTTAAGGCAGGGGGGAGTTAACGATCACCATGATCACCCCACTTTATTTTTCACAATCATAACATAATCAGAGCATGTAACATAAAACGGGCCGACGCCCAATTAATTCAAATTCGACACTCTGAACTTCTCAGCATTTTGGCGATAAGAAGAAATTCCAAGAATTAAAATTTGATCGCGGCATAGAACAATGAAATATTGAATTACTTCCCTGTTCTATTTGCGATGATGAGTAATCTCTTTGTTGAAGCATAATCAATAGAAACATATTAAATACTAGAACAATTGAAATTATGCTTTAGTTATCATACGGTAGCGGATTAACCAACAACATCTCTTTTCGGTCCTTAATCAGAAATCGCGGTCCGAACCTCGATATATAAAACAGAATTGTAATATTAGGGAAAGTGAAATATTATTTAAATAAAATAATTAAAATAAAAAACACAAGAAAAAAATATAAAAAATAAAAATATTTTTTTTAATCAAATCCCGGTTTACAACATTAATTTGCACACCAGCCAGTCGGACGGACATGGCTAAATCGACTCCAAATTGTGTGAAACGAATTTCGTGCACACATACTTACTTACTTAGATGGCCCATTACAGAACATTTGTTCCATAGACCGCACTAAGAAAAGATCTTCAATTTTCTCTGTTTAGTGCTTCGCTTTCCGGAATACCGCGCCTTGTCATCTCTTCATCCACTTGTTTGCGCCATCTATTGTTTGACCTGCCAATTCCGTGTGCCGCCATGCGGCCCGAACTTATACGCCTTTTTAGCGGGTTCATCATCGCTCATTCTTATGATATGGCCTAGCCAACGCAATCGCTGCATCTCGATACGTTTATCTATACTGATGTCGTTGTATAGCTGATACAGCTCGTGCGACGTCGATATTCACCGTTAACGCAGATTGATCCGTAGATCTTTCCAGGAATTTTTCTCTCAAACACGCCAAGCACTGCCTTATCTGCTTGTAGTATCAGTGTATTGAATAGCGTTATTTTTGTTTGACGATTTGTGGCTTTACTTAACCCAAAGTAGCATCTGTTTGCCAACACTATTCTTCTTTTTATTTCACAACTGATTTCGTTTGTTGTGTTTACTGCGGTGCTGAGGTATACGATTTTTTTACTACCTCTAAATTATAGGAACCAACTTCAACAGTTGGTCCGAGCTCAGTGGACGCATTGCGCGTCGACACCATCAACTTGGTCTTCTCGCCGTTGAACGCCAGACCCACTTTAGCAGATTCTCCTTCGACCTTCATAAAGGTATCGGTTACTTCTTTTACCGATGGTCCCATGATGTCTATATCATCAGCATAAGCAGGTATAGATTGTGCCACTTCTTTGCTTCTCGTATAACATTTTCTAGCAGGATGTTGAAAAGATCACACGAAAGGCTGTCTCCTTGCCTGAAACCTCTTTTGGTACAAAACCCTTCGGATAGATTCTTTCCCATTTTAACTGAAGATCTTGTGTCAGTTAGAGTCATTTTACAAAGCCGAATAAGCTTTTGCGGGGATACCAAATTCAGACATGGCTTGGAATACATTTAAACGTATGAGGCTGTCGAAGGGTGCTTTGTAAACAACAAAAAGTTGGTAAGAGTCGATCTGCATCTCTTGGGTCTTCTCCAGGATTTGCCGCAGGGTAAATATCTGGTCAATGGTGGATTTGCCAGGTCTAAAGCCGCATTGGTATGGCCCAATTAGTTCATTGACCATAGGCTTTAGTCGTTCGCACATTATCTCTGACACTATCTTGTAGGCAATAGGGAGAAGACTTATGCCCCTATAGTCAGAGCATACAGTGCTCAGGTTCCAATCGTCGGGTAATCGTTCTTCGTGCCAGATGGCGCTAACTATTTGATGATTACACCTTATCAGCGTGTTGCCTCCGGTTTTGAACAGCTCGGCAAGCCATCGACTACTGCTGCCTTATTATTCTTCAGCCGACTTATTGTTGTCTTTACCTCATCTTGGCTGGGCTGTATACATTCATACCACCTTCTGGGATTGGATCTGTGGTATCTTCGCCGTCTTCGCTACTATCGGATACCAACAGAAGAGAAATTTTCTTTCCATATCCTGAGCACACTATCTGTATCAGTAACCAAATTACTTGCTGGTCTCCACTGGAGGACGTGCCTGTACCAAAGCCATGTTTCACTCTTTGGTAGAACTTTCGGACTTCATTTTGGCTCCTGTACATGTGGATTTTTTCACACTCCCGTCTTTCCATTTCTCTCTTTTTCCTGCGGAAAAGACGTTTCTCCTCTCACCTTTTCTCCCGATACCTCTCGGGCGCTACGCGTTCTACTGATTGTGGAGTAGCCTAATATGCCGCATTTTTCTCTTCGGTAGCAGCACGACACTCCTGGTCATACCATGAATTCCTTGGTGGAGGTCTCTGGTATCCAAGTATGAATTTTGCAAAAGAAATTATTTTTCTAGCTCTACGCGAAATGATTTTCTGATCAATTTTCCGATAGTACTATGAAAAATAGGCATTTATTTTTGGTCATCAGGATAGAACAGTCGCTATGTTTTCGCGAATTTTTGAGATATTAACGCCGAATTTTCTTTCAGTCGATAAAGCAAGGCTTTCTAATAATTTTTATCAAAGAAAACTTATAAATCATTCCGCGGGCACCGAAATAACAGCGTTAAAGGGTTTAAATTGGTAGATATTTAAAACATCTCCCTGTCGAAGATACTGGAAATATAGACCGATGCTGTTCATTGTAATCATGTTTACAGCGATATTATGTTTCCTCTAATACTGGTCCAAAAGTTGTACGATGACCTACTGAAATGACTAGTGGGCGCGATATCTATCGAAAAGATATGACCACAAAATAAGATTGACTTCAACAATGGTCTATTTCGGTCCATTCCTTTATGTACCTCCTCCGCAACACTTTTGAAATTTAATCCTAATCCAAATTTTTTTCGGCAAGTTCAAATATCCAAAAAGGGCCACACAATTCTGAAAAGACCCTAAATACATTCGATCGGTCCGTAGATAAAAGTTTCAATCCACATATGCTGAGGGCATGGTACAATAATGATTGACGTTTGAAAAATATTTCATCCAATGTTTTTTGTTGTCAAATAAAAAAAATTCCCAGTGACAGGAGCTTGGTAGTAGTTTGAGCGAATTTAGTTTCGAGTCGTCTTAGAGAAACAGGTCATAAGTGATGAGTATGGTGGCACAAAGCGCGTGTGTCCGACAACAAATCCTAGGTTTGTGTGTTCAACGCTCCCGTCGGCACGTGAGTTTTTTGTTAACAACATAAAAAACAGATGGAGGTGCACATGTAAGCGTTTAAACAACGCTTGATGTTCGTACGCGAAGCATAGTGTTGTGTGTTCGGCTACAAATCAGAAGTTCGCATGATCAAATCCAGCAGAGAGCAAAATAAAATAAAAAGGAGAAAAGTTCGATGACAGAGAAGCCACTCCACAGTCTGATGAGCCACTACCGAAGGTGATTATGTGGGTTCGAATCTTCCAAATCTGCAAAAATCATCGGTCAATAAGCTCGATTCCAACGAGAAATTAATTAAAATTGACATTCTTCTGACTAATAGTCAACATTTTCAGAAACATTTATTAGTTTTTCAAATTCGTTTTAAAGTTTATAGTTTTTTTTTAACTAGTTAATATAGCAACAGAAAAAATTAAACTAAATGATTAGAAACTAAGACACAAATTAAACCAATTCTCATACTGCAAAATTCAACGGCTTTGCCATGATTTGCCTCGATCCAGTCTAAATAGGAATATACATCTGTGTAAACTGAGGGCACTTTACGAGCACAGCCAAATCCATAAGAAACTATGCCGGCAACAACATCTAAACAGTTAATAATAAATATGCCACATTTGTTATAGATAAGTCTGTATGAAATAGCTTATTTTACCATTACAAATTAGCGGGCCACCAGAGTCACCATTACATGAATCCCTTTCCGAATGTTCCATGTCTCCAGCACAAATTTTCTTTTCACCAAAATCAGGGAATTTCTTTTTGCAATGAGAAGTATCGTAGATTGTAAGATTAACATACAAAACTTCATTGGGGAATGGTCCTTTCTAGAAGGAAAGGTATTGATTGAATAACTTTTTAATATATTTTTGAAGGCTTGCCATGGGAAATGCACGCAGTTTTTCCAAAGGAAAGGGACCGTTATTTTCACACTTAAAGGCAACTCAAGAAGCATGTTGGTATTGAATTCTAGTGTGAATGCTTTATTTTTTATCCCCTACTCACCTCATACATTCTTCCCCAACCGACAACCGTACATTTTGAGTGGGTTATTGGTTTGCTGTTGGGTAGACTAATTTTTTCCGCCAATGTACCATCTAAGAGAATTTCATCCTCCAACTTAACAATACCAATATCATTGTGAAAAAATACAGAGCTATAATCTGGATGGATTATAACATCACTGACCGAAAGAATTTGGCTTTGTGGGCTTTTATACAGACGTTTTGGTGTCTTGGCCACAACTTCTAAACCGGAGGGACGGGTAGTTCGCTTATGCCTTGAATAAACAGTAGTAAATAAGGAAATTGTGATGAATCTATTGCATATAACACTCACGTTTTCAAACAGTGAGCCGCTGTTAGAATAATCCTTGGTGTTAAAATTGAGCCTCCACACAGATGCCCATAGCCAAAGTGTTCTTTTAAAATGAAACTGAATCTGTTCCTCTTTCTAATCGACACAACATGCTTAGCTAATGTATGTTCAGTTGGACGATAACCGCCTGTTATTCGATAAAATGAATCATCGCTTCTGTTTTCAAGGGAGCTGCTCAGATTTTTTCTCATGTGTTTATCACTTTCACCGGTTGTATTTGAAATAGTTTTTGCCTTTGAAAAATCCACGAAACTTAATAAACAAAAATACAAAATAATTTTGAAAATTACTGACATTTTAACAATTTGAAATTCAAACATGGTGTAGAGTTACAATAGGCAATTTTCCTTGTGCCAAAATTCAATTTGGCTATAAGAGAGAGAGAGAGAGAGTGTTGAGAGCTAAGGGCATGGTACCATAGGTAAAGAGTTCTCATAGGCATTAAACCAGGCCTGCTCAGACACATACAAACACATTTTGTAATTGTGTTGGTTTTGAAATACACAAATTTAAATTTTCCTTTGTCTCTCTGTATACTGTGAGAAATATCGTAACAGTTTTTTTTTTATTTTATATTTCAAAATATAGAGTAGAATAATTATTTTATTTTGACCAAATGTGACTGTTGATGTTATAATTTGTTGCAAATCAAGTTCGTGACAAACCAAACACTCTAATTTGCCGTAAAAATTTTAGGCAAATAAAAATTCGTATTCAGTATCTTCATTCATTTTTTCAGTGTACGCATATAAATTCATAGACAAATTCGAAAACAGAACCTTCCTCATTGAATGTTCAATAGAGACTGATTTTTAATTTTGAAAATATTCAAAACAAAAACAAAAGCTCTCTTTTTAAATTGTGTGTGTGAGAAAATTGACACACACCGACAGCTCAGGTGCGCACCTTGAGCAGGCCTGCATTAAACTGATCGAATTGAAGATTGTCACTAGGAAAATTGTTTAATGTAAATATGGACATGGAAATTGTTATTAACAGTCCCAGTGAGCCCTTGTTGAGGGCCTTGTACTGCAATCAAATAAAAATGTTCGTAATAGCTTCAAAAGCTATACAGCATAGAAATATGGTAAACAGACCCTTAGGACATGTTTATAGTATTATAGCCTTTTGCAGGGTTAACCTTCCTAATGAGTATTTGTTTGACATATAAGCAATGGAATTGACATTTAAAACCCAGTGGGTTTGTTAAATCCGGTTATATGTAAACGCACTATTACTCGAAGTTCGTTCCAATTTAAAGGCCTGCGTACATAAGCTGCCTTGCCTGCTTACCTTGCTTACTTCTGATAAAAGAATAAAAAAGAAAAGGGCAACCCAGTCCGAAATTTGCTCGGCCTTCTTTATTCTTTTATTTTTATTATGTCAGAAATGAAGTAGGAAAGCGAGGCAACCAGGCGAGGCAGCTTATGTACCCAGGCCTTTACTTCCACCCTTTTAGAAAGTCTGAGTTTATTTTGTTCCCACGAAAACAATTCTACTCCCATTCCCTTACACTGTAACTGTGATCTATCCTCGTCTAGAATATTACTAGCCCTACTCATTCATTGCAATTCGCTGCATGACATTTATTTTGGTGGCATGTGGTTTTATATCTTTTGTGTTCTGTGTCCTTTTTGTGGTTTGCAAATATGTCCGTTTGTCATTTCTTCTCAGTGGTCAAGCTTAAACATGTTAAGGACACTCACTTCAAATGAAATGATTGTCGCCAACAGTTATCAACCAAAAATATAATAACGTGTAACATAAAAGTCTGAAACATCGAAACAACAACAAATCTTTTGCATGTAAACTGTACACAAATTTCGTATTAAATTGAAAGAAAATAGTTCGTAGAAACAAGAACAGATAAAAAAGTATCAGTCGGCAATATCGACAGAGATTTACCCTCAACCTATGTCAATTGAAGGATTGGTTGCCTTGCTTTCCTATTTCATTTCTGACATAATAAAAATAAAAGAATAAAGAAGGCCGAGCAAATTTCAGACTGCGTTGCCCTTTTCTTTTTTATTCTTTTATCAGAAGCAAGCAAAGTAAGCAGGCGAGGCAGCTTATGTACGCAGGCCTTTATTCCTTTAAATAGTTATCCCACCCACAAGCCATTTTAGTTGGTGATAGAAGAATTTTGAGATTTTGGACCGTTACATCGGGATGCATAGAGTTTGCCTCGAAATAACATAAGATCGCTATAAACAAGCCCGCAAGGAGTACCCTCGGTAAAAATTTCAGATACAGCTCGTGGTCCATACGACGTCAATATGCACCGTCAGCGCATATTGGCCCGTAGATCTTTCGCTTGCGTAAGTACCCACGTGGGTGACGTAGGGGATGAGAGATACCAAGGAACGGTCCTGACCGGCTTTAACATGACAAAGTCCAGGATTTATCTTGGGCCCTCTCTCATCTCAAGCGGACACTGACCTCCCCGTGGTGTCACCTGGGGAGCTGCCTTTAACACCCGTAAAAGAACATTAAAAACTTGGGTTTGGACACCTCCCCTAGAAAAAGCAGCCTACTATGAAAAAAAAAACAAAAGAAAAGAAAAACAAATCCCTCTAAAGTTGACGACCACCGCAAACGTTTTAAGGACCATGATCTGCGAATCTGCACGTGGAATGTTCGCACACTTTATAGAGAAGGTGTTTACGCATTGGCAGATGTACTTGAAAAGTACAAGGCCGACATTACTGCCATACAGAAAATACGATGGAAAGGAAAAGGTGTCACAAAAACACCTAAAAGTGACGTACTGTATTATAGCTGCCATGACATAAAGCATGAGTGAGAGGAGGTTAAAACATCCGACCAACTACAAATCCGCAACCAAGCGGCAGCGGCAAAAAACATGGTAGTTAGCAGCACCAGATTTAGGCATCTCGACATCCATAAGGGCACCTGGCTGTCTCCAGATCAGAAAACAAGAAATCAAATTGATCACGTTGTGATAGATGGAAGACATTCATCAAGCGTGTTGGATGTGCGCTCGTTCCGAGGAGCAAACATAGACCCGGACCACTACCTACTTTCTGTAAGGTACGCACCCGGTTAAACGTAGCAAACAAAGTACGAACAGACACAACACGAAAGTTAGACATCGGTAAGCTGCAATCACAACAGATAGCCACAGCATATTCCACTCAACTAGCCCAATTGCTTAATCAAAGCACTCCTCATCCCGATAATATATCAACGCAATGACAAAGTATTTGCCCACTCCATGCAAACAGCCGAAAAATCCATACTTGGATACCAGAGACCTCCACCAAGGAATCCATGGTATGATCAGGAGTGTCGTGCTGCTACCGAAGAGAAAAATGCGGCATATAGGGCTACTTTACAATCCGTAGCAACGCGTAGCGTAGCGCACGAGAGAGATATCGGGAGAAAAGGAGAGAGGAGAAACGTTTTTTCCGCAGAAAAAAGAGAGAGATGGAAAAGCGAGAATGTGGAAAAATCGAGATGTACAGGAACCAGAATGAAGTCCGAAAATTCTACCAAAGGGTGAAGCATCAAACTGATGGCTTTGGTACTGGCGCCCCCTCCTGTAGGGACCAGCAAGGTAATTTGGTAACTGATACAGATAGTGTGCTCAGGATATGGAAAGAGCATTTTTCATACCTGTTGTTATCCAGCGAAGACGACGAAGATACCACAGATCCAATCCCAGAAGATGGTATTGAATGTATACAGCCCAGCCATGATGAGGTAAAGACAGCAATAAACCGGCTGAAGAATAATAAGGCAGCAGGAGCCGATGGCTTACTAGCCGAGCTGTTCAAAACCGGAGGCGACACGCTGATAACGTGTAATTATCAGCTAGTTAGCACCATCTGGCAGGAAGAACGAGTACCCGACGATTGGAACCTGAGTATCCTGTGCCCCGTCCATAAGAAAGGAGATAAGATTGTATGCTCTAAACATAGGGGCATACGTATATTTCTGATTGCCTACAAGATCGTGTCAGGGATATTGTGCGAACGACGAAAGCCTATGATCAACGAGATAATTGGGTCTGGCAAGTCCATTATTGACCAGATATGTACCCTGCGGCAAATCCTGGAGAAGACCCAAGAGATGCAGATCTACACCTACCATCTTTTTGTCGATTATAAAGCAGCCTTCGACAGCCCACTACGTTCAAAGGTATTCCAGGCCATGTCTGAATTTGGTATCCCCGCAAAGCTCATTCGGCCTTGTAAAATGACTTTAACTGACACGAGATCCTCATTTAAAATAGGAAAGAACCTCTCCGAAGAATTTTGTACCAAAAGAGGTTTCAGGCAAGGAGACAGCCTCTCGTGTGATCTCTTCAACATCCTGCTGGAAAAGGTTATTCGAGAGACAAACGTCAAAAGAAGTGGCACAATCTACACCAATAGCCACATGTTACTTGCTTATGCTGATGATATAGACATCATGGGGCGATCAGTAAAAGAAGCAACTGATACCTTTATGAAGGTCGATTAGAATCTGCTAAGGTGGGTATGGCGGTAAACGGCGGGAAGACTAAGTTGATGGTGTCGACGCGCAACGCGTTCATAGAGGCCAACTGTTGACGTTGGTTCCTATAATTTTGAGGTAATAAAAGACTTCGTCTACCTCGGCACCGCCGTAAACACAACTAACGACATCAGTTGTGAAATAAAAAGAAGAATTGTATTGGCTAACAGCTGCTACTTTGGCTTAAGTAAGCAGTTTAAAAACAAAGCCACATTTCGTCAAACAAAAATAACGCTTTACAAAACACTGATACTACCTTTGCTGATGTATGGTTCCGAAGCCTGGGTACTTGCGCAAGCAGACATGGCAGTGCTTGGTGTGTTTGAGAGAAAAATTCTTCGAAAGATCTACGACCAACCTGCGTTGACAGTGAATGTCGACGTCGCATGGACCACGAGCTGTATCTGCTATACAACGACATCAATGTAGTTAAATGTATTAAGATGCAACGTTTGCGTTGGCTAGGCCATATCATAAGAATGAGCGATGATGAACCCGCTATAAAGGCGTATAAATATGAGCCGCTTGGCGGTGCACGCAGAATTGGCAGGCCAAAGAATAGATGGCGCAAACAAGTGGATGAAGAGATGACAAGGCGCGGTATTCCAGAAAGAGAAGCAATAGACAGAGAAATGGAGATCTTTTCTTAGTTCGGCCTATAGAACAAATGTTCTGTAATGGGCCAGCTAAATAAGTAAGTAAGTACCCACGTTTCGGAACCATACATTTGTACGAGTTGTATCGGCGTTTTGTAAACTGTAATTTTTTACGAGATATGGTATTGTTTTTAAACCGCTTACTTAAGACAAAGTAGCATCTGTTAGCCAATAAAATTTTGCTTCTTATTCACAGCAGATGTTGTTTTTTGTGTTTATGGCGAGGTAGACGAAGTCTTTAAATACTGAAAATTATATAACCCAACTATCACATCTGGTCCGAGTTCTATGGACACGGTGTGTTTAAAAAAAAAAAAAAAAAAAAAAAAATATTGCTGCTCTAACAAAAGAGACAAATATTTTTTACCGCGTGCAAGTGACATAACTTCACAGGGACTTCACAACTGTGACCTAGAATGCGGAGTGCTTTCCCCCTATCTCGGTATATTGGCATGTAACAACATCACCGCAACTCCACTGGCAAATCTTAAGTCTTTTAAGAAGTTCTTAAATGTGAAACATATTTTAAATTGAAACATTTACATACGAACATACCAACATATACTTATGTCAATCTTAAATGGAGACAATCATAGGAAATGTAGAGGAAAAATAAACAATTTAGAAAACAATTAGCAAAGAATGTGACATGTTTATTAAAGTGGCAATGACGATGAAAACCTCAAGGAGGAGAAACATTCTAAGCAATCCTGTTATAAATCTTGAGTTCATTGTTCTTGCAGTATGCCTCAGATGAGATTTTGTTGTTGGAACTGTTTACTATTCTTCTATTGGTGTCTAAAGTCATTTGTAAATGAAAAGACACAAAAGTGATTTACAATTTCTCATTGTAAATTTTACACATTCATACATAGACAGATCCTTACATATGTATAAGCGACAGTGTATATAGGAAAGGAGGTCCTTTTAAATAATGGAGTGGGTAATTTAACAATTTTTCTTCAGGCTGCAGATAGCCCTGTTGGACCTAGAAAAAATATTGTGTAACAATTCCAAAAAAATTAAAAAAGAAAGTGATGAAGTTAAGCCAATGGTGGAATACTCCAGACTTAAGCAATCAAAAATTAAAAAAATCACGAGTATGGTGGTTCCTAGAAAAATATTCTTTAAAAAATCCATGAGTATGGTTGGCCCTAGAAAAATATTCTTTAAAAAATCCACGAGTAAGGTTGGTCCTAGAAAAATATTCTTTAAAAAATCCACTAGAAAAATGTTCTTAAAAAATCCACGAGTATGGTTCATCCTAGGAAAATATTCTTTAAAAAATCCACGAGTATGGTTCATCCTAGGAAAATATTCTTTAAAAAATCCACGAGTATGGTTCATCCTAGGAAAATATTCTTTAAAAATCCACGAGTATGGTTCATCCTAGGAACATATTCTTTAAAAAATCCACGAGTATGGTTCATCCTAGGAAAATATTCTTTAAAAAATCCACGAGTATGGTTCATCCTAGGAAAATATTCTTTAAAAATCCACGAGTATGGTTCATCCTAGGAACATATTCTTTAAAAAATCCACGAGTACGGTTCATCCTAGGAAAATATTCTTTAAAAATCCACGAGTATGGTTCATCCTAGGAAAATATTCTTTAAAAAATCCACGAGTATGGTTCATCCTAGGAAAATATTTTTTAAAAAATCCACGAGTATGGTTCATCCTAGGAAAATATTTTTTAAAAAATCCACGAGTATGGTTCATCCTAGGAAAATATTCTTTAAAAAATCCTAGGAAAATATTCTTTAAAAAATCCACGAGTAAGGTCTGCCGGAGTAAAATATTCTTTAAAAAATCCACTAGTAAGGTCTGCCGTAGTAAAATATTCTTTAAAAAATCCACTAGTAAGGTCTGCCGTAGTAAAATATTCTTTAAAAAATCCACGAGTAAGGTTGGTCCTAGAAAAATATTCTTTAACAAATCCACGAGTAAGGTTGGTCCTAGAAAAATATTCTTTAAAAAATCCACGAGTAAGGTTGGTCCTAGGAAAATATTCTTTAAAAAATCCTCGTGTAAGGTTGGTCCTAGAAAAATATTCTTTAAAAAATCCACGAGTAAGGTTGGTCCTAGGAAAATATTCTTTAAAAAATCCTCGTGTAAGGTTGGTCCTAGAAAAATATTCTTTAAAAAATCCACGAGTAAGGTTGGTCCTAAAAAAATATTCTTTAAAAAATCCACGAGTAAGGTTGGTCCTAAAAAAATATTCTTTAAAAAATCCACGAGTAACGTTGGTCCTAGAAAAATATTCTTTAATCAATCCACGAGTAAGGTTGGTCCTAGAAAAATATTCTTTAAAAAATCCACGAGTATGGTTGGTCCTAGAAAAATATTCTGTAAACAATCCACAAGTATGGTTGGTCTTAGAAAAATATTCTTTAAAAAATCCACGAGTGTGGTTTGTCCTAGAAAAATATTCTTTAAAAAATCCACGAGTATGGTGGGTCCTAGAAAAATATTCTTTAAAAAGTCCACGAGTATGGTTGGTCCTAGAAAAATATTCTGTAAAAAATCCACTAGTATGGTGGGTCCTAGAAAAATATTCTTTACAAAATCCACGAGTATGGTTGGTTCTAGAAAAATATTCTTTAAAAAATCCACGAGTATGGTTGGTCCTAGAAAAATATTCTTTAAAAAATCCACGAGCACGGTGGGTCCTAGAAAATATTCTTTAAAAAATCCACGAGTAGGGTTGGTCCTAGAAAAATATTCTTTAAAAAATCCACGGGTATGTGTGGTCCTAGAAAATTATTCTTTAAAAAATCCACGAGTATGGCTCTGTTAACCCTAGAAAAATCCATCCATACAGGAGGAGTATTTGGTCCAAAAATCCATCCATACAGGAGTATGGGTCAGTTGGTCCTAGAAAAATATTCTTAAAAAAAATCCACGATTATGGCCGGCATGGTCCTAGAAAAATGTTCTTTTAAAAATCCACGAGCATGGCTCTGTTGGTCCTAGAAAAGCCCACGATTGTTGGAGAGTAATTCTAAAGATTCTTAGAATCTACATTAATGCCAACCACATCGTATTTTCATATACCACTTCATATGAGTGTATTTGTCTTACATTTGCCTAAACAAATATATTAACAAAATAACGGAAATTGTTATTTTCCACATAAGTCAACAATAAGAATGCGGTCTAAAGTGGTGCGGCAGTGGTGTTGGTGTTACTATTGTTATTTCCGACTTTTGCCATTGTCATTTAAAGGCGTTATTTGCTGTCACATTCAGACGGCATTCCGTTTGTAGAAGACATGTTTATCAGTGTGGTTTTCCACACATATTTCAAGCGTGTGTTTGTATATTCGTGTGAGTCTTTATTTAAACATGTGGAATGTATCATTGTAATCACATTCAAATTTCACACATTCACATACATACATAAATATGTCCTTAATGAACTTAAACGTTGCAGTTCCCGCTGTCGTCACTGCCGCGGCTTATAGATTTATTGCTCAAGATTTTGAAAACTGTCAACGCTTTTGTTGTGCGAACAATAATTGATTGTTGTCCTTTTTCGTGTGGAAATGACTTTTGATTGTTCATTCGAGATTAACGAAAGGATTCAAAATAAATCCTTTAATTTTGTACGATTTATTTGTCAAGGTGTCGGTGGGGTAGGAGATTGATATTATCGCTAGGTTTCCCATTTAATTTGTTTATTTGGAATTTAAAATTAGTACACAATTGAAGATATAATCTGACATATTGGGTCATACAAAAGTAATGAATTTTAAATTGGGGTTAATTGAGAGGGCAAATATTATACAAATTATACACAAGATACATATATGATAAATGGTTTAAAATTTAATATTGAGAAATTGTTATCCTTCATGAGGTGTCAAGACTTTAATTTAATTTACTTTTTTATGGGGGTGTCTATTGTAGTTTCTTCAGGTTTGATTTTAAGTCGTTTTTATATATTGTCAACATATTATAAAATCATTTTAAACAAATTATAAATATGGAATAATAAATTCCTTTTTTTCTCCTTTTATTTATTATGTATTTATTTATTTAAAGATATTTATTATAATTATAAATTATAATAAAGAAAAATTACAAAAAGCACTAGCAATAAAAGCTATCGGCTAAGGTTTTCTCATTTTAGATTCTTCAACCTTTCAATTATGTAAGTCTAAATCATAAACCACACATCTGTCAATTTTAATAAATATTTTTCAAAGCCATAAAATTAAGTAATTTATTGTTTTGTTAAAAAATTCGGTTTTGCAATTTTTGATTTTTTTAGTTTCCTTTTTTCGCTTGTCAACATAAAATAACTGAAACAATAACCACAAAGCTATGGTGCAATATGCTTCTTGTCAAGTTACAAGAAATAAAGTTGTTGTTGAACAAAAAAATACTTGTTTCAAGAAAGTTTTGAAATTGAATTGTTGTCTTTAGGAACAAATACAAAGGACGTGTTTTTGCAAGAAATGGTGGTCACCACAACAATAAAGAAACAATCTCAACACAATTGTAAGAGAAAAACATGTATTCTGTTGTTGTTTGAAATGATATACAGGAAGATATTGTAATGGGTCATTTGGTGATGACATCCAAACTAAAAGAGCCATAAAAACATCATTTTAATTTACCGCATCATGTACCTATAATGTGTACGAACGAATATACATACATACCATTTGACCTATTGAAATAAATATTGTTTGCCAGGAATGATGGAACACCACAGAGAAATCGTCGTTACAATCTATGAAATCAATCAATCAATTGTAGTATAATATACTACACCCATAAAACGTTAACTTCCCGATTTTTAATTAATTTCCCGTGGATCGAAGATTTTTTGCAAGTGAAAAAGGAAAGTCGAAGATTCGAACGCACTCAACCACCATTATGTGACCTGGTTTCGCTGTTGCTAGCAGCTCATCAGACATATCGTCTGTGGAGTGGCTTCTCTGTCATCGAACTTTTAATTTCTCACATGCAATGTGTTTTTTACAGTGATGAATATTATTGTCATTCAACCTGTGTGGATGGAGTTGCGTTAGAGCTTACTCCAGAAACTAAATACATAGGTACAATCATGGACTACCGTATGAACAGGAAGGGAAGCGAAAAAAGAAAGGACTTTTAGGTCTATATTCGTGCAAAAACTCCAACGGGTCGTTGTTCGGACATCCTGTCATCCATATTTGATATTTTATGTTTTATGGTTGGTTGCGAAGTTCAACCATCGGCGTGTGATTTCCAATTGCTTCCAAATCAATAAGTGAATAGAAGTGGATGTTCTTATTCTAACACTGTTTGCTATTTTATACCTGACTCTACCACGGATTTTGCAGTGTACCAACGGAAACTTGTTTACGCCAAAGACTACTTACTTAGCTGGCCCATTATAGAAAATTTGTTCTATAGGCCGAACTAAGAAAAGATCTCCATTTCTCTCTGTCTATTGCTTCTCTTTCTGGAATACCGCGCCTTGTAATCTCTTCATCCACTTGTTTGCGCCATTTATTCTTTGGCCTGCCAATTCTGCGTGCACCGCCAAGCGGCTCATATTTATACGCATTTTTAGCGGGTTCATCATCGCTCATTCTTATGATATGGCCTAGCCAACGCAATCGTTGCATCTCAATACGTTTAACTATATTGATGTCGTTGTATAGCAGATACAGCTCGTGGTTCATGCGTCGTCGATATTCACCGTCAACGTAGATTGGTCCGTAGATCTTTCGAAGAATTTTTCTCTCAAACACAC
This sequence comes from Musca autumnalis, assembly GCF_047663935.1. NCBI lineage: Eukaryota > Metazoa > Arthropoda > Insecta > Diptera > Muscidae > Musca > Musca autumnalis. Next base: position 149,632,063 of record NW_027411866.1, on the reverse strand, counting down.
CAAGCACTGCCTTATCTGCTTGCGCAAGTACCCAGGCTTCGGAGCCATACATCAGCACGGATAGTATCAGTGTTTTGTAAAGCGTTATTTCTGTTTGACGAGATGTGGCTTTGTTTTTAAACTGCTTATTTAGGCCAAAGTAGCATCTGTTATCCAATACAATTCTTCTTTTTATTTCACAACTGATGTCGTTAGTTGTGTTTACGGCGGTGCCGAGGTAGACGAAGTCTTTTACTACCTCAAAATTATAGGAACCAACGTCAACAGTTGGCCCGATCTCTATGGACGCATTGCTCGTCGACACCATCAACTTAGTATTCCCGCCGTTTACCGCCAGACCCACTTTAGCAGATTCTCCTTCGACCTTCATAAAGGTATCGGTTACTTCTTTTACTGATCGTCCCATGATGCCTATATCATCGGCATAAGCAAGTAACATGTGGCTATTGGTGTAGATTGTGCCACTTCATTTGACGTTTGCCTCTCGAATAACCTTTTCCAGCAGGATGTTGGAGAGATCACACGAGAGGCTGTGTCCTTGCCTGAAATCTCTTTTGGTACAAAATTCTTCGGAGAGGTTCTTTCCTATTTTAACTGTCAGTTAAAGTCATTTTACAAAGACGAAAGAGCTTTGCGGGGATACCAAATTCAGACATGGCCGGGAATACCTTCGAACGTAGTGGGCTGTCGAAGGCTGCTTTATAATCGACAAAAAGGTGGTAGGTGTCGATCTGCATCTCTTGGGTCTTCTCCAGGATTTGCCGCATGGTAAATATCTGGTCAATGGTGGACTTGCCAGGTCTAAAGCCGCATTGGTATGGCCCAATTATCTCGTTGACCATAGGCTTTAGTCGTTCGCACAATATCCCTGACACGATCTTGTAGGCAATCGGGAGTAGACTTATGCCCCTATAGTTAGAGCATACAGTCTTACCTCCTTTCTTATGGACGCGGCACAGGATACTCAGGTTCCAATCATCGGATACTCGTTCTTTCTGCCAGATGGTGCTAACTAGCTGATGAATACACCTTATCAGCGTGTTGCCTCCGGTTTTGAACAGCTCGGCTGGTAAGCCATCGGGCTGCTGCCTTATTATTCTTCAGCCGGTTTATTTCTGTCTTTACCTCATCTTGGCTGGGCGGTATACATTCAATACCATCTTCTGGAATTGGATCTGTGGTATCTTCGTCATCTTCGCTGGATACCAACAGGTTTGAAAAATGCTCTCTCCATATCCTGAGCACACTATGAGTATCAGTTACCAGATTACCTTGCTGGAGACTCTACAGGAGGAGGTTCCTGTACCAAAGCCATCAGTTTGATGCTTCACTCTTTGGTAGAATTTTCGGACTTCATTCTGGCTCCAGTACATCTCGATTTTTTCACACTCCCGCTTTTTCATCTCTCTCTTTTCCTGCGGAAAAGACGTTTCTCCTCTCTTCTTTTCTCCCGATATCTCTCTCGTGCGCTATGCGTTGCTATGGATTGTAAAGTAGCCCAATATGACGCATTTTTCTCTTCGGTAGCAGCACGACACTCCTGATCATAGCAATGGTATGATACCATGAATTCCTTGGTGGAGGTCTCTGGTATCCAAGTATGGATTTTGCGGCTGTTTGCATGGAGTGGGCAATACTTTGCCATTGCGCTGATATACTATCTGGATGAGGAGTGCTTTGATTAAGCAATTGTGCTAGCTGAGTGGAATATGCTGTGGCTATCTGTTGTGATTACAGCTTACCGATGTCCAACTTTCGTTTTGTGCCTGTTCGTACTTTGTTTGCTACGTTTAACCGGGTGCGTACCTTTGCAGCAACTAGGTAGTTGTCCGAGTCTATGTTTGCTCCTCGGAACGAGCGCGCATCCAACACGCTCGATGAATGTCTTCCATCTATCACAACGTGATCAATTTGATTTCTTGTTTTCTGATGTGGAGACAGCCAGGTGCCCTTATGTATGTCGAGATGTTTAAATCTGGTGCTGCTAACTACCATGTTTTTTGCCGCAGCGAAGTCTATCAGTCTCATACCATTTTCAGATGTTTCATTGTGGAGACTGAATTTTCCGACTGTTGGGCCAAAGATATTTTCCTTTCCAATTTTGGCATTAAAATCGCCTAGAATAATTTTAATGCCATGGGCAGGACAACGGTCATATGTTTCTTCTAAGCGCTCATATAATATATCTTTGGTCTGTTCGTCCTTGTCTTCAGTGGGAGCATGAGCGCAAATAAAGCTGATGTTGAAGAATTTTGCTTTTATTCGAATTGTAGCAAGTTTTTCATTCACGGGTGTGAAGCTGGAGACCAGGTGTTTTAACCTCCGACCAACTACAAATTCGCAACCAAACTCATGCTATATGTCATGACAGCTATGATACAGTGCGTCACCTTTAGGTGTTGTTGTGTCGCCTTTTCCGTTCCATCGTATTTCCTGTATGACAGTAATGTCGGCCTTGCACTTTTCAAGTACATCTGCCAATGCGTATACTGCACCTTCTCTATAAAGTGTGCGAACATTCCAGGTGCAGATTCGCAGATCATGGTCCTTAAAACGTTTGCGGGGGTCGTCAACTTTAGAGGGATTAGATTTTCTTTTCTTTTGTTTTGTCATAGTAGGCTGCTTCTTCTAGGGGAGGGTTACTAACCCGGCGCCCAAACCCAATTTTTGAACGTTCTTATGGGTGAACGCGCGGCACATGTTAGCTCACTACCTTTAACGGGTGTTAAAGGCAGCTCCCCAGGTGACACCACGGGGAGGTCAGTGTCCACTTGAGATGAGAGAGGGACCAAGATAAATCCTGGACTTCGCCATGTTTAAGCCGGTCAGGACCGTTCCTTGATATCTCTCATTCCCCACGTCACCCGCCCAGCCGATTTTAGATATATTTAATGTTTCATCTACATTCAGTGTCGGTCTAAATTTGCTATAATTTTGACTTGTTCTTCTTCTTTTCCGCTTAACTCCAAGAGGTTTCTGAAACACTGTCTGAACATGAAGTGCTCCCTCCCAGACAAGTGGAGCTTGCCGCAGTTGCGGCAGGAATTGGCATATGCCTGTGACTAGGGTGTCCAAAACCGAAACCGGTTAACCGGTTACCCGGTTTTGAGTTCCAAAACCGAAACCGTTTTTCGCCAAAATCGTCATTTTCGGTTAACCGAAAAAACCGGTTATTTGTGTCGGTTAACCGGTTTTAAAAAAATAGTAATATTTTTAAAATTTCATTACAATTGTATTCTTGAAGGTAAACTAAACTTAACTAACACAAGGTACGGCAAAGTTTTAAATGTCAGATACCTTTAAACTTTAAAAATATTTTGTGTAAAATGTAGAGTTGTGAAAATTTAGTTCACTACGCAGTTCCAATGGTACACACCATTTGTATGAAAAATCTGCGTATACGTGATATCACACGTTATTTTGTATGAAGTTACTCATACATTTTTGGACTAATACATTGAACTAGGAACTAGAGCTATATTAGCTACAATTTAAAACGAGTATTTGGTCCAACTTAGTCATTATGCAAATGACCGCCGAATGTTCAGGCATTTTACGATAATTTGAGGTTGGCAAAGCAAGACTAAGAATCCGAACTTAATAAAATGTAAACTTAATTCTTTTTGTACACAAGTTTATATTTGAAAAGGGGTGCGTACATAAGCTGCCTTGCCTGCTTATCTTGCTTGCTTCTGATAAAAGAATAAAAAAGAAAAGGGCAATCCAGTTCGAAATTTGCTCGGCCTTCTTTATTCTTTTATTTTTATACCCTCAGCATTTATGCTAAAGAGGGTATATACACTTTCATACGGGCAAAATGTGCCTCATCGAAATAGGGGTTTTAGACCCCAAGTATGTTTGGACGAAATATGTTTCAGACAATTTGGAGTCGATTTAGCAATGTCCGTCCGTCTGTCTGTCTGGCTGGCTGGTGCGCACGAAAACTCTTGAACGAATGAACCGATTTGGTCCAAAATTAGGCTTTCGCAATATTTTGTCCAAACTTAGTTTAAGATCGAATATGGGTTATATCGGTCCACTCCTTCCGGTACCTCCCCCACAAAAGTTCGAAAATGTTCGGAAAATGTTTGCGCACGATAACTCTTGAAGGGAATAACCGACTTGGTCCATACTTAACACATCGTGATATTTCTGCCAAACTTAGATGAGGTTCCAATATGGACTCAATCGGTCCAAGCCTTCAGGTACCTCCCACACATAAATTTCGGAAAAGTTCAGTTTATGACCTGCTCTCGAATAGCTTTGATTTTTGTTGCAACAACTTTCAACAAGTTTCATCAGGGGCAAGTCTTGAGAAAGTAGCCTAAAAGTTGCAAAGAGCCCCTATGACACTGTGTGTAGTAGTTAGAGCGCAGGATAACTCTTGAACGGATCTGCACATTCAGTCCACAATTTGGACTTCGTGATATCTCGTCCAAACATAGTTTAAATTCGAAGATAAGCCATATCGCTCCCCCACAAAAGTTGAAAAATGTTCGGAAAAATTGTGCGCACGATAACTTTTGTGGGGAGTGACCGATGTAATCCATACTTTGCACATCCTAATATATCAACCAGATATAGATCAGGTTCGAATATGCACTATATTTGTCTCCTTCTTCTGGTACCTCTCACACAAAATTTCGTATAAGTTTACTTTAAGACCTGCTCTCGATTCACTTTGACTTTTGTTGAAGCGATTTGCAGTCGCTACTTCCATTACGACGATAAAAGTTTTTTTCAGGGGCAAGCCCACATTCCTTACGAAAACAGCCCGAAAGGTGTAAAAAATCCCTATGTCGCCATATGTGGCTGTCGGAGAGAACGATAACTCTCGAACTGTTCAACCGATTTGGTCCAATATTTGGTGTTCGTCATATTATATCCAAACTTAGTGTCATGGGCAATATCGTTCTCCAACTTCCGGTACTTCTTCCCAATATTTAAAAAATGTCTCCTAATATTTTGTCAATATTTAGTTTATCTTCTAAAATGGCCCATATCGGTCCTCCCTAAGGGTATGTTAGTTCCTAATCCACATTTTTGTCGGCAAGTTCAAATGTCCAAAAAGCGCCACAAAATTCAGGTCACCTAAAGACCTTAGGTGAAAGTTTCACTTCACATTGGCTGAGGGTATATATCTGTCGGCAAAGCCAACTGACACTTTTTTACTTCTTATTATGTCAGAAATGAAGCAGGAAATCAAGGCAATCAGGCAAGGCAGCTTATGTACGCAGGCCTTAGGGGCTTTTACCTTCTTAGGGCAGAAATTTCGGTCGTAATTTTGCTGTCCCCACTTCGAGGTCTATTGTCAAATAACAAGGATATTATGAGATAATTATATAATAACGAAGTCGTTATACAGTCGAAATCGCTTATAACGTCGGTCAAGGGACCGACGGAATTTGTCGCTATAACCGATATGTCGTTATAAGCGATAGGGCTATAAAGGGCCTAAGGGCCGATATGAAGTTATAAACGATGACGTTATAAGCGATTTCGACTGTACTTAATTTACCCCTTGCCGCACATCTTTAATCAAATATGTGTCCATTATAAGCAAATTTGTACCTATTTAACAAAACCGGTTTAAACCGGTTAACCGGTTTTGAAAATTTTTGAAACCCGAAAACCGGTTTTAGAAATAATTGAAATTTTCGGTTAACCGAAAACCGTTTTGTTTGGAAAAACCGGTTTTTTGGACACCCTACCTGTGACCTCTGGGAGAATTGAATTTCTTTCGGTTCTTTCTTTCATGTTTTTTGGTGACAAAATTCATCAGGATTTCTATTTTGCTTGTGAGCACAAAGAAGAGCGTAGAGAGCCTGGTACTCAGCAACGTCTAAGCACGAGCGTTAACTTCTTGGAAGCCTGTGGGCCCCGCCGTTGACTTGTATGAGCTCATCCGCTGCCATCCCTACTGCCTTGTCCGCCATAACAACGCAGACATCTGTAGACACTATTCCCCAAGTAGTTCTGGTTGGCTCTTACAGATATCTTGGTATTGATGCAGGTATTTCTTCCGTGCAACGAGTTAGGTCGCTAGAGCCTCGCTTGCGTAAACAGAGGACACCAAGTCGCAAGTAGACAGTGGATGAGGTTGACGTTTGAAGAAGATTGGCTATGTGAACAAATATAATTATTCGCATTCGCATCACTCTTCCGATTGTCCTGGACTTAAGAGTTCAACAAGTTGTAAAAAACACTTATCCACGAAGCATTTTAGACATACATAGGTCTACTTTTTTCATATAACAGTACTGCCCTATTTCAGGTATTTGGAAGTTTTTATCTACAATTTCGGCCTGAAGTGGCTGTAATTGGGCATTTAGGGTTAGAGTGGCCAATAAAACTCTCCATTAAAAATTGTGCACACAGGTCAAGATTACTCTAGCAGGAATCTAAAAATATACGGAAACATAATTTTGCGAGAAAAAAGAAAATAAGGAATCTTAAACCTCAACCTTAACAAGCAATAACCCGCAAATCTTTTCCCATCAATCTTTTCCCAACACAATGAACCGAGGAAAGATAGATTGTAATAGTTGGACCATCAACACCAAGTGTCGCAAAATTTAGCCTCAATAGTGTAACATTCGACAATGAAACGTCGGTGATAAACTTTGCAAGAGGAGCAAAGAGCAACTATCGACTGATATAATTGCATTGTTGGAGAAAACGCTAGCACACGAGCTTAGCGAATAACATACGCACTGACCAAATATATGACTCGTTTGAATGATAATATTCGATTGTCGATTTTTCTCTAAAATAAAATGTTCTAGAATAAAAAATAATTGTGGGAGGTATATCATAATCCTAGCAACAGCGTTCGTCCTTTGGACAATTTTCACTTGGATAGGAAATTCCATTTTTTTTCAAGTTATATTTTTTAAATCGCTGTAAACAACCCAACACATGGTCGCATGTGCTGGGTACATTTAGCCTCAAAACTGTTAATCTTTGCAAAACTTGTCAAATAACGCCTGGCGAAACGATGTGTTGCCTAGGCCAGAAATTTTTCTAGTTCTCCTCGTACATTTATGAATGAAGTTTACCTTAATTTTATTAAATAGAACATTGGTGGCGTTTATTTAATTGGGATAGCTGTTACAATTTTGATTTTTCAAAATAGTCTGGCTTAATCCCTTTTGTTGTTTTAATATTTAAAACAACAAGTTTATTAGTGGAGAAGGTTTGGCATTGTTCGCCAAGGGGTAAGGCAAGGAAGACTAGTTTCGATCCACGCCACTGGATCTCATCAGTTCCCTTTGTTTCTTGTTTGTGGATATTCTCCACCGAAGTTATTTTTCAATAACTTCTTCAACAAGGAACTTTTTATACCCAAACATCAATTAAACTTGTTGTTTTAAATATTAAAACAACAAAAGGGATTAAGCCAGACTATTTTGAAAAATCAAAATTGTAACAGCTATCCCAATTAAATAAACGCCACCAATGTTCTATTTGAGAAACACTGGCACGGTTTTGTGTGTTGTTGGTATATAAGCTACCAAACAGCATTTGGGTATGTGCATTTGTTGAAAAATCAACGACACATACGAGTGGAAGAAGGTTTGCTTTGTTTCGTAAACACTTTCGTCGGAGTTGTGTTAGGTTACCAAAGAAAAACTTCTCATTGAAGGGTTTTCTTTGTTTACGTTTATACTTCGAGCTGACGATTGATGTTTGGGTATAAAAAGTTCCTTGTTGAAGAAGTTATTGAAAAATAACTTCGGTGGAGAATATCCACAAACAAGAAACAAAAGGAACTGATGAGATCCAGTGGCGTGGATCGAAACTAGTCTTCCTTGCCTTACCCCTTGGCGAACAATGCCAAACCTTCTCCACTAATAAACTTGTTGTTTTAAATATTAAAACAACAAAAGGGATTAAGCCAGACTATTTTGAAAAATCAAAATTAATTTTATTAAGTCATTTTTGTTTGATGCAGGAAGTGACACTCTTCCCTATTTAGTATTTAAGTAAGTATGTTCAATTTTGTTGCGCAAAGCAACATCATGGACCTGCGGGTGATGCTAAAAGCAGCTATATTAACCAGAATTCGAGTATCTTAACCTATCGTTAACCACCCTGACAATCTCCGAAGCCTGGAAAATGTGCATGTGGGACCCGTTATAAAACCCAAGTAAAAACAACAGCAAAGGTGAATCATACAGACCGATCTCACTTCTGTCACCAGTAGCAAAGACGCTTGAGGCGTTCTGTCCGTGATAGGAAAAACTATTTTTGGTCCAACAATGGGGAAATTGAGTCCGCACAATGTAACATCTGACAACGGATTTTGGATATCAGAAAACTGTCATCATAAGATGGCCACAACATGTTCCACTTAACTGGCCCAACTTCTTAATAAAATCACTCCTCGTTCCGATAACACGTTAGAGCCGTCACAATGTATCGTGCTATCGATTTTTGCCAGTTTTACTGCCAACTAACTGTGAAATTGCTATTAAGCACTACATACATTCCTATTTTGCTGTTCGACCACATTCTTACCACCGACTTCAAAAGGAATTTTTGTACCCTCAACCTTTAGGCTAGAAAGGGTATATACACTTTGATACGACCAAAACTGTGCCTCATCGAAATAACTGTTTTAGACCCCAAGTGTGTTTGGACGAAATTCGTTTGGAGTCGATTTAGCCATGTCCGTCCGTCTTTCTGGCTGGTACGCACGATAACTCTCGAACGGACCAACAAATTCGAACTAATTGTTGGGTATCGTAATATGTTGTCCAAGCTTAGTAAAAGTTCGAAGATGGGCCATATCGGTCCACTCCTTCGGGTACCTCTCCCACAAAAGTTTAAAAAAAATCTGTAAAATGGTGTGAACGATAACTATCGAAGGGACCTTGCAGGGAATCCAGTCATGTATCAGGTTGGAATATGGACTATATCGGTCCACTGCTTCGGGTACCTCCCACACAGCATTCGGAAAAGTGAACTTTAAGAGCTCCTCTCGCATCGTTTTGATTCTTTTTTCAGAAGGTTGTTCGTAAAATTTATGAAGAAGTTTGATTACAAGAAATATTTGGTGTATATCAATGATTTGGCTTGCCCCATGTTACGGTACCTACAGCTTTTAAAGCAAACTCTTGATACAAAATCAAAATATTTAATTTTCGGTATATTTAAGGTGTTTGGTTTTGTTGTTGTTTTTTTTTTTTCTTTTTTGGTCATTGACTGAGGATATATCTCCGTCTTTCTTACTTGTTTTAGGTACGAAAAATGCAAAAAATGTCCAAGGGCTTCTAATTTGTTTATTCAAGTTGATGCTGAGTTATCAAAGTTTGGAACCCAGTTTCATTTTACCATGTGACTGGTTACTGCTGAATGCCATGGATGCATGGATTACAACTAGCCATTCCAAAAGTTTAGGTTATTCAATGGGTCATCATGATATCAGCCCTGAAAAAGCTGGACTATCACCATGGGAACTTTAAGTAAAACTAATTATTTGAAAATCCGACAGATGTAATTAATTAGTTTTGGTAAGAATACAATTCCGATATAACCAAAAAACCTAATAAATCCCAGATTTCCAAGTCCCACATTTTCGTCCCCCTTTCCAAAAAATATCACCAATACTGAATAAACTGCCCTTCGATTACGTTTTTTTAGTTGTAATACGTAAATAGTACACATACATATATCTCTTTAAATTTCATTAAATCACTTCCTTATATTTCACTTTATTTGAAAGCATTTTCAAAATTACATATCCCCAAAAATTTTATATTTAACAAATAACATAACAAACAACAACAAATTTTCACATAATTGGGTATTAACATCCCACTGGGGATCACTTTTGATAAAACAAAATTATAAACTAATAACCATAAAACAGTATATCCTTAAAAGGAAGGACATTCGTTCTACGTTTCATGTGTCGTCTGTTTCAAAACATTGTGTATGTGAGTGTATGTTGTTGTTTTCATTCTAGTAATGTACTTAAATTGTGTAACGACGAGTCCTTAATATATTCATTTAGGACATATCGTTGCTGAACGAAATTACCATCCAAACAAAAATAATATGGACAAAACATAACTAGGGCATCACTTTTATGACAAGGTTACATATATGTATAGTGATGTACATATGTATATGTATGTTTAGATAAACAGGAAGAAAAATATATTAATGAAGTAATGGACTCATCTCCGGGACAAGTTAGAGAAAATATATTCCCAGCAAAATAAATTGGAAGTAGTGCAATGTGGACTAGTTCTGTCACGGCATGTTTCGATGCAGTTCAACCGGAGTCGTGAAAAAGGCACTCCAGTCCTCACATTTTAACCGCATTTGGATGCAATCCAAAGAATCACATCCACTTGTCACATTTTAACAACATCCGGATGCAGTTCAGCGGAGTCGTGAAAAAGGCACTCCAATTCCCCACAATTTAACAGCATCCGGATGCAGTCCAAACGGAGTCGTGAAAAATGCACTCCATTCGCTACATTTTATTAGCAGTTGTTAGAGATCCCTACATGTACATAAATCAGTTTGTACATCTCTACAGGCAGCGGAATAGATTTTCCAAAAAGAGATAAGCGTGTTAAAATTTCCAAACATTTGTTAATGCAAAATAAAAAATATTTAATTTGTGAACATTTTCCGGTAACTCACGAGGAGAAAATTTCCGAATGGAGTGCTGTTGGAGTACATGTCGAAATCATAACTGGTGATGGGAAGACAATCCATTTAGCAGATGAAGCAAAAACAGTTCAGCTTGGATTAAATGGAGAGAAGAGGAAACACGCTTGTTTGCGATTGAATTCAATGGAGAATTTTCATAATTTGTGTTAATTTAATAAAGTTCTTAATATTTTTGTTTTACACAAACAATGCATTTTATTTTTTCTGGCATATTTTGTAATGGCTTGCACAATTTCCCAGGATGCCTGTATCAAAACACGTGCTTTGGACTGCCTCCTTTTCTACCCCAAAGGGTTAGTTAAAATGCAATGCCAAAGGGTCGGTTAAAATGCAGTGCCAAAGGGTCAGTTAAAATGCAGTGCCAAAGGGTCAGTTAAAATGCAGTGCAATGGAGTGCCTCTTTCCGTAGTCACTCTCTTGTAAAAATCATGAGTGAAAATGCATAATTTGATGCACTTCCAGATCACTTGTACATATCATTTAACTGCCTCTTTGGAGGCAAACTTTTTGCTGGGTTATTTATTTAAAAATCTATATATGTGGATTCCAGTGTGAAATCGGACACTTTTTCAAAAAGTGGGTTTTGATTTCCTATTGCTTTTTTGCTGTGGTAATGCTGCTTATCAGCACAATATTTTAGTATATTTCCAGATTTTTTACTAACGCCTTAAAAATGTCGTATTCAGAAAAAAACGATATGCAGAGAAGTGCTCATAACTTATTTAATATTGGTATAATTGAAAAAAAAACTTTGATTAATTTTTCGTTATAGTCGATCTTAATGATCTATAATTTTTGCAACTGAAAAAGGAAAGTCGATAATTCGAACCCACATTACCACCAATTTATGTGACTAGTTTCGCTAGTTTTGCTGTTAGTAGGCAGTTCATCAGACGTATCGGCTGTCTGGTGGCTTCTCTGTCATCGAACTTTTCTTCTTTCAAATGCAATTTGTTTATACGGTGATGGATTATTTGTCCATTCAACCCGTATGGCTTTCATGACAAACGCTTGTGGCTATATTACACTATATGTTTTCACGTGTGTCGTATGAGCTGGTCTTTATATTAGTATACCCAAAGTGACTACATACAGTGGTGGCCAATACATTGGCAACAAAATTTCACGTTTTAGAAAAATGTCTCTAAAATATTTTGTTGAAAGTGAAATTAGGAATTTTTTGCATTTATTTATAGTTTAATGCTTTAAAAGTAAGGAAATAAAAAGCTTCGACTCGAATACGAAAACAATTATGAAAAAATTGAAAATACATAACACACCTCAACATTTAATGGTCAAAACATTTGCAACTGAACCAAGTCGCATGCTAAAATCTACAATATTATGTAAAACATCATTTTTATATGATTTAAATTTTTTCCTTTTTGTTTTAGGAAAGTCTAAAAGCGAGTAAAGTTTCTAACTGATATCAGTCATACGTATTTTATCAGTCATACGTAAAGGGGCGAACAATTTCCATTATTTCCGAAGTTTCTGACTTTTGCACCCATGTTCATGTTTTTCTCCTGTGACCCGCCACCCTACCCGTGAAGTACGTATGACTGATATCAGTTTAAAAATTTTACTCACTTTTAGACTTCCCAACACGCCGTGATAAACTTTGTTCATATGTTTTTCAAGGACGTGGGTTCAAACCCCAGCCTGGCTCAAGCTGATTTTTATTTATTTGAAAATTTTGCCTATTAGGAAGAAGATATTTTTTTCTTAAATTTTAATTAATTTCTCGTTATAGTCGAGCTTAATGACCTTAATTTTTGCACGTGACAAAGGAAAGCCGACGATTAGAACCCACACAACCACCAATTTATGTGACTACTAACAGCGAAACTAGTCACATACATTGGTGGTTGTGTGGGTGCGAATCGTCGGCTTTCCTTTTTAATTTTTTCGTTATTATTAGGCAGCGGAATTTTATGCAACCCCTATTTTTGGTCCGATTCATGTAAAATTTTAGGACTTGGCATATTTTTGCCTTCTGACTAAATTGCAATCGAAACATATGAAATATGCAAAATCCATAAATTTTGCATATGCAAAAAATAATATGTGCATATGCAAAATTTATGCAACTTACATATTTTCTTATGCAACAAATATTTCAATAATATGTACAAAAATGTTTGTGTGTATAATTTTTATACCCTCAGCCTTTAGGCTAGAAAGGGTATATATGGGGAATTCCAAGTGAAATCGGACAGTTCGGAGAAAAGTAATTTTTGATTTCAATTGTTTTTGGTTCAATTAATGCTCCTAGCCACCGACGTAGCCAGGGGGGGGGCCCGGGGGGCCCGGGCCCCCCCCGAAATGATTTTCGATCCCATAAGATATTAGCTTATGGTACACATATTTTTAATTTTTGAATAAAATGTTAAAATGTTTTAAATGTTTCAAGAAATATATAAAGTATCTGGAGGAAGTATTACAAAGAATTATTTAAATACATTGGTATACTTATTGTCCAACATATTTGAAAGTATAAAGACTAATGAACACGTTAGGCTTTTTGAGCAATTTTCCGCATAGTTGTTGTTAAGTTTTAAGGTGTTGTTTAACCGTTTATTCGTAATTTTAGGCTGACTGCAAGTGTTACAGATTTCAGAACAAGATGTTTATTTGTATTTGTTGAACGTTTGTTGCATATTACGTCCAATAATTTGGCTTATAAACAACATCTAGAAAAAACATTCTTGCGATCTTTTGTTTTTTTAATTTTTGATAAGATCAGTTCAACAATAAAAGATAAAATCGTTGCTTAATTTTGTGGTTTTAAATTTTTGTATATAGTTTCTAACACGTTTTTGTCATGAACTATTTTGAACATCACAACAATTACAAATTCTTTATTATGTTTGAAATTTGCAAAAAAAAAACTATATCAACCATTTTCTTATGATATAATTCTTTTTCACCGCAGTGTCGCCCGTTGAGATTATTTGAAACTGGTCTCTTGCTAAACATTAGTAAATGCCTATTGTACAAAAAGGATTTTCTGTCCTATTTTCAGGGTGATTATGAATGTAAACTCCTGTTGATATTCATAATTGGGCTGTTTATGTTTGGTTCGTGAGTTTTCTCACGGGGAGTTGATATTCAAAATTGGGCTGTTTATGTTTGGTTCGACCTTTCGAATGACAATAAAATCAAGATTATTGAGGATAAAGTTTATATTTTATTTATTGCATATTATTTCTAATATTTCAAAATTACATTGAATTGAATTGTATTTTGGGACGTACTTTCAATGGATACACATTTCTAGAAATGTTCCTTTTTCCTTCGTCGGCAAAGGACTTTGTGACGACAAACGAAATCAAACAAGTGAGCAAAGGCTATAGTCGGGACGGGGCTGACCATGTGATACCCTACACCACTACCCCTGTGCATAGCTTTTCACTGGTAAACATTTCTTTTAGGGAATATAATCCGACTACCATAAGCAACCAAAATTTCGTGACTATCCGATCAAAATTACGACCTGTAGCGTAATTAAAAGGTTTTAGATGGACAGACAGACGGACGGACACACATAGCCAGATCAACTCAGCTCGTCGAGACCAACTTATAATACCCTCCCCACATAGTGGTGTAGGGTATAAAAAAACTGGTCGGAAACAGATTCTTCTTCGTCAAAATCTCAACAAGTATCAGTCGGCTTTGCGGACAGGAATATACCCTGAGCCTGTGTGAACTGAAACTTTCATCTATGGAGAGATTGAATAGCGGCTTCATAACCAAAATCCTTTAAGCCGAAGCTATGTATTAGGAGGTTTTCAGAATTGTGTAGCCATTTGCGGACGTATGAACTTGCCAACAAAATATAGATTTTATCATTGTTCACAAGTGTTGCGAAGAAAGTACCTGAAGGAATGGACCGGACCAACATTGTTTATTTTGGAAGTAGATATTATTTTGGGGGTCATTCCTTTTAAAAGATATTGCGGCCACCAGTAATTTCAGTTCTTCACCAATGTGGTTCATTTTCGAGCTAAAACTAAGTTTGCACAAAATATTACTAAATTCAAAATTTGGCCCAAATCTGTTGCTCCATTCAAGAAAAATCGCACATAACGCTTTAGCTAAAATTCTTGAAATTTGAGGGGAAATACCAGAAGGAGTAGACCGAAAATCACCATCTTCGAACTTCATATAAGGCTCGCAGAAATATGGCGCTAAACAAAGTTTGAACCAACGTAATATCCGGTTCGAAAATTGTTGTGCGCACATGGTAGGTGCCGTAGGTGTTCTTTACAGCTTTCGAGCCATTTTCTCTGGAATTATGGACTTGCCCCTGAAAAAACTTATACTGTAGTAATAGCGGACCCGAGAACGCTTGTTGCAAAAAAGCAAAGCGTATATTTATTTCATGTTTTTACTTATAACTAAATTATTAGCATAAATGAAGTGAAACCATATTTACTAATTATCCAGAGAGGTCTTAAACTGCACTTTTCTGAAAATTTTAGAAATACTCTGTGGAAGGATATCGAAAGAGTGGATCGATATTGTCCATATTCGAAGTTGATCGAAATTTGGACAAAATATCACAAAGGCCAAATTTTGGACAGAATCGGTTGATCTGTTCGAGAATTATCGTGTTCTCCAGGCAGCCACCCAGATGGACGAACATATATAAGTGGATTCCAAATTTTCTGAAACACATTTCTTCCAAACACTCTTTGCCCTTAAAACCATTATTTCGATGAGGCACATTTTTACTAAATGCTAAGAGTATAAAAAATGTAGGTTGGGGAAAATTGTGTTTATGGATTTGTATACATGTATAGACCTTGGACCTTGAACATATATTAACTCTGATATATTGTCAAAAAGACAAGGGACATTGGCCAAGAAGACTTACGTCATTTTATTTAAAATATAGTAATGAACATCAGTAATATAAGTGTAAAATAAGGTTTACGTCTTTGCTAAATAAGAAATTTTCGCTAACATGAACTTTCAAAATTTTGGTCAGGTGGGCCCCCCCCGAAATGAAATCCTGGCTACGTCCCTGCTCCTAGCCAACAGAACATTTTAGTATATTTAAAAAATTTTTTTTGACCAACGGTACAGAGATATCGCCTATTGAAATTATCACATTTTTAAAGGACTATGTCCAAATAAATACTCATAACTTCTTTAATATTTTGTTACAAATGGGACCATCTTTTTTTTGAATTGTTTGTTTTTTCATCAGCTATCGAAAGAAATACTTAAAAGAGAAAAGCACAGTGGGCTTCAATGTAATTTTCGGGATTTAATATTTAAAATCAATTTTTAAATATGATTGTACCCGTCGATTTTTTCAAAAAAATTATATGTTAAACTACGTTCAATTACAAAAATTTTAAGCTCTAAATCGTAATGGGATGCGAATAAATACTATTTTTTCTGAATTTTTAAAATTTGTCAATACAATTTTTCCTTTATACCTTTGTCCGAAATTTGTATTTCCTGTATTTTTGAAGCTAAGAGTACATATTTATCATTATATATTATATATTTATCATAAAAAATAGAAAAAAATCCACAGTGGACATTAATGGAATTTTCGCTGATGCATTTTCAAAATCGAAAAATGACGCAGTTTTTAGGATGTTTGAGATAAATTTATAAATATAAAATCAAAACAAATATTTATAAATGAAATTTTTAATTTTTTTAATCAAATAATAAATTTTGAACAAAGGTATAAAGGAAAAATTGTATTGACAAATTTTAAAAAATTCAGAAAAAATAGTATTTATTCGCATCCCATTACGATTTAGAGCTTAAAATTTTTGTAATTGAACGTAGTTTAACATATAATTTTTTTGAAAAAATCGACGGGTACAATAATTTTTAAAAATTGATTTTAAATATAAAATCCCGAAAATTGCATTGAAGCCCACTGTGCATTTCTCTTTTAAGTATTTCTTTCGATAGCTGATGAAAAAACAAACAATTCAAAAGAAAGATGGTCCCATTTGGACCAATATTAAAGAAGTTATGAGTATTTATTTGGACATAGTTCCTTAAAAATGTGATAATTTCAATAGGCGATATCTCTGTACCGTTGGTCAAAAAAAAATTTTAAAATATACTAAAATGTTCTGTTGGCTAGGAGCATTAATTGAACCAAAAACAATTGAAATCAAAAATTACTTTTCTCCGAACTGTCCGATTTCACGGGCAAAATGTGCCTCATCGAAAAAAATGGTTTTAGACCCCAAATATGTTTGGACGAAATGTGTTCCAGATAATTTGGAGTTGATTTGGCAATGTCCGACCGTCTGTCTGGCTGGTGCGCACGATAACCCTTGAACGGATGAACCAATTCGGTTCAAATTTTGGCTTTCGTTATATTTTGCCCAAAATTAGTTTAAGTTCGAAGATGGGCCATATCGGTCTACTCCTTCAGGTACCTCACCCACAAAAGTTCGAAAAGGTTCGAAAAGTTTGTGGGCACGATAACTCTTGAAAGGAGTAACAGATTTGGTCTATACTTTGCACATCGTGAAATTTCTACTAGACTTAGAGGAGGTTCCAAACGGCCCACTCCTTCGGCTACCTCCCACACAAAATTTTGGATAAGTTCAGTTTAGGACCTGCTATCGAAATCTTTGATTTTTAAAAAATTTTATTTAGCTCACCCAGTTTGTTTTATTATTTATTCTTGGGTCAAATTTAGTAATTCAAATTTCACCCTCTTCCTGTCAACCGATTAATCTGAAATTTTGTATACACTTTGGATTTTGGTGACAATACAATTATGTTTATTCATTATCATTATAAATTCAAGATGGCGGCCGCTACAAAATGTCGGATAACGTAGGTTTTATCAATCCCATCAATATGGGTATCAAATGAAAGGGCTCAACAAGCAGAATACAAAATGCTATAAAAAATTGAAATCCAAGATGGCGGCCGCTACAAAATGGCGGATAACGTAGGTTTTATCAATCCCATCAATATGGGTATCAAATGAAAGGGCTCAACAAGCAGAATACAAAATGCTATAAAAAATTTAAATCCAAGATGGCGCCCGCTACAAAATGGCGGATAACGTAGGTTTTATCAATCCCATCAATATGGGTATCAAATGAAAGTGCTCAACCAGTAGAATACAATGTACTATATAAAATTAAAATCCAAGATGGCGGCCTCTACAAAATGGCGGATAACGTAGGTTGTATCAATCCCATCAATATGGGTATCAAATGAAAGGGCTCAACAAGCAGAATACAATATACTATAAAAAATTGAAATCCAAGATGGCGGCCTCTACAAAATGGCGGATAACCTAGGTTTTATCAATCCCATCAATATGGGTATCAAATGAAACGGCTCAAGAAGCAGAATACAATATACTATAAAAAAATTGAAATCCAAGATGGCGGCCGCTACAAAATGACGGATAACGTAGGTTTTATCAATCCCATCAATATGGGTATCAAATGAAAGTGCTTAACCAGTAGAATACAATGTACTATATAAAATTAAAATCCAAGATGGCGACCTCTAGAAAATGGCGGATAACTTAGGTTTTATCAATCCCATCAACATGGGTATCAAATGAAAGGTCTCAACATGTAGAATACAATTTACTATGCAAAATTGAAATCTAATATGGCCGCCGCTTCCAAATGGCTGATAACAATTTTTTTATCAATCCCACCAATGTGGGTATCAAATAAAAGGGCTTGACAAGAAGATTACAGTGCACTATACAGTACATCTTATACACGCGAAAGCCATACAGTTTCTAGCTAAGTACAATTACGGGACGGCTGAAAGAAGAATGTTGCCTTTAATACTATCATGGGCTTCTACAATACATAAAATGCAGGGCAGCACTGTGGATCACGCAGTCGTATACTTAGGTGCGAAACTGTTTGAAGAAGGTCAAGCCTACGTGGCTTTTAGTAGAGTAAGATCTTTGCAGGGACTACGTATAGAGGAGTTTGACTGCAATAAACTAACGGCAAGAAACCTTGCAATAATGAAGCACTAAATGAATTAAACAGAATGCGAAATAAAAACTAAAAACTAGAAAATAAAAATAGGTAAAAAAACTTTTTAAGTTAAACGGTTTTATGTTAAACATACATTGCAATGTTTAAGATAAATGTACTAAAAACCAAAATATAATAAAATAGGTACAGTCGTGGGAATTATAAACATATGCATAGACTAGACTAAAATAAAACCGTGGGGCACGTCAATTGTCTACAAATTATCGACTTAATATGCGATAGAAGAATCGTTTAATTCGTCGTTAGACAGTTGGCCCGCAGACGCTGAGGAAATTACTTACTATTTTCTTGCTCATGGAAATTCCAATAGTTATACACTCCATGTAAATAAAAGAGATGTTTCAACTAGTTTATCGTTGGACATTCACACTGCTGCCTGGCGAGGAAGCGTTTCACTGCTCGTAGTTTGTCTTTAATCCACAAAGTACTACTCGCTCACCACTATGAAACCTTAAAACTCGCTTATAATCGAGCTTGCTAGCTTGTTTCCACATTCTAGCCCTACTTATCACACGTCCATCGTTGTCGGTTGAACAACTGTCTAATTATAGTGTAACATTACAAAACAAACATTTTAATCAACGATTGTAGACAATTGACGTGCCCTTCGGTTTCATTTTAGTCTAGTCTATGCATATGTTAATAATTCCCACGACTGTATCTATTTTATTATTTTTTTGTTTTTAGTACATTTATCTTAAACATTGCAATGTATGTTTAACATAAAACCGTTTAACTTAAAAAGTTTTTTTACCTATTTTTATTATTGTAACAACTTGCATTTGCTGCCCCCATTATAGCAGTACACGTTTTATTAGGGCAAGTTCATACTTCCTGAGAAAATAGCCTAAAAGTTACATAAAGCCCCTATGACACCTTGTGTAGTGGTTGGAGCGCAAGATAATTCTCGAACGGATCTGCCGATTCGGTCCAAAGTTTGGCCTTCGTAATATTCTATCAAAACATAGTTTAAATTCGAAGATGGGCTATATCGGTCCACTCATTCAGGTACCTCCCCCACAAAACTTCAAAAATGTTCGGAAAAATTTTGCGCACGATAACTCTTGAAGGGAGTGACCAATGTAATCCATACTTTGCACATCCTAATATATCTACCAGATATATATCAGGTTCGAATATTGACTATATTTTTCTACTCCTTCTGGTACCTCCCACACTAAATTTCGGATAAGTTCACTTTAAGACCTGCTCTCGAATCACTTTAATTTTTGTTGAAGCGATTTGCATTCGCTACATCCATTACGACGGTAAAAGTTTTTTTAAGGGGCAAGTCCATATTTCTTGGGAAAACAGCCCAAAAGGTGTAAAAAACCCTATGTCACCATATGTGGCGGTCGGAGAGCACGATAACTCTTGAACTGTTCAACCGATTTGGTCCAACATTTGGTCTTCGTCATATTACATCCAAACTTAGTTTCATGAGCAGTACCGGTCCACAACTTTTATCAAAATTAAGTTTAACTTCTAAAATGGCCCATATCGCTCCCTAAGGGTACCTGCCCCACAAAAGTTCAACATTTGTGTCTTAGTTCAGTTAATTCCTAATCCACATTTTTGTCGGCAAGTTCTAAAGTCCGAAAAGGGCCACAAAATTCTGAAGGGACCTTAAATACATTCGATCTGTCCGGAGGTGAAAGTTTCGCTTCACATTGGCTGAGGGTATATATCTGTCGGCAAAGCCGACTGACACTTTTTTACTTGTTCTGTTTAAAATTCTCTTCAGACAATTCAATAAATACCGAAAATCGGGTGGTATGGGAGCTGTATGGAGGCCTAAACCTAAATTTTAGGTTGCAAGTTGTTTACCACCAACAAAGACTAAATGCCAAATTGCAGTCATTTCGGTGTGTATTGAGGCCACAAGCTTCAAAATACCGAAAATCGGGAGGTACCGTTCTATGGGAGCTGTATGAAGACGTATACCTATACCGAAACATTTCAGGTGGAAGGTACAAAATACCAAATTTCAGTCATTTCGTATTGATATTGAGGATAAAACCTTCAAAACGACGAAAATCGGTAGGCACCGTTCTATGGAGCTATATAAAGACGTGGACCTATACCGAAAAATTTCAGGTGGAAAGTTGTATACCCACAATGAAGACTAACTACCAAATTGTAGCGGTAGTGAACAGCATGATGAGCCTAATTTCTATGGAGGTAGCAGTATTCTATCGCAGCAGAGACCAATTATTCTACTCATTTAAATTCTAGTCATAATTGATATTTAAAGAAAAGTCGGGATATAGCTGGAGAAAAGTTTAAAGGAACAGCAAAAGGATCTCTTGGAAAGGGAGGAGGAGGAACAAGAGCAGGTGTTGCAGGTGGAGATGACAGTTTCGTATGGGTGGTGAGAAAAACAAACAAATGTGCACAAATTTCTTGTCCTAGTTCGTTTTATTTTGTGATAAAACTAGTTTCTGTCTAATCAGATTTTCTCTAGGACTATCGTAACCATATATGCATTTGCATAGGATTCCGCTGTCTAGTGATCACATCTTTCCACCTCTTTGTTAAATTTCCCCAGAAATGAATAAAATCTGAATGATGATTTTCGGTTGCAAGTTATGTGAGCAGTACTGTCTATTACAGTTCATCGATATACCCTATTACCTTAAATCCAGAGATGTGTACATTTTTATGGTATTATGGCATTTCTTGTCAAAATTTCTGTACCAAAAATTTGCCCACCTTTTTTTGGGAATATCCTCCAGATAAAAGTGCCACCCCAATTCTTGAAGTCTTGAATCTTTACTCTCCAGACCGTATATAAACTTAGCTCCCTAACCAAGGTACTATCTTTCTAGTATCCCCCACATTGGGAGGTTAAAGTATTGAATAAATTTCCTTAGAATATAATATTTAGAACCAATATCTTACAGATCATACAAATTGTTTATGAAAATGCCAAGGCATATATCAATGTTGCCTTTCCAAACGCTTAAATACATAAATTAAATTAACGCCTTCCCACCTCACCCTCACTTCACCCCCACCTTTGCCTTAAACAAAATATTACTCATACTCATTTCAACATTCCGTTTTCATTTAACTATGATTGGGGTATACAATAAGCCATAATCTTCTTTTAATGACCATCTCATTATTGTTAATTGATTTCAATTAAATCACGCAAAACTCACACCCACCGACGTTACGGATATGTTCGAGCAAACAACACTTAATAAAGTTAACAAGGACAAAAAGAACAACAATTCAAATGTCGGCGTCGACGCCGACAAAAACAACAGCAAACCGAATACAATGAAGAAGATTTCCGTTTCCGTTTACAAGACGATGACAACGTTTGCGTGTTTTCGCCCCGAACCAAACAGTAAAATCAGGTCGGATAATGTGTAAAAGAACGTGAAAATGAAGCAAACAGAGAAGTTAAGCAGTGAAATAAAAAGAAAATCACAAAAACAATCACAAGTAAAAGTCCACAAGTCCAAACAGTTGTTGTTCTTGAAACGTTTCTTTTAATGTGAACCTCATTTTGTGTTGTTTTTTTGTTGGCTTTTCTCATTAAGTGACCCAACCACAATGAACGAACACACACGCACATCCATGCTCTTACAATGCCTACTTAAAGATTTTTTCCTCCGAAATGGGAGTAAAACTAACTAACTGGTCGGTCATAAATTAAAGTATCACTGGCATTTGCCCGGAAGTTGAGCAGCTTACGTTCATAAAAACTCATCATGTTCTTGTGTTGTTGCTGTTGTTTTCATTTCTTAAGTTTTTTTCTTAGCTTTGCTGATTTTATTTTCTTCTTATTTTGTGGGTTGTGCGTTGTGGTTATGTGACTTCCATGTGCTGGTGTTGTAAACGACAAGTGTTTGTTGGGTTAAACTTTAATATTCTTCAGATGTTTACAACCGAAATTAATTACAATTCATTATAATTATGGTTTGAACGTAATGAGATGCAGGAGCGAAGTTTTTTTTAATGAGAGGTCTTAGATTTTTTATTGAAGACAATTTTAATATTTGAGATTTGTTCAAAGTCAATCCGGAGAAAAAATATTAATAACACTGACTGGAGTGTTGTCACCTGGGGAGCTGCCTTTAACACCCGGTAAAGGTAATGAGCTTATATGTTAGGCCGGGGCGATTTAAAAACCTTAATGGGCCATTCGCGTTTCTTATTCCCGGCATTGAACTGAGCAAAAAAGTCCACTAGACCATAGGTCTACGGTGAAAATCGAGCCTCCCGATTTTGACTTCAAGTTTTTTATCCACCTTTTTTGGACATTTTGGCATATAACAGCCAAACCATTGAGATTTTCGATCGAACACAAGGACAAAAATTGTACCCAAGACAGTAGTTAATAACTCTCTAATACGTCGCGAAAGCATTGAACGCTCCTTTAGGCAGTTTTGTCCTTGAGAAGGTGCAAACTTTTCGAAAAATGTCGATAAATGGCACTGTGCTTTAAAAGTTGACCAGAACAATATTTAAGCGTTCTGATGCAAAATTATATCGTTTTGGGATCCAAGGACAATGACAATGCCTTTAGTTTGTTTGGGTCACTTCATTTTATTTTTTTATAATGGTAAAAGTAGTGAAATTTGGGTTTCTTACATTTTCAAATTTAAACGAACATATGTTCTTTTTTCCCAACGGATTTCTATTGAACCTTCTTCCTTTTAAAGGGGCGAATAATATCTTTCGAACTAATTATTATTTTTTTAAATCGGTTAAGAAATAGCTAAGTTTAGTGGCTTAAGTCTGAAAAACCCCACACAAAAACTATAGCTGAATTTCTCACAATTTTCAAAATAAATATTGAACAAAACAAAAAAAAACATTATATATTTGAAAATTATGAGAAATTCAGTTATAGTTCTTTTGTGGAGTTTTTCAGACTTAAACCACTATAACTAAGCCATTTGTTACCCGATTTAAAAAAATAATAATTAGGTCGAAAGATATTATTCGCCCCTTTAAAAGGAAGAAGGACCAATAGAAATCCGTTGTGAAAAAAGAACATATGTCCGTTTAAATTTGAAAATTTAAGAAACCCAGATTTTCACTACTTTTACCGTTATAAAAAATAAATAAAACGAAGTGACCCAAATAAACTAAAGGCATTGTCGTTGTCCTTGGATCCCAAAACGATGTAATTTTGCATCAGAACGCTTGAATATTTTTCTGGTCAACTTTTGTAGCACAGTGCCATTTATCGACATTTTTCGAAAAGTTTGCACCTTCTCAAGGCCAAAACTGCCTAAAGGAGCGTTCAATGCTTTCGCGACGTATTAGAGAGTTCTTAACTACTGTCTTGGGTACAATTTTTGTCCTTGTGTTCGATCGAAAATCTCAATGATTTGGCTGTTATATGCCAAAATGTCCAAAAAAGGTGGATAATAAACTTGAAGTCAAAATCGGGAGGCTCGATTTTCACCGTAGACCTATGGTCTAGTGGACTTTTTTGCTCAGTTCAGTGCCGGGAATAAGAAACGCGAATGGCCCATTAAGGTTTTTTCCTTCCAAACAAAGCGCCCCGACCTATTATATGTGCCTCGCATTCACCCATAAGAACCTCAACAACTTTTGTTGGTAGTTAGTCTAGTAACCCATTCCTCCAAAGGCAACATACTATAAGTAGTAAAGTAGACGACCCCCGCAAACAGTTTAAGGACCATTATCTGAGAATCTGCATCTGCATCACTCTTTACAAAGAAGGTGCAGCTTACCCATCGGCAGATGTACTTAAAAATTACAAGGGCAATATTACTGCTATACAGGAACTACTATGGATTGGGAAAGGTGTAACAACAACTCCCAAAGGAATTTGTTTACGGATTTGTAGTTGGTCGGGGGTTAAAGCATTTGGTATTTAGCTTCACCATAGTAACGAAATTCTTGCTACAATTCGCATAATTTGTCGGCATATGTCCACGCCTTCATATAGCCCCCATGTAAGGGTAGCTCCCTATTTTGAAAGGTTCTGTCCTCATTATCCCACCGAAATTGTTGACATTTGGTATTTGATCTTCGTTGAGGGTACAAAACTTTCCACATGAAATTTGTCGTTATAGGTCTACGCCTTAATATAGTCCCCATAGAACGGTACCTACCGATTTTCGGTATATTGAAGTTTGTGGCCTAATGGCTAGAATTTTGTATTTAGTCTTCATTGGGTGTAAAATTTTTCACCTGAAATTTATCGGCATAGGTCCACGCCTCCATCTAGCCCCCATTATACCGTAGCTTCCGATTTTCAGCATTTTGAAGGTTGTGACCTCATTATCCCACCGAAATGGCTAAAATTTGGTATGTGGTCTTCGCTGTAGGTACAAACTTTCCACCTGAAATTTGTCGGCATAGGTCCACGCCTTAAAATTTTCGGTATTTTGAAGGTTGTGGCATCAGTATCCCACCGAAATCGCTCAAATTTGGTATTTAGTCTTCGTTGGAGGTATAAAACTTTCCACCTGAAATTTGAAGGTGTTGCTCCACGTCTTCATACAGCCCGCATAGATCATCAGAGGTGCATCCCCTTACCAAAGCCACGCATCCTAGAATCCAGCAATGTAATTTGGTAAAAGATGCAGATACGGTGCTCAGTATATTGAAAGGGCATTTTTCAAACTGTTGGTATCCAATACTAGCAAAGACGATTAATATACCACATATCTAATCCCAAAAAATGTTATGTACTATATACCGTCGGGCCAAGATGATGTAAATGCAGCAATTAACCGGCTGGAGAATAATAAGGCAGCAGGAACTGATGGCATACCTACCAAGCCGTTTAAAACCAGAGATGACACGCTGATAAGGTGTATGCATCAGATAGTTAGTACCAACTGGCAGGAAGAACGCTTACCCGACGATTGAAACCTGAGCATCCTCTGTGCCGCCCACAAAAAGGGAGATAAGACTGTGTACTCTAACTACAGGGGCATAAGTCGTCGTGATTATCCACGTTAAAAGTTGTAAAAAACAAGTAAAAAAGTATCAGTCGGCTTTGTCGACATAGATATACCCTCAGCCTGTGTGGATTGAAATACTTTTTTCCCAAAAAAAAAGACATGTATTAGGTGGGGTTTTCAAAATTGTGGGCGTATGAACCGACAAAAGTATGGATAGGATTAAAGCTCAACGGTAGATAGGGCTTTTTTATCACACTAGCCTACGAAAAACATAATATCGCTGTAAACAGGGCCACTAGGAAAACCTTCGGTAAAAATGTCCAAAGGATCCTCGAACAGACCCTTAAACACAAAAAAATGTTGAACATTTGTGTGGTGTTACCACAAGGATTGGACAGATAGGGCCCAAATTTGAACATAAACTAAGTTTCGCCAATATTTAGATATCCAAAGCTTGGACCAAATCAGTTCCTACGTCTATGAGAAATCACGCATACCATTTCTTTTCGATCTTTTGTGGGGGAGGTACCGGAATCGGAGAAATATTCGAAGAAATATTATAATTTCCAAAGTGTGGACGAACGCAGTATTCGGTTCGAGCTCTCCAGCCCCTACATATGGTGCCATAGGGCTTTCGGGCAGTTTTCTCAAGAAGTATAGACTTGCCCCTGAAAAAACTTTTACTGTCGTAATTGAGGCAGCCAATACGAGTTGCTTCAACGAAAATCAAAGTGATTCGAGAGCAGGTCGTAAAGTGAATTTATCCAAAATTTTGTGTGGGAGTTGACAAATATAGTCCATATTCGAGCCTGATCTATATCTGGTAGATATATTAGGATGTGTAAAGTATGGTCCAAATCGGTCACTTCCATCAAGAGTTATCGTGCGCACAATTTTTCCGAACATTTTTGAGCTTTTGTGGGGGAGTTACCTGAAGGAGTTGACCGACATGGCTTATCTTCGAACATAAACTAAGTTTGCTCAAAATATTACGAAGACCAAATTGTGGACCGAATCGGTAGATCCGTTCGAGAGTTATCTTGCGCTCCAACCACTACACACGGTGACATAGGGCTTTTTTTTACCTTTCAGGCTATTTTCTAGGAACGTATGGACTTGCCCCGATGAAGATTGTACGGTCGTATGTGGGCGGTGAATACAAGTTGTTACAACAAAAATCAAAGCGATTCGAGAGCAGGTCCTAAACTGAACTTATCCCAAATTTTATGTGGGAGGTACCCGAAGGAGTGGACCGATAGAGTCCATATTGGAACCTCATCCAAGTCTGGTAGAAATTTCACGATGTGCAAAGTATGGACCAAATCGGTTATTTCCTTTAAGAGTTATCGTGCGCACAAAATTTCCGAACATTTCCGAACTTTTTTGGGGGAGGTACCTGAAGGAGTAGACCGATATGGCCCATCTTCGTACTTAAACTAAGGTTGGACAAAATATTGCTAAAGCCCAATTTTGGACCGAATCGGTTGATCTGTTCGAGAGTTATCGTGCGCTCCAGCCAGCCAGACAGGCGGACGGACATAGCTAAATCAATTCCAAATTGTCTGAAACACATTTCGTCCAAACATACTTGGGGTCTAATTTCGATGAGACACATTTTGCT
The DNA here is from genome assembly GCF_047663935.1 of Musca autumnalis. Classification (NCBI taxonomy): domain Eukaryota; kingdom Metazoa; phylum Arthropoda; class Insecta; order Diptera; family Muscidae; genus Musca; species Musca autumnalis. Next base: position 149,604,818 of record NW_027411866.1, on the reverse strand, counting down.
CGTATGAAAGTTTATATACCCTCGTTAGCATGGATGCTGAGGGTATAATGACAGGACAAAAATTTTTACAAATAAGTTCCAGTTTTGTGCAAAGTGATTTCTTTCAAGTTACTGTAAACAACACAGCACATGATCGTTTATAAAACTTTCCTTAGTACGTTATAACGGGTGGTTTTATCTAGGGCTGAGGTAAGCTCAGCCGCTGCCAGGGTTGACCTAAGGACCCACAAACCTTAAGTAAAAACACGAGTGTTTACAATTTCAATATTTATTATAAAACTCTTGGTGTTGGATATACGAACAATATTTGTGAGGAATATGGATGAGATGTGTGTGTTGATAACCAGTGCCAATTGCGTTGTTGTAATAGGCTCGATGGTAGCCGGGTTATTGTTGTCGACTCGATGGCAATCGTGTATGTTTGCGTCGGCTCTGATGTATTCGGATGCTGTCGGCTATTCGGGTGACTATCAACTCGGCAGTCGTCGGGTGTATGGCTCGGCTCTGTGGTGTTCGGATCGTTGTCGGCTCGTTGACAATCGTCGTGTGTGTGTTCGGCTCTGTAATATTCGGATTACTGTCGGCTCGTTGACAATCGTCGTGTGTGTGACTCGGCTTGGTAGTGCTCGGATTGTCGTCGGCTTTTTAGCAATCTTCGGGTATGTGGCTCGGCTCTGTGGCATTCGGGTTGCTGTCGGTTCGTTGGGTATGTGGCTCGGCTCAGCGGTATTCGGGTTGCTGTCGGCTCATTGGCAATCCTCTGGTATGTGGCTCGGCTCTGTGGCATTCGGGTTGCTGTCGGTTCGTTGGCAATCGTCGGGTATGTGGCTCGGCTCTGTCGTATTCGGGTTGCTGTCGGGTATGTGACTCGGCTCGGGTTGCTGTGGGGAAGAGATCAGTTAATGGGAGCTGGCTATGAGCTTGAGCTGACTGTGAGCTGAGAGCTTGCTATGAGCTTGAGCTGACTGAGTGCTGTGAGCTTGCTAGGAGCTGGGAGCGTGCTAAGCGCTGTGAGCTTGCTAGGAGCTGGGAGCGTGCTAAGCGCTGAGAGCTTGCTATGAGCTGGGAGCTTGCTAAGAGCTGTGAGCTTGCTAGGAGCTGGGAGCGTGCTAAGCGCTGAGAGCTTGCTATGAGCTGGGAGCTTGCTAAGAGCTGTGAGCTTGCTAGGAGCTGGGAGCGTGCTAAGCGCTAAGAGCTTGCTATGAGCTGGGAGCTTGCTAAGAGCTGAGAGTTTGCTATGAGCTGGATCGAATCGTGGCTAACTAGTATGGTAGACTGCGGACGAGCCACACGTCTATTCGTACTTTGTTCGGCTGGTGATCGACGACCTCGGTGAATAAACCCAGAATACATATTCGGGTAGTTACACGTAGTGAATGAGAATTATTATAAATGGTGGTTATCGTTAATTACACCCAAGTTAAATTTGTCCACTATACTGACTGTGTGGTGGTGGTTGATGGTAATGAATGCATGTATAAATACATATATGAAACGGTCACGTTACAACGTTTAGGCTAAAAACTGTCAAACATTCCAAAAAAGTTTCAAATAGCGTCTTTCTAGTTCCCCTCTTAGACAAATGTTTCGTATAGGCCCAACTAAGTAAGTAATTATTAGAATAAAACAATAATGCTGATTGTTAGAATTCAAATACATGATTTTATTTCCAAACATCGACCTGTTTATTCAATGTTATAGATTGGTAATACAATATAACTCCAATTATTTCTGTAGCTCAATAAATGTGCCCACATTTTATATTTTCCAAACAGAAACGGTTATTTGTGGTTGAAGTTTTAATTTGTTATTTGCGAATGTCAAAGTTTTTAATTAGTTCTCTTTAACTGCACATTTACCTTTTTAGCGATATATTTCAATTAACCGATTAACAATAACGAATTAACCGCATACTTTGTTAAAAATATAGATAAAAAATAAGATTTTTCATTGCAGACAAAAAAAACCTATTTAAATAGAAATTTGAAAACTACAGTAACATTAATGTTATCTGTTTATTTACATGGAACTTTTAAAATAAAGGATGTGTTCCAGAGGAATCACGTTATTGATAATGAATATTAATATTAGAAAATACGCACGTTTTGTGAATTAGTAGAATTTTTTAAACGAAAATACGAAGAAAGTTGTTTAGTTTTTACATTAATATCTAATATCTGTGTTTGTGTATTCTTTTCTTCTATCACTCCAATGTTATTTATTATTTTTGTTACCAAGCTAGCCTTTTGTTCTTATTTCGAATGTTTACAACACAAAATTCCATTTGGTGTGGTCAAAAGGAACAAGAAACGAGGCTGTAATGAAAATGACGATTATGATTTAATTCCATATTGTGTAAAATTTGTGAAACGGAAATTTTTTCCACTCAGTGAAATAGCTTCGTTGTTGCTGTAAAGCAGAGTGAGAGAGAATTTTTCGCAATAGCACTATATTATTTAATATACATTTAATTTAAATTTTAAATTTTTTGAGAGGAATAATTAATGTACGTATGATCTGGAATTTGACGGAGAACTAATCGAATATTTGCCCTTCTGTGCGAAATCTTGAGGAACAAATGACGCCGCTAATGTTCCTAAAAGTTCTGAGGGGTCTTTATCTCATTCAGGCTTGGCGATATACATTCATACGTTAATTTACATCTTCAGCGATGGATTCTGTGGCATCTTCGCCATGGTTACTACTGATACGTAAAATTTGAAAAGATAGTCGTTCTATCAATCGTATGCTGTAGCTGCCTCTTGTAATTTCGATATGTACCGTATTTTATTCGCTACGTTGATTAAGGAACGAACCTTTCTGCAACAAGGTAATCTCACTCGATATATACCCCTCAATATAGACGTATGCATGTATATATCATATGCCAGGGACGTACGCAGGATTTCATTTCGGGGGGGGGCCCAACTTGACCAAAAATCATGAAAATTAAAAATGTTGTGTATCGTTACGTAAAGCTATTTTAAAGGGGTTTTAATTGATTTTATGTATATTCAATATTGCCACAAAGTATATACATTCAAAAGAAAGAGATCACAATATTTTAGATACAAGATTGAAATTTGGAACTGATTAACATATATCAGTTCTTGGATAACACATATCAGACCACTTTCGGCATAGTCTCCTTACAAAATTTTTTAACCAAATTCTCCAACAGAACTGAATCAATAACTAAAAAATCTTTCAAATTAATATTACCCATATAGATTTACGTTTTGGTGTATCCCAGAATTTTCAACCACATTACCTCTTATTTGGCATTTTGAGTTCTAAATCCCGCAGCGAATAGCTTTCGAAACATTTTCTATATTCGAGGCTATTAGCATAGTTTTTAAAATTATCGTCAGTAATATGGATTTTGGAAATCATTTTGTTGGGAGAACTTCCATGCAAAAAGTTGTGAAAATAGATCCACGTTTGAACGCAGGGATTGCATTCGCGAATATGTCGAATAGATATATACATTGTTTGGAGGATATAAACAGTTCGATCCGAACATAACGCCGTTTCTTCTTTATCACACACTAACTTCAGTGCCATTAAAAAAGTTTTGTATTATTGTAAGAAAATAATATTTTATATGCACTTAATAAACACCAAAACTTTGCTATTTTACAAGAAGTGATAGAGTCCGTGAAAGCCAACTAATAATTCAGAAAATTACATTAAAAAAGGAAAAAAATCTCAGGATCCGGGCGATGCAATCTACGACTCATAGACTCCGAATCCAACTCGCAGTACTGTTTGAGACTGCGCTAACACATGGTCGAAAAATATCTCTAAAAAAAGCTCGGCAACATTTTAGGTAAATCCTGAAAAAATAGTTTAAGACGAAAAAATCCATCTGATACATCAATGGTTGTTGTTGCCGCTTATTTCTATCTTAATTGTACGACTAGATGTTTATGGACTCGATGACCTTACAAACTTTCCAACGGCCAATCACTTCTGTCGGCACAGCGGATACAAACTTATGAAAATTCATAACTTTTGTTTTCTGGAAAACAAGTAAAAAGTAGCAGTCGGGTTTCCTACAAAGATATACCCTCAGCCTGTGTGAGTTGGGACTATTATATATAGACAGATGGAATACGGGCTACATAGCTAATTTTTTCTATAAATTGTATAGCCAAGAAGTTTCAGAATTTGATATGTATGTAATTTTAGGATGTTTCGGTCAAATCGGATAATTGAAATTTTGTGTTGAAGAAATCTGAAGGAGTGAATCGATATAATCCATATTCGAACCTACTCTAGGTCTCGAAAAAATCGGATTGGACTTTGCTCAAGATTTTAGGGAAACATTTTGAAGTCTCGTGTCCAAAGGAAGTTGGGACAACATATTGCGAGATCCAAAATTTGGACCAAATCTGTTGACCTATCCGAGAGTTATAATGGGCACGAGCCAGACAGACGAACGAACTGGGATAAATCGATTCCAAATTGTTTGACGCGTGTTTCGTCAAAACATATGATTAGTCTAAAAACATTATTTCAATAAGGTACATTTTTATCGTTAGCCTAATGACTGAGGGTTCAATATCGCGGTGCTCTTGAAACAACGTTAAATGAATGAAGCTTACAACTGGGAAGTTTTTGTGGATTCTGAAACAGCAATGTTCATAAATTAGAAAAATCCAAAAACAAGAAAAAATCGCTTGAGGGAATTCTAAATAAGTTCACATTTTTAGGTTTATTTTAGGGTTTCGCGATTTTGCTTAGAAACCACAAGTCCTATCGAAATAGGGCTAAAGAAAATGCTGTAACTTTGAAAATTTGTTTGATTTGTTCCTAGGTTTTACCTTTTTTGAGATATTGAAGTTCAGGTCACATTTTTAGGTTTTTTTGTTAAGTTTTCACGATTTGCTTAAAAACAGTAAACAGTACAGATATAAAAGAAGTCTCCCATGTCCCTACTGGGATGTTTGTGGAACAATTATATAAATAGTTCATTGTGGTTACATATTGTGCACACCAGCCAGCTAGACAGTAAGAGAGACAAATGAACGGACAGGTCTACATCGACTCCAAATTGTCTGAAACGAATTTCGTACAAATATACTTGGAGTCTAAAACCATTATTTCGATGAGGCCGAGAGTATAAAATAGTTGGCGAAGCCACCAAATGCTGCCATATTTGTATGAAAAATCCAATTGGACAACTGAACTGAAAAATTCTCTGTCATGATAGATACAATTTGTAGCATGGGAGGAAATTGTGGTTCTCTACACAAAACCCATTATATATTAGGCAGTAGGCCCGTTATTTAGAAGACACATTATTGCAATTTGCAACAGGGGAAATGACAATAGTTATTTTTCAATATGTAAGCTACTTTGCCGGTATATGCCCTCCAGGAATTAAAATATGGACCAAAAATAAAATTTGTATATTTTTCATCCAAAAGCAATGGTCTATGTCACCCGCTAAATAATATCAGATCATCATGCTAAATTATAGGCATTTTCTTCAACATAAACTCTTACCTCCAGCAAAATTTCTCGACTATTGAGCTGTAATTGTGACCGCTAGCGTGTTTATGATAACACTACAAACAACCAACTGGATATATTAGACTGTAACTCTGTTATCTGATCACGTACATCAACACAATTGACATCAATAGAAAGGTCAAGCACTCCTCTTCCAAGTAGAGCTTACTTGCCCGGAATGTCTCTTCCAGGAAAAAATATATAAGCTGTATATTAAAAATTTTCACACTTTTCACACAAAAGTTTTGGTCCATTTAACCCCCTAAATATTATCTGATCGCCATCTCAAATTGCAAGCTTCTTCTTTGTCATATACTCTTACCTTATTTAAAATTCGAGGCGATCGGACTATTATTGCGACCTACAGAGCAGCTACAAAATCGGATAAAAATTATGCTTTTGGTCCATTTTACCCGCTAAATATTTCACGATCATCACCAATTAAAATAGCGATCTATTCTGATGTGAAACCGACCTCCATACCAAATTTCGTGACGATCGGTCCAAAATTGCGGCCTGGAGTTTGATTACAATTTATAATGGACAGACGGACACACGGACGGACGGACGGACACACATCTCAAAATCGCTTTATCTCGCCGAGATATGAAGATTGGTATACCACATTGGGGTCTCCGACGAATATTTTGCGGTGTTACATGAATTTTTACCAAAACAAACTTATAATACCCTTTCCACATTGTGGTGTAGGGTATAAAAATTTGAATATTTCTTAGACAACTTGATGACAAAGTACATTTTCAGTACAGAACCTTCAGAACAATATCAGTTTTCATTTGAAATTTTAAAAACAAAAATTATTTTAGAGATAAAATCGTAATAATTTGTTAAAGTAGTTCAAAAAATTGTAGTCGACCAAACCATTTCTGCGTACGTCCCTGTCATATGCATTAGACCGGAGCGATTTGAAAACCCTTATAGGTGTTGGGTCGAAAATCTCAATGGCTTAGCTGTTATATTCCAAAATATCCGAAAACGTGGATAAAAAACTTCAAGTCAAAACCGGGAGGCTCGATTTTCACGGTAGACATATGCTCTAGTAGAGTCTTTTGATCAGTACAATCCCGGGAACCAGAAACGCGACCCGCCCATTAAGGTTTCTCCCTCCATACAAATCGCCCCGGCATAATATGCATCTTCGAATTCCTGCTTAATCGGGTTCTAGTCGGTGGTGTTTAGCAACGCAAATATGTTCGATCGTGTATTATTTCAGTTATCAGGTTCTGGTTCGTCTCTATCCAGAATTCAGCAATTTGAATTGGTTGCGTCCATAAAGAATCAGGAGACGGGGGAGTGGGGTTAACTCGACAGCTAAACATATGTAGCGTCTCGTGTTGTTCCAATCCACATTACCGGGCATGTGTTGAGTATAGTGGCATCAATTCGGGCCCGATACGATTTGAGGCAGCTGCCTCGTACGGATCGTAACTGGTCTAAAACCACTTGTGTTTGCCTTGGCAGCTGGCGTTCTTCTGCTGCTATGGATCTCTTTACTTCCTGGCGACTGCATTAGTGTGAATGTTATCCAAGCCTGCCTGATAGGCTCGCTATAAAAGATTACGATGTCTTCCTATAGAAGCCTTCTAGAAGACCATAAGGTCTTTTCTGTAAATTCGATAAGCATCGTTCTCGTTTATACCTTTGGAACTCTCTCTAGATCATGAAGACCCATTAAATCGTACTGTATCGACAACATCCTATTGTGTTGATGTAATGGTAAAACCTTCGCCTTCTCATGAAGATGGTCATGAAGAGGCACCCTGTTGCAGTTCTCTAGGCAGCATTCTGGCCGGTTTGGATATTCTACCACTGCGCAGCGCTAACATTTGCATACCACGCTGTCGCCGCATGATTAATTTGTACGCCGGCCAACCACTTGAGGATCTTGTCTCTTATCGCAAATAGCTGTGACTTACGCTGAGGAGTAAAACATGCTGTCGAACGTTACACCCAATATTTTGGGGTAGTAATGGTCGGAATCAGTACATAGACATTTAACCTATCACATATGTAATTGAAGATAAGACCCGACGCCAATGCTGTCTTGGGGGTGTGGAATTTCAGAATTTCGGTCGCACGGTCTTGTCTGGTTCAATCCTCTAATGATATGTGTGAATATGGCGTGCAATACTGTCGTGGTACTATGCTTTTTTCGGTATCCATGTTGATGTTTGGCAACTCATCGAGGGGAGGAGTAGTGCCTCTAGAATCTTTGCTACTGGCAACAAGAGGGCAATCGGCGATTCACCTCTGCTGACATCCTTGTCAAGTTTCAGTAGCAGGACCACTCTGCCATATTTCCAGGCTTCAGGTACAATATGGGTGGCTAGAGTTAGGTTGAGGACCCTTGTTAAATACTCAACTCAACGCATCCGGGAATTCGACCAGAAGGTGTGTAGCGAGAGGCTGTTCCCCTGCTTATGTCCCGGAAAGTTACCATGGTTCAGAAATGTACGGCGTTCAGAGGATATAAATTCTGGTTTTCTATTTAGGGAGACCATTATAGGAAAGTTGTCTGAGGCAAGGGAAAATGACAGGTTGCCAGGATACGTCATTTATCAGACAACAATGGTGATATCTGGCGAGCTGTGTCAATCTCCTCTTAGGATCGTCTACATTCACCGTGCAAAACGTGGAGCTATCAATTTGCTGGGCCAGCGCTGTACCCCTCTGATCATTACCTAGGACGGAATTCCAAAGCTCACGATGAAAATTGAAGTTCCCCAATAGTCCGGACAAAATAGAAATAGCAAAAATTCCCACAAAGCTGAATTTTGGTGAATACCTAGGGTTGGTCATTATTAGCAACGTCCTAAAAGTCCCTATCGATCCCATGTGTGCAAAAAAAGTTATTCGGGGTCAAAGGTCAAATTTTTGGACTTTTATTGGTTTTTATACCCTACACCACTATGTGGGGAGGGTATTATAAGTTGGTTTTGGCCAAAAAGTTTGTAACGCATCGAAATAATGGTCGTAGACCCATACTTATATATACCAAAATTAATGTCTCGACGAGCTGAGTCGATCTGGCTATGTGTGTCCGTCCGTCCGTCCGTCTGTCCGTCTGTCCATCTAAACCTTGTAATCACGCTACAGGTCGCAATTTTGATCGGATCGTCACGAAATTTTGGATGTTGCTGGGGGTCCCGGAGGGGAAGAAGCCTATTGATTTTGGTGATGGTCGGATAATATTTAGGGGTCGGAATGGGCAACAAACTTATGTGGATAAAAAGACAACGTTTTTTTCCAAAGCGAATATCTCAGCTTCTATACGGGGTATACCAAAAGCAAAACCTGACAATAAAAGTAGAAAATATCACCTTTCTAATGATGTAAAGTAGGTTCTCGTAGGTGATCAAACAACGAAGATATCACAATAGTCGCAAATAAAACCCAAATTTTCATTTTTGCAATTTTAATTATAATGACAAATATCACAGCTTTGGTTTGGGACTTTCCAAAAGCAAAACCTGGCTGTGAAAGTAGAAGATCCCATCTTTACAATGATGTAAACTAGGTCGGCGTAGGTGACCAAATAACGGAGATATCGCAATAGTAGGTAATACATCCCATTTTTCCACTTTTTTGGAAATCACGCTACAGGTCTCAATTTTGATCGGATCGTCACGAAATTTTGATGGTTAATGGGGGTCACACAGGTGAAGAAGCCTATTGATTTTGGTGATGGTCGGATAATATTTAGGGTCGTAATGGGCAAAAAACATATTTGGAGAAAAAGACAACGTTTTTCCCAAAGCGAATATCTCAGCTTCAATATGGGGTATACCAAAAGCAGAACCTGACCATGAAAGTAGAAAATATCGCCTTTCTAATGATGTAAAGTAGGTTCTCTTAGGTGATCAAAAAACGAATATATCGCAATAGCCGCTAATAGAACCCAACTTTTTATTTTTGCGATTTTAATAATAATGTCGAATATCACAGCTTCGGCTGGGGATCTTCCAAAAACAAAGTCTGACTGTGAAAATAGAAAATCCCATATTTACAGTGATGCAAAGTAGGTTGGCGTAGGTGGCCACATAACGGAGATATCACAATAGTCGGCAATACATACCATTTTTCCATTTTTTTGTAATCACGCTACAGGTCGCAATTTTAATCGGATCGTCACGAAATTTTGGGGGCTTATGGGGATCCTACAGAGAAAGAAGCCTATTGATTTTGGTGATGGTCGGATAATATTCAGAGGTCGGAATGGGCAAAAATCTTATTTGGTGAAGAAGTCAACGTTTTATTTCAAAGCGAATATCTCTGCTTCTAAAAGGGGTATATCAAAAGCAAAACCTACTGATGAAAGTAGAAAATATCAACTTTTCAACGATGTTACTTAGGTGGTCAAACAACGAAGATATCGCATAAGCCGCTAATAGAACAAAACTTTTCATTTTTGCGATTTTAATAATAATGACCAATATCACAGCTTTGGTTCCGGACCTTCCAAAAGCAAAGTCTGACAATGAAAGTAAAAAATCCCATCATTACAATGATGTAAAGCAGGTTGGCGTAGGTATCCAAATAACGGTGATATCGCAATAGTCGGTAACACATCCCATTTTTCCACTTTTTTGAAAATCACGCTACAGGTCGCAATTTTAATTGGATCGTCGCGAAATTTTGGGTGTTATTGGGGGTCCCACAGAGGAAAAAACTTTTAGATTTTTGATAATGGTGGGATATTATTCAGGGGTCGGAATGTGACAAACAAAAATATTTGGAAAAAAAAGCCAACGTTTTATTTCTCCCTTCTGTAGGAGGTATATCGAAAGCAAAACCTGGCAAGGAAAGTAGAAAATATCACCTTTACAACGATGTGAAGTAGGTTGTCATAGGTGGTCAAACAACAGAGATATCGCAATAGTCGATAATGCATCCCTTTTTCCATTTTTGTGCAATCACACTACGAAATTTTGATCGGATCCTCACGAAATTTTGGGGGTTGATGGGGGTCTAACACAGAAAGAAGCCTATTGATGGTTGGCATACATCCCACTTTTCCATTTTTTATTTGGGTTGTACTGTCGATGCACTTAAATGCGTTTCAAAAAAATTGACCTGTGTTAATGTAGACATTCAGAGCAAAGGCGCTAAGCTATCCCAATTTTAATATTTTGAATTTTATTAGTCAAAAGCTTATGAACAGGGGTAGTGGTGTAGGGTATCACATAGTCGGCCCCGACCCGACTATAGCCTTGGCTCACTTGTTTTGGTCATAATTAAGAAACTATAGGTTCTGTCATCTCTATGCAAAGAAGAGATTTGTAGACTACATTTTCTATGAAAATGTTCTTTGAACCGTTGACCTAGATTCTACGGTTCTTGAGATATGAGTCACGCAATATAGAAAATTTAAGTAATTTTACGGCACCTGTGCGTTAGTTGACCTGTCGCGATTATTTTAAACTTATTTCGAAAATTGTAGAACCTACTAAAAAGTGTTTAAAGAAAAAGCTTTATATTACAATATTTCCTATAAGTTTGCTCCTTACGATGTCCGCATAAGAGTCACCGTTCCTAAGATACAAGCCAATAAATACATAATATGCACACATTACCACGGCATCTAAGAGGAAATTGACTGACACAGTTGTTTTTCATTTGCTTGGAAAACTCTTTGTTCGATTAAAAAGTGACTAAAGAAAAAGTTGTAGAACAGAAAATTCTCTACAAATATGGTCTTTACAGATTCTACATAAAATCTATTATTCTTAAGATACGAGTCAATCAAATCATGATATGCACACATTTCCACTTATTTTTCTTGTACATTTAAAAATTCTCAAGAAAATGGCCCTCTTAAATCGAACTAATATCGGTCATATGTATAACGCAGGACACAGCTACTGATGGGCGGTATGAACACATTAAGCAGCTCTATCTTGGCAGTACTAAACTTAACTACTATCCGCATATATTCCATGTATTGGCCACTAGAGTCAAGCTCAAGCAAGATAGGTCTGTATTAGGAAGTAAAGTCCTACTATCGCAATGTTGCAAGCACACGTGGCGGTGAGCTTTGTTTCCTGGATCTCGGCGATCATGATGTTTTTTCGACTCATAAACTCCTTACTGGGCCTTACTGGGAAGACCGTTGCAATTGAATTGCAGGAATGATGCATTTCCGGGACGCTGAACAACAATTTGTGGTGGCGTCTCGTATTCCGACGACGAAGTTGGGGACATGTTCTGGCGCAGCAAGAATCCTGGTTGCGATAAAGATCAGAGCACCCTCGGAATTGCACACATGCTCTACATCCATTACATCTCACCATTGTTGATATGTGGTGGATGCGGATCTGGCAAAAGGAACAGATCCATATTGACACTGGGTTCATCTCTATCCCGGCACGGACCAAAAGAGCTCAGAGCAGGCATTTCGGGATAAACGAACACAAACAAATAATTGTTGAGGTGACGGCCCCTGGTCAAAGATTTCTCCAAGTCAATCCGGTGCATAGAACCGGTGCCGTGGGATTGATGTGATGAAATCGGCTGGTCTGCTGATGGATACGATTATAGGGAGGTGGTCTGACCTAAGACAAACAATGGGTTTCCAGATGATGCAATTTGTCAGACCAGGTGGCAAGATGGTTATGTCTGGCGAATTGTGGCACTCTACGCTAATTTTGGTAGATGCGTCCTCATACACCGGGCGATCTTCCCAGCTAGCGGTATACCCCTATAGTCATTACTTATGACCGAATACCCTAACTGTTAATGCCATTAAAGACTGCTAAGACCAGTAGGTCTTGACCTTCCAAAAGCGGGCTAATGTTGGGATATAACCAGCAGCAAAGTTATTTATAGGTGGAATATATTCATTGAGCAACGGCAGTTTGACACCTGACTGCTACCCCCGTACATTCCACGTACACGTCACTAGAACAAGGCTCAGTATTGAATAGACTGGTGCAACAGGAACCGGTGTTAAATGCTGTGTGGGCAGTTACTGTAGGGTGACTGCAGAACACAACATAGTCTTGTCGTAGTCACTCACATCGGCAAGGCCAGAGAAATTTTAGTGGCGCAAAAATTTACCTTGAAGATACAAGTGCCACAGGCACTTGAGTTCTCTCAAAATTCCCATTCCTCCACTCGTATTAACCATTCCTTTATGTATTCAAATCGGTTTTACTACTGCTGTCCCTTCGTGGTCTTTTGTAAAGATTTTCTCTTTTAAATGGGAAAAGTTTAGTTCACTTTGTTGTCTATTTTGCCGTCTACCAAACAACAGCAATTGTTTGGCAAAAGTTAAGCGAGAGTTGCATTAAAAAAAGAAACACAAAAAAAGAAAAAAACTAAGAAGAACTGAAACTCAAAGTATTGGAGGGCGAAAAAAGACACAAAATTAGTACAGAAAATGGGCCACAATGGCAATCAGATACAAAATAATCTGTGTTGTTGTTTTTAATGTGGACCATTTGTATTAATTAGTCGAAATAGAGTTGTGGAAAAGTTGCTCTGTCGATTCTTTGGTATTTCACAATTTTGTTGTTGCAACAAAACTTTAGTTTCAGTTATTATTTTTTTTTTCCTGTTAATAATAAACAATGAAGACGATACTGCAGTGGACAATGAAGTTGGGAAACAAAAGAAACCACATTTAAATTAATGGAAAAACAAATGAAAATTAACTGCAGTTTGAATTTTAAAAAACAGCTTTAATTTTAATTAACTTAAACTATATAACCAAATTGCCGATTATCTTTTTAAATAATCTCTAAATTAGTTTGCTAATTTGTAAGTTTAGATCACATCAATTTTTGTGTGTAATACCAAACACTATAGAATCACTTTCTTAATAACCACTAAAACTCTACTTAAAGTTTCTCAAATACTTGAAGTTTATCAGCTAAAGTCACTTACAGCGTTTACAAAAGACCAGTGAAGTTTTGTGTGTTTTTCTTGTTACTTAAAACAAGCAAACACAAACGAGAACATGAACTATTTACCGCCAACCATACATAGCTCCGCTAACAAACGATAATCATCCATTCACCCAACTTTAACTTCATTCGATTCCAAAAGGCATCGTATTACCGGAAAAGACATCAACGTACAAATCATATCAACCCAGCCACCACCTCGTACACTCATCGTTAAAATGAAGCCAGCAAAAAAAAGGATACACCAAACATGGTGTTGAATGAAACCCAACACAAAACAGCAGAAAAAGAGAAGAATCCAATTAGCTAAAGGATACCATTATCTAACACCTGAAAATACATCACAAAAACACCATTAGCACTCATATGTTCAACCAACCAATACAGTGATACAGTAGGACAAGACTCTTATAGGGATAATATCAATATTGGATATATTAACAAGTAAGAAGGGGCTAAGTTCGGCCAGACCGAACTTGTTATGCCCTCCACCATGTGTTGTATTTAAGTAAAATGGAACAATAAATTTTCTTATCGTTTACGAAGAAAACTAAATAATAAATTTCAGCAATTTCGGTGAAATACTGTGGCTAACCTTTAAAATACCGAAATTCGGCAGGTACCGTTCTACTATATCAAAACGTCGATCTATACCGACAAATTTCTGGTAATTCTCTTCTGGAATATTTTATAACCCCATGGAAGACTAAACAACAAATTTCAGTCATTTCGGTGGGATATTGACGTTCAGAAATACGAAAATCGGGAGGCACCGTTCTATGGGCTTTACCGACGAACTTCAGTCAGAAAGGTTTTAACCTCCAAAGTAGACAAAATACCAAATTTCAGCCATTTAGGTGGGTTGTTGTAGCCCCAACCATTAAAATACCCAAAATCGGGAGGTATCATTCTACACGCAGAGAAAAAATATTTTTCGCTTTTGTTGGAACAAAAATATCAATTTTTGTTCCAAAATTGTATTTGTTTTGTTCAAGCATTGCATTGCAAATCCAAAAATACAATCTTTTGCTCCAAACATAAAAAACAAAAACAAGTTTCGGAATTCCGCAATATTGTAAAAATCATTAACAATACCGATTGGTAGGAACTATCATAATCTAGATCTTTTACAAAAAGTATTGTCTTTTAAAAAAATAGCTTTTGTTGTAGTTTTAAATACGTATTGTTATTTTGTTTTTTCAGTAGATACACAATTTTGGATTGAAAATGTCTATTATTAGTTCAAAAATACATATTTTTGACTATACTCTCTCCCGTTAACTTGTTGAGTATTTTCTCTGGATTGTAGTCGCTGCATTCTTGTTTTGCTCTCTTTAGTTTATGTGTGGCAGCCGGTGAAGTTATTTGTGTTTGCGCATTCTTTGTCCCTAATTAGTTTTTGTTTGGCAGTCAAAGAAAGTGGATCAAAAAATGTAAAACATTAGTGATTATAAACTCAGAAAAACAACATTCCAAGACAAAAATGCAAAAAAATCTAATAATAAAAGTGTCATACATTATTAAATCTATTGAATTCGTTATTATTTTAAAACTGTCGGTGTTTTCTTTTTTATGGCGTTATCTACTTTTGCCATGTAGTTTTGGTTTTGTTTTTGGTTTTCTCATGTGTTTTTGTGAAGCGGTAAATATAAAAGTGGTGGTTGAAGCAGAATTTGCGTTGTAAGGAGATATTAAAGAAGAATTCCGATAATCCATACATCTTTGACACAATAAATTAAATTATCTTGAAAACGTCGATCCCTTTTGGGTTCTTTTTGTACTGAATAATGTTTACAACACGCGTTTGTAGTTTTGACCAAAACTATTGTAAATATACATAATTTTACCTCAACTGTTCTGAATTCTAACAATATTTATTGTCCAATTTTAGCAATACTATTTTTCATTGTTGTTTGACACCACCTCTTTTGAATCTCTTCTTCTACTATCGTATGTAAGTTGTTATGTGTGTGTGTTTTGTGGAGAGCTAAAAACAAAAAAGGTGGTTGAAACTTATTATACGAAGAGAAAATAGAAATAGTTTTTTTCCTAAATTTGAGTTTTTGTGAACGAATTGTCGGAATTCTATTTTAATTTAAAATATAAAGAGCGCGTTGCAACAGTCTAATAATTTTTGCAATGCATGCTCAATGAAAACCAAAGAAAAGACTATTGCTGACACTTGTATTTTATTGCGTAGTTTTGTGTGTCTGTTTTTAACTAACTTCATGATGCTATTTTTTTATTTAGCGGGTTAAGGAGTGTTTTGCTGCAGACTTTTTAATTTTAGTTAAGAAAACATAAAACTAATCAACGACAGCTGAAGTGGACATTTTTAATAAGAATACTCTCTAAACTAGTTATATTCAGTAATTTGGTGCAACAATACATTTCTTCAACCTATTTTGTTTTGGGCATAAAATTAATTAGTAAGTATCTTCTTTTTGTACTTTTACTAAGCGATATTTCTAACATATTTTTGTACTAACGACTTGGATTCACAATTTTCCTGACCGAATAAATCACAATAAATAGTTTACCAACATGCTTTATTTGCACATAAATCTTTTTTAAACTAAATAAAATTAGCGTCAATTGAAATTAAAATTATCTCATATCAGGTTTATTTAAAATTTTTAAAAATCATATATGAAATAAATAATAAAATGAAACTTTTTAAATTTTTTTAAATGTAACACATTAAAAAGTTAGGTATGCAATTTTTATTCCAACCATTTCGCATTGCAACAATAAGTATTGTTACTTCTGACCAAAACTATTGTGAATTGCAAAAATAAATATTGTTACTTCTGACCGAAACTATTGTAAGTTCTAACAATATTTATTGTCTATTTTGACTAAAACTATTGTGAATTGCAAAAATAAACATTGTTACTTCTGACCGAAAATATTGTAAGTTCTAACAATATTTATTGTCCATTTTGACAAAAACTATTGTTAATTGCAACAATAAATATTGCTACTTCTGACCAAAACTATTGTAAGTTCTAACAATATTTATTGTCTATTCTGACCAAAACTATTGTAAATTGCAACAATAAATATTGTTAATTCTGACCAAAACAAATGTAAGTTGTAACAATATTTATTGTCCACTTGGACCAAAACTTTTGTGAATTGTAACAACATATATTGTTACCTCTAACCAAAACTATCGTACTTACATGTTTGGTCCAAAGCGTTATAGTGTCAAAGTTTATATTTATTTATATTTAGAACACATAATATAGTCCAGTGTGACAATAACGATTGTTGGGTTGACAATACTACATAAGGAATCCAACAATATGTTAACAATATATATTTTGCTCTTGGAATATTGTTGGATCAAACATATTTTTTTGTCTGCGTGTATGGGGGCTATATGAAGGCGTGGGCCTATATCTACAAACTTAAGATGGAATTTTGAGGCCACAAGCTTCAAAATGCCGAAAATTGGGATGTACCGTTCTATGGGGGCTATATGAAGGCGTGGACACATAACGAAAAATTAAGAGGGGAAAGTTGGAAGCCCCCAACGAAGACTAAATACCCGATTTCATGCATTTCTATTGATGATTGTATGGGGCTATATGAAGGCGTGGACCTATACCGATAAAATTCTAGGGAAAGTTATCTACCACCAGCGAAGGCTAAGTTCTAAAGTTCAGTCATTTCGGTGTGATAATGAAGCTACAATCTTCAAAATAAAATAAATCGGGTGGTACCATTATATGGGGGCTATATCGAAACGTGGACCGATATAGCCCATTTGCAATACTAAGCATCCTAGGAGCAATAGAAACTTCTGTACCAAATTACAAAGCTCTATCTTTAAACTTGCAAGCTGTATCTTGATTTCAAAAGACGTACGGACAGACGAACATGGTTATATCGACTTAGAATTTTACCCTGATCAAGAATATATATTCTTAATAGGGCCTCCGACGAATATTTCGATGTATTACAAACGGAATGACACATTTAATTATACCATCCATATTATGGTGGACGGTTTAAAAAGGACATCTCCACAATATGAGAAATCTGCATTACTGAAATATGTGTACTGCTTGAGGTTGATGTTGCATTATATGTAAATGTAATGTTCGCAAGGTCTAGTCTAGGATGTAGAAATTTGTAATGAAGAAAAAATCTTAAAAAGCCCGTCGCGATTCTATAACAGCCAAACCATTGAGATTTTCGATTCAACACTAAGACAAAAATTGAAGCCAAGACAATAATTAGGAACTCTCTAGTGCATCGCAAAAGCATTGAAGAGCTCCTTCAGGCAGTTTAGGCCTTGAGAAGGTGCACATTTTTCGGAAAATATAAATGACATACAAGTTGACCAGAAAAATATTCAAGTGTTCTGATGCAACAATTCTAAATAAATATTGAACAAAGCAAAAAACAGTTAAAGTACAAAGTAATTGGCAAAGTTATAGTGGTTGATTCATACGAAAATCAATCACTATAGCTTTGCCAGTTATTAACCGATTTGAACCCCAACACGATAGAACTGTTGCATCAGGACACTTGAGTATTTTTCTGGTAAACTTTTGTAGTACAATGCCACTTATCGATATTCGCGACGCGCCACTTAATGTTTTTAAATCGCCCCGACCTAGTATATACACTTTGATACGACCAAAATTGTGTCTCATCGAAATAACGGTATTACACCCCAAATAAGTTTGGACGAAATTCATTCAAATAATTTAGAGTCGATTTAGCCAAGTCCGTCCGTCTGCCTGTCCGTCTGTCTGGTTGGTGCGCACGCTAACTCTCGAACGGATCAACCGATTTGAAACAAATTTTGGGCATCGTAATATTTTGTCCAAACTTATTTTAAGTTCTCAGATGGGCCATACCGGTCCACTCCTTCCGGTACCTCCCTCAAAAAAGTTCAAAATTTGTCTGCAAAATGGTGTGAACGATATTTCTCGAAGGGAGCAATCGTTTTGGTCCAAAGGAGGGTATATACACTTTCATACGGGATCAACCTATTCGGTCCAAAATATGGCTTTCGTAATATTTTGTCTAAACCTAGTTTAAGTCCGAAGATGGGTTATATCGGTCCACTCCTTCCGGTACCTCCCCCACAAAAGTTCGAAAATGTTCGGAAAAGTTGTGCGCACGATAACTCTTGAAGGGAGTAACCGATTTGTTCCATACTTTGCACATCGTGAAATTTTACCAAACTTACATGAGGTTGCTATATAGACTTAATCGGTCCACACCTTCGGGTACCTCCCACACAAAATTTCGGAAAAGTTCAGTTTAGGACCAGCTCTAGAATCACTCTGATTTTAGTTGTATCAACTTGAATTCCCTGCCCCCATATGTGTAGTGGTTGGAGCGCAAGATAACTCTCGAACGGATCTGCCGATTCGGTCCAAAATTTGGCAATCGTAATATTTTGTCCAAACTTTGTCAAGTACCTACCCACAAAAGTTCAAAAATGTTCGAAAAAAAATTGAGCACGATAACTCTTGAAGGAAGGGGCCGATTTGGTCCATACTTTACGCATCATAGTATATCTACCAGATATAGATCAGGTTCGAATATGGAATATATTTGTTCACTCTTTTGTGTACCTCCCACACAAAATTTTGGATAAGTTTACTTTAAGACCTGCTCTCGAATCACTTTGATTTTTATTGAAGCAACTTGCATTCGCTGCTTCCATTACGACGGTAAAAGTTGTTTCAGAGGCAAGTCCATACTTCTTGAGAAAACAGCCCGAAATGTGTAAAAAACCCCTACGGCACCATATGTAGAGGCTGGAGAGCACGATAACTCTCGAATTGATCAAACGATTTGGTCCAACATTTGGAAATTTGAAAAGGCTAAAATTTGGTATTTAGTCTTTGTTGGGGGTATAAAACTTTCCCCCAGAAATTTTTTTGTTACCGGTCCACGCCTTAATACAGCCCCCATGTTGCGGTACCACCCGATTTTCGGTATTTTGAAAGTTTTACCTTCACTATCACACCGAAATTGCCGAAATTTGGTATTTAGTTCTCATTTGAGGTATACAACTTACCATAAGAAATTAGTCGGTATATGTCCACGCCTTTCCGGCATTGTGTAGGTTGTGGCCACAACAACCACCGAAATGCCTGCGATTTGGTACTTAGTTTACGTTGAAAGTACAACCCTTTGCGACTGAATTTCGTCGGTATATGTAGGTCCACGTTTCGATATAGCCCCCATAGAACGGTACCTCCCGATTGTCAGTCATGAAACCCTAAATCATATAAGTCTCAATAAACGAGAGAATTCGACTTAACCATTTTTTAACTTTTATAATTAGATCGTAGGGGATGGAAGATACCAAGCAACGGTCCTGACCGGTTTTAACATGGCAAAGCCCAGGATTTATCTTGGTCCCTCTTTCATCTCAAGTGGACACTGACCTACCCGTGGTGTCACCTGGGGAACTGCCTTTAACACCCGTTAAAGGTAGTGAGCTAACATGTGCCGCGCGTTCTCCCATAAGAACGTTAAAAACTTGGGTTTGGGCGTCGGGTTAGTAACCCTCCCCTAGAAAAAACAGCATACTATGAAAAAACGAAAGAAAAGAAAAACAACCCCCTCTAAAGTTGACGAACCCCGCAAACGTTTTAATTACCATGATCTGCGAATCTGCACCTGGAATGTTCGCACTCTTTATAGAGAAGGTGCAGTCTTCGCATTGGCAGACGTACTTGAAAAGTACAAGGCCGATATTACTGCCATACAGGAAATACGATGGATTGGGAAAGGCGTCACAACAACACCTAAAGGTGACGCACTGTATTATAGCTGCCATGACGTAAAGCATGAGTTTGGTTGTGGATTCGTAGTTAGTCGGAGACTAAAACATCTTGTATCCAGCTTCACTCCAGTGAATGAAAGACTTGCTGCAATTCGAATAAAAGCTAAATTCTTCAACATCAGCTTTATTTGCGCTCATGCTCCCACTGAAGAAAAGGACGAACAGACCAAAGATATATTTTACGAGCGCTTAGAAGAAACATATGACCGTTGCCCTGCCCATGACATTAAAATCATTCTAGGCGATTTTAATGCCAAAATTGGAAAGGAGAATATCTTTGGCCCAACAGTCGGGAAATTCAGTCTCCACAGTGAAACATCTGATGAGGCTGATAGACTTTGCAGCAGCAAAAAACATGGTAGTTAGCAGTACCAGATTTAATCATCTCGATATTCATAAGGGCACCTGGCTGTCTCCAGATCAGAAAACAAGAAATCAAATTGATCATGTTGTGATAGATGGAAGACATTTATCGAGCGTGTTGGATGTACGATCGTTCCGAGGCGCAAACATTGATTCGGACAACTACCTTGTTGCAGCAAAGGTACGCACCCGCTTAAACGTAGCAAACAAAGTACGAACAGACACAACACGAAAGTTAGACATCGGTAAGCTGCAATCACAACAGATAGACACAGCATATTCCATTCAACTAGCCCAATTGCTTAATCAAAGCACTCCTCATCCCGATAACATATCAGCGCAATGGCAAAGCATTGCCCACTCCATGCAAACAGCCGCAAAATCCATACTTGGATACCAGAGGCCTCCACCAAGGAATCCATGGTATGATCAGGAGTGTCGTGCTGCCACCGAAGAGAAAAATGCGGCATATATGGCTACTTTACAATCCGTAGCAACGCGTAGCGCACGAGAGAGATACAGGGAGAAAAGGAGAGAGGAGAAACGTCTTTTCCGCAGGAAAAAGAGCGAGATGGAAAAGCGGGAGTGTGAAAAAATCAAGATGTACAGGAGCCAGAATGAAGTCCGAAAATTCCACCAAAGAGTCAAGCATCAAACTTATGGCTTTGGTACAGGCACATCCTCCTGTAGAGACCAGCAAGGTAATTTGGTAACTGATACAGATAGTGTGCTCAGGATATGGAAATAACATTTTTCAAAACTGTTGGTATCCGATAGTAGTGAAGATGGCGAAGATACCACAGTCCCAATCCCAGAAGATGGTATTGAATGTATACCGCCCAGCCAAAATGAGTAAAGACAGCAATAAATCGGCTGAAGAATAATAAGGCAGCAGGAGCCGATGGCTTACCAGCCGAGCTGTTCAAAACCGGAGGCGACACGCTGATAAGGTGTATTCATCAGCTAGTTAGCACCATCTGGCAGGAAGAACGAGTACCCGACGATTGGAACCTGAGTATCCTGTGCCCCGTCCAAAAGAAGGGAGATAAGACTGTATGCTCTAACTATAGGGGCATAAGTCTACTCCCTATTGCCTAAAAGATCGTGTCAGGGATATTGTGCGAACGACTAAAGCCTATGGTCAACGAGATAATTGGACCATACCAATGCGGCTTTAGACCTGGCAAGTCCACCATTGACCAGATATTTACCCTGCGGCAAATCCTGGAGAATACCCAAGAGATGCAGATCGACACCTACCACCTTTTTGTCGATTATAAAGCAGCTTTGACAGCCCGCTGCGTTCAAAGGTATTCCAAGCCATGTCTGAATTTGGTATCCCCGCAAAGCTCATCCGGCTTTGCAAAATGACTATAACTGACACGAGGTCCTCAGTTAAAATAGGAAAGAACCTCTCCGAAGAGTTTGGTACCAAAAGAGGTTTGAGACAAGGAGACAGCCTTTCGTGTGATCTCATTAACATCCTGCTGGAAAAGGTTATACGAGAGGCAAGCGTCAAAAGAAGTGGCACAATCTACACCAATAGTCACATGTTACTTTCTTATGCTGATGATATAGACATCATAGGCCGATCAGTAAAAGGAGCAACTGATACCTTTATGAAGGTCGAAGGAGAATCTGCTAAAGTGGGTCTGGCGGTAAACGGTGAGAAGACCAAGTTGATGGTGTCGACGCGCAATGCGTCCATTGAGCTCGGACCGACTGTGGAAGTTGGTTCCTACAATATTGAGGTAGTAAAAGACTTCGTCTACCTCGGCACCTCCGTAAACACAACAAACGACATCAGTTGTGAAATAAAAAGAAGAATTGTATTGGCCAACAGATGCTACTTTGGTTTAAGTAAGCAGTTTAAAAACAAAGGCACATCTCGTCAAACAAAAATAACGCTCTACAAAACACTGATACTACCCGTGCTGATATATGGCTCCGAAGCTTGGGTACTTGCGCAAGCAGACATGGCAGTGCTTGGTGTGTTTGAGAGAAAAATTCTTCGAAAGATCTACGGACCAATCTGCGTTGACGGTGAATATCGACGTCGCATGAACCACGTGCTGTATCTGCTATACAACGACATCAATATTGTTAAACGTATCGAGATGCAGCGATTGCGTTGGCTAGGCCATATCATAAGAATGAGCGATGATGACCCCGCTAAAAAGGTGTATAAACACGGACCGCTTGGCGGTGCACGCAGAATTGGCAGGCCAAGGAATAGATGGCGCAAACAAGTGGATGATGAGATGAAAAGGCGCGGTATTCCAGAAAGCGAAGCAACAAATAGAGAGAATTGGAGATCTTTTCTTAGTTCGGCCTATAGAACAAATGTTCTGTAATGGGCCAGCTAAGCAAGTAAGTAAGTAATTAGATCGCTTTAGGATAAAGACAGGGAACATGGACGATAATAAATCCTAAACAGCATCAATAGGCGAAAAAATCCGACAGTCAATAAGAGAATAAAGGTTGCAGATAAAATCTGTTGGTAAATTTAAAATCATGGCTAACACTTGGTATTTGCTCTTAGACAATTTTCGAAACTCAGAAAGGTCTTTCGAAATCAAAAGGTCATTTAAGGAATTATGCCCACTTACAAATTTTACAAAATCGAAATTTTTTTGTTGGTTTATTTTAAAGTACGGATGGAATAGAATATGACCATTATTTCGATGCGTTACAAACATTTTGGCCAAAATCAACTTATAATACCTGTATAAGTTCCGTTCCAGACGAAAGGACTTATAAGGTTCCAGAAAAATAAAGATATTTCAGGAACCAAGATTGACTTGTTGTTGTACGTAGCGACAAACAACAAATTGAAATTCTAGGTACAAAGCACAAGTACACACACAACACAAGTATACTGGAGATACTTACGTGTTGTTTATTGATATTCAAGAAAAAGAGAATGTATTTCAATTCAAAACACTTTGACGCTGGCGGTCAACAATTTATTTCAAAGCAAACAAAAATTCAAAGAAAAATATATAAATTTTGATCAGTCGATCACTTCACCAATACCCTCCCCACATAGTGGTGTATCGTATGAAGAGTCATAATACAAACGAGTTGTATTTTACTGATTCTTTCTCTTATCAAACTTGATAGAATTCTGATTTCTGTCCACTTTTTTGACTATGTCTAATTTGACAGTTTGGTGTTTTTCGGGTGTATAAAATTTTTTCGCAGAAAGATTTTATTCTCGTTCCATGTATAAAGCTGCCGCCTAATTTAAGCAACTTCGAAAAACTTAAATTAATTTTCCAATTGATTTGGCTGTAAATGGGTATTTTCGTTTCTTATGAGGTAAAAAGAAATCAAATGATCTGTATGCGTCAAACAGAACAATTCGAACGAAAATGTCCTAAAACGATAGAATTTGTAGTTTATATGAATTTGTTGTTGTCACCGATTTTCATTCCGTATAGGATCATCATCGTTTAAATACGAATGAATGATTCGAGTGGCAAACTAGACTTTTGTACAAATACTAATTTTTAAACATCCACCTTCTATTAATGTATGTAAAGTGGAAATCAAATTGCTCCTCACGAGTTTAGTTTGTTATCCCTTAAAATGTACCCACTGTGTTGCATGTGAATTGTTATCTATGAGTAATTGAACGAACGACCACCATCATCATCTCATTCTAACGTTGGCAACATCATCACTCTCGTGTTAAGTACTTATATTACATATTCGCACAACAATTTGTTACTTATTTTCTATTCTCTTCTATTACAAATTTGTTTATGGCTCTCTTCCAATGGAATACCCTGTCGATATTACGGCGATAGTTTCCCATGCTACTAAGTATAAGTATATGTGTGGCTATGTCGTGTTTTCAGCATCAAAGCCAGTATACTAACATTAGCAAAAGGCTGCTACTCCACACGTGTAAATGTTTATATGTGGATGCGTCCATTTTCTCTATTACATTCCTTACTCGAGCTCATGGCGTTTCTATTCCTGTTGATGCTGTTGCAAGGATAAATTCAATTTTGTGTTTGTTTTTGTTGGGATATGTTAACATCCGTTAATTTGTTGTTTCTAATTGCCATTCAATGTTGTTTACATTGCCATTTATCAGTTTCGTTCGTCGTAGTTGGTCGGTCAGCAGTAGTAGCTTTTGTGAGGATAATGCCCTATAGTTTTGTTGTTGCTGTTTCCATCGTAATTATAAAGTTCTACTCGCATGTGCATCTTTAAATCTAAATATGATATGTAAATTGAGAATTTCCATCTAAATAATGTTGTTGTTTGGTTTGAGTTATACTCTTTCGTCTGATGATAGTAAGTAATGTGAAATCAGGATCAGAAGAAGTGCTGCCTTTTAAAATAAAAATCTCATGGGATGAGGTGGTCTTAGACTGGATTTAAACGGACGAGCAAATTCAGATCTATTCAACATTATCTGAAATGGATTTGGTCTTAACATATTTATATGAGGTCTAGAACCAATAATTTGAGTGTGAAGATTTTTCGACATTCTTCTCAAGTTGCAGGAATGAATGCACAAAAGTATAATAGGATAAAAAATGGTAAAATTTTATCATTTTTACGAAAAGAAATACATATGTAAAAAGAGAGCTTTATAATTTAGGACAGACGTTTTTATTACTCCTAGGATGTTTGGTAATGAAAACGGGTTGTATAGGTTCACGTTTTGTTATGTATATACATTAGAGTGACCCAAAAACAAATATTAATTTTTCAGATTTTCTACCTCCTATTTTTTTCCATTTTATCCAAAAATCTTATATAGGAAATTATATGTCGATCGGTTTACGTTAACCCGTGACAGCCTAGAGATCTTTGTTTACATAGTAAATTGTATGGGGCTAAAGGTGCATTTTCACGAACAATTTCAAATTTATTATGGTCCGATCGATGAAAAAACTTTACCAGTTCATTATTGTGAGTAAAAAATGATTTCTACAAAAAATTTTTAAGATTGGATAGGATTTTGATATAGCCATATAGGGTCCAAAATGCCCAAAAGCGGCAAAATATATATTGGAGCTATATAAAAAATCCGATCCGATTTTCAAACTTTTTGGACAAATCGTTTTTTACTTACCACGGTGCTCTTGAACTAAATTTAAATGGAAGTTTTTGCAGATTCTGAAACTACAAAGTTCATAGATGAGAAAAATCAAAAAAACAAAAAAAAAATCGCCGGAGCGATTTTTTAATAAATCGCGATTCAAGTTGACATTTTTAAGGGTTTTTAGGTTTTCATGATTTTGCTTGGAAACCGCAAGTCCTATCGAAATGGAACTAAAGAAAATGTTCTAACTATGAAAATTCTCTACAAGATTGACTTTTATGATATCTTTATAGTTTTTACCGTTATTGAGATATAGAAGTTCAAATTAGGACAATGGATTGACTGTATCGCATCCATATACGAGTATATATGGGCAAAATGCCTTAACGAAATAAAGGTTGTAGCCCCCAAATATGTTTGGACGAATTTGGACTCGATTTCGCCATATCCGCCCGTCTGTCTGTCTGTCTGGAGCGCACGATAACTCTCGAACGGATCAACCCATTCGTCCAAAATTTGAATTTCGTAATATTTTGTCCAAACTTAGTTTAAGTTCGACTGCTTCCGGTAAATCCTCAACAAAAGTTCAAAAACTTTCGACAAATTTGTGCGCGCGATAACTCTTGAAGGGAGTAACCGATTTTTTCATACTTTGCACATCGTGCCACAATCATCTATGTGTTCCAATATGAATTCAATCGGTCAACTCCTTCGGGACCTCCCACACAAAATGTTGGAAGAGTTCAGTTTAGGACCTGCTCTTGAATCGCTTTGATTTTTGTTGTAACAACTTGTATTCACTGCCCCAAACGATGGTACAAGTTTCATCAAGGGCAAGTTCTTCCTGAGAAAATATCCTGAAAGTTGCACAAAACTTCTACGACACCGTGTGTAGTGGTTGGAGCGCAAGATAACTCTCCCAAAATTTTAACTTCGTAATATTTTGTCCAAACTCAGTTTAAGTTTGAAGGTAAGCCATATCGGTCCACGTCTTCAGGTACCTCCCCCACAAAAGTTCAAAAATTTTCGAAAAAATTGTGATCACGATAACACTTGATGGAAGTGACCGATTTGGTCCATACTTTACACATCCTTATATATCTACCATATATAGATCAAGTTCGAATATGGTCTATATTTGGACACTCCTTTGGGTACCTCCCACACAAAATTTCGGATAAGTTCCCTTTAAGACCTGCTGATTTTTGTTAAAGCAACTTGCATTAGCTGGCTCAATTATGACGGTAAAAGTTTTTTTTTTGTGGGCAAGTCCATACTTCTTGAGAAAACAGCCTGAAAGCTGTAAAAACCCTCTATGGCACCATATGTAGCGGCTGGAGGGCACGATAATTCTCGAATCAATCAACCGATTTTGTCGAAAATGTGGCCTTTGTCATATTTTGATCAAACTTAGTTTAAGTTCGAAGATGGGCAATACCGGTCCACAACTTCCGGCACTTCTCCCAATATTTAAAAAATGTCACTTAAATGGTATGCACGATATCTTTTGAACGGGGCAACCAATTTGGTCCAAACTTTGGATTTCCAAATATTTTTCCAATTATAGTTTAACTTCTAAACTGGCCCATATCGGCCCTCTCTTTAGGGTACCTCCCCCACAAAAGTTCAACATTTGTGTCTAAGAGCAGTTTACGATCTGTTCGAAAATCCTGTGAAAATATATACCGATGCTGTTCCTTGGGGTCCTGTTTACAGCGATATTATGTTTTCTGTGGACAAGCCCATGCTTCCTGGCATACTGGTACACAAGTTATACGATGACCCACTGCAATGACTAGTGGGCGTGATATCTATCAAAAAGATATTACTCTAATATAAGATCCATATCCACAATGGACTATGTCGGTCCAGTCCTTTAAGTACCTCCTCCGCGAAACTTTTGAACTTTAAACCTAATCCACATCCCAAGTTCGAATATCCAAAAGAGCCACAAGATTCCTGAAAGAGCCTAAATACATTCGAAAGTATCAATTCACATAGGCTGAGGGTATATCTCTGTCGGCAAAGCCCACAGATACTTTCTTACTTATTTAATTGTACGTTGCTTTTTGGAGGGTTGGGTTACTAACCGAACGCCCAACCCAAGTTTTTAACGTTCTTATGGGTGAACTGCGCGCCATATGTTATATCACTACCTTTCACTGGTGTAAAAGGCAGCTCCCCAGGTTTCATTACGGGAAGGTCAGTGTCCTCTAGAGATGTCCATATGAGTCGTGGGCTTTGACATGTTAAATCTAGTCAGGGCCGTTGCTTGGTATCTTTATCCCCCACGTTATCCTTATTCGATTTCAGTTTTTTGACTCCTATACGACACCTCCTGGTAGTTAGCAGTACCAGATTTAAGCATCTCGATATTCATTAGGGCACCTGGCTGTCGCCAGTTCAAGGAACAAGAAATCAAATTGATCACGTTGTGATAGATAGAAGACATGCATCAAGCGTGTTGGATGTACGATCGTTCCGAGGTGCAACCATAGACTCGGACCACTACCTTGTTGCAGCAAAGGTACGTGCCAGATTAAACGTAGCAAACAAAGTGCGAACAGACACAACACGGAAGTTGGACATCGGTAAGCTGCAATCACAACAGATAGCCACAGCATATTTCACTCAACTGGCCCAACTGCTTAATCAAAGCACTACTCATCCCGATAACATATCAGCGCAAAGGCAAAGTATTGCCCACTCCATGCAAACAGCCGCAAAATCCATACTTGGACACCAGAGACCTCCATCAAGGAATCCATGGTATGATCGGGAGTGTCGTGCTGCTACCGAAGAGAAAAATACGGCATATAGGTCTACTTTACAATCAGTAGCAACGCGTAGCGCACGAGAGAGGTATCGGGAGAAAAGGACATTTATTTTTATTTTTATTTCAAATATTTATTATAATAAAAAATTACAATAAAATTATATAAAAAATAGCACTAGCATCTAAGGCTATCGGCTAAGGGAGATAGGAGAAACGTCTTTTCCGCAGGAAAAAGAGAGAGATGGAAAAGCGGGAGTGTGAACAAATCGAGATGTACAGGAGACAGAATGAAGTCCGAAAATTCTACCAAAGAGTCAAGCATCAAACTGATGGCTTTGGTACAGGCACATCCTCCTGTAGAGACCAGCAAGGTAATTTGGTAACTGATACAGATAGTGTTCTCAGGATATGGAAAGAACATTTTTCAAATCTGTTGGTATCCAATAGCAGCGAAGACGACGAAGATACCACAGTCTCAATTCCAGAAGATGGTATTGAATGTATACCGCCCAGCCAAGATGAGGTAAAGACAGCAATAAATCGGCTGAAGAATAATAACGCAGCAGGGGCCGATGGCTTACCAGCCGAGCTGTTCAAAACCGGAGGCGACACGCTAGTTAGCACCATCTGGCAGGAAGAACGAGTACCCGACGATTGGAACCTGAGTATCCTGTGCCCCGTCCACAAGAAGGGAGATAAGACTGTATGCTCTAACTATAGGGGCATAAGTCTACTCCCTATTGCCTACAAGATCGTGTCAGGGATATTGTGCGAACGACTAAAGCCTATGGTCAACGAGATAATTGGACCATACCAATGCGGCTTTAGACCTGGCAAGTCCACCATTGACCAGATATTTACCCTGCGGCAAATCATGGAGAAGACCCAAGAGATGCAGATCGACACCTACCACATTTTTGTCGATTATAAAGCAGCCTTCGACAGGCCGGTGCGATCAAAGGTATTCCAAGCCATGTCTGAATTTGGTATCCCCTCAAAGCTCATCCGGCTTTGTAAAATGACTTCAACTGACACGAGGTCCTCAGTTAAAATAGGAAAGAACCTCTCCGAAGAGTTTTGTACCAAAAGAGGTTTCAGACAAGGAGACAGTCTTTCGTGTGACCTCTTCAACATCCTGCTAGAAAAGGTTATACGAGAGGCAAACGTCGAAAGAAGTGGCACAATCTACACCAATAGCCACATGTTACTTGCTTATGCTGATGATATAGACATCTTGGGACGATCAGTAAAAGAAGTAACCGATACCTTTATGAAGGCCGAAGGAGAATCTGCTAAAGTGGGTCTGGCGGTAAACGGTGAGAAGACCAAGTTGATGGTGTCGACGCGCAATGCGTCCATTGAGCTCGGACTGACTGTGGAAGTTGGTTCCTATAATATTGAGGTTGTAAAAGAATTCGTATACCTCGGCACCTCCGTAAACACAACAAACGACATCAGTTGTGAAATAAAAAGAAGAATTGTATTGGCCAACAGATGCTACTTTGGTTTAAGTAAGCAGTTTAAAAACAAAGCCACATCTCGTCAAACAAAAATAACGCTCTACAAAACACTGATACTACCCGTGCTGATGTATGGCAGTGCTTGGTGTGTTTGAGAGAAAAATTCTTCGAAAGATCTACGGACCAATCTGCGTTGACGGTGAATATCGACGTCGCATGAACCACGAGCTGTATCTGCTATACAACGACATCAATATAGTTAAACTTATCGAGATGCAGCGATTGCGTTGGCTAGGCCATACCATAAGAATGAGCGATGATGAACCCGCTAAAAGGCGTATAAATACGGACCGCTTTGCGGTGCACGCAGAATTGGCAGGCCAAGGAATAGATGGCGCAAACAATTGGATGATGAGATGAAAAGGCGCGGTATTTCAGAGTGCGAAGCAATAAATAGAGAGGAATGGAGATCTCTTCTTAGTTCGGCCTATAGAACAAATGTTCTGTAATGGGCCAGCTAAGTAAGTAAGTAACAAAACAAAAAAAAAATATTTAAAACCGTTTATTTTTGATATTATAATATTTTAATAAATAAATTATATGTTGAAAATTTTTTTGCTAAAAAGGGTCACTTTGACCTACCTTTATACCCACTTACTAAACAATAAACGTATATATTTTTGCAGAACTACACCCAGTAGACTCCTATAAACAATATTTGACACTATTTAGTGTAAATTGATACACCTGTTTTTTCGATTTATGGCCAGGTTTTTCGGAAATTTGGCCTCTGTGCACTGGTATAATTACTAATTATACAGGGGGGGTCTTAAACTGCACATATCTAATAATTTTCGAAAGAGTGGATCGATATGGCCCAACATTTGCACAAAATATCACGAAGGCCAAATTTTGGACCGAATCGGTTGATCTGTCCGCGAGCTACCGTGCTCTCCAGGCAGCCACGCAGACTAACGGACATAGCTTAGTCGACTCCAAGTTTTCTGAAAGAGATTTCTTCCAAACTCACTTTGGTCCATAAACTATTATTTCGATGAGGCACATTTTGGTAGATTAGGAAAAATTGTGTTTATAGAGTTTTGATAAAAGAATGAATACATGTATAGACCTTGATTGGGCGTCAGACTTTCATTTTAAAAGAATTCAATACTGGTTGTCAGAGTTTTCCTTGTTCCTGATCAATTTATGAGAAGATCCATGATAGGAAATCAGATTTTCTATAAGAGAAGTCCGACGATTGGACGCCAAAATTAGTCTATCGACAGATGCACGATTGGGCTACAGAATTTGTCAATTACATACCCGCCATTGGGTGCTAGAATTTCATGATGGATAGACGCACTATTGCTCAGCATTAGTTCTCTCTCAAGAAAACCGCTATCGCTTTCAGAAATTCTTTATGTTAAGATCTACGATTGGGCACCAACATTCTTTATGACAATAACAACGATTGGACACCTGAATTTCCGAAAATGAAATATTGTCCATTTTCTCGGCGTTTTTTCCTTTATTTATATAACTCCTAGATCTACATGTAAATATAAAAAACGATGCATAACGCCATGATATCCGAACGTCCCCTCTGCATAAATCAATTCTCTACTAATCCCATTTTCCTTCCATAAATTACTCAATAAAATTGGAGTGGAAAATTGAAGCCGTGATTTTGAACTTTTGTGAAGTAGGAAACAAAGGAAAGGTCCTCAGCATTCCATATAAACAACAAAATTAAATGTTAAGATATTTCTAAGGTTTTTCTATTGTATACTCTTTCTTTTGGTCTTACCGAAGTGATGTCACCCCCCCGCCCCCAAATTAAATCCTGGCTACGTCCCAGGTATAGGTCCATAGGTCCTCCAATGGAGCGACACCACAGAAAGCAGTCATTATAGGTCCAAGTTTTTATAATCCCGATAGAACGGCATCTCATGATATTCGGTATTTTAAAGGATTTTGCCACACTTTCCTACAGAAGTGACTGAAATTTGTCGAGAGAAAAAGGAATATTAGTGATAAACTAACAAAACATCTGGACGCGTAGGAGCTGTGAAGAAGAAAACAAATGCCACATTGGTTACTACAACGACGGCATTGCAAGAAGCTTTGTTATAAACTTAAAGCTGTCGCTTCGGAATGTAGCAACGGTGTGTCACCAGCTATTGAATCCCTGAACCATGTTAGTCAAGAATCTGCAAGGTTATGTACAAGGAAGCTACACGTTTGGAGGAGTACTTGGTAAGCACGCTTTATCTGAAGAAGTGCAACAGACATTTTTACATCTTTGAGAGCTCTGAATATCAGACCGTGCTTCTCAAATAATCGCAGAATGTGTCAGATGTGCTCAACCTCTATGGATCAATTGTGATGAATGGCAGGCGTTGTAGTTTGACTTCAGCAAATATTCTTAGAAGAAGGTCACCCCAAACGCAGATCATCTCCCCATAATTGTCTCCATCAGCAGACCGCCCGATTTCATCAGCTCTCGATGCCGAACGTTTGTCAATCATAGGAAAACTAATTGGCGCAAACGTTCCAATGCTCGGGTAGCGGAAAGGACATTCCGAGACAACATCAATGCTGCAGCCGCTCGCCATATAGCTGGTGGTCCAATACCCGGAGTGAGACCAAATTTCACAGCAGGGACTATGGGATTAGAATCAGAATCAATGAGCTGATGAGTTAACAGGTTGTTCGGTAAGCATAAACGGAACAAGAGGTTAAATCATCTGAAGACTTGCAACATTGGTGCCGGAATAAGTGAATTGTGGACAGCGGTTGAGTCACTCTCGAACCCTGGAAAGAAGGAAGGAAGGAATGAATGAGGTCCTAAGTCATGTTTGGCTGATCCAAAGAGGTGCGCAAATTATTTCAATCGACAGTTTGTCGAGCACCCCTGTAGTGACATTGCGAAGATTAGACATTAGATCTCTTCCTGCCGAGAATGAACCACCACAATTTACGATGGATGATGTTGCAAATGGCATCAGGAACCCTAAATCATCCAAAGCGTTGGACCCTGATGGAATCTTCATGTTAATGCTGAAACAGCTGGATGTCCCGGGAGCGGAGTATCTCAATAAAGTTCTCATCCTGTCGCTAGTCACCCACATCGTTCCTGAACTCGGGATAATATCCTTAATTGCTTAGTTTTTAAAAAATATTACACTATGCAACACGAAAATTATTAATCATATTCTGACACCGCAGCGTGATAGAAGACCAAAAATAAGAAGATACGTGTCCCGGCGATTTTTCCTATCACTTCAACTTTCGCGGTTATGGGCCCTCAAAGACCTGAGGCATTGATGTCAAAAGGGATCATTTTGTGGGGCTCATATCTTCCAAATCGCTGAGAATTTGGACTTACTCGTGGAAGCAAAGTTGTAGTTCTTGTCTTAAAGAATAATAAATGTGAACACATAAAATCCATTCAACCTCATCTTCAAGGTCAAAATCATCAAGGTCAAATTTCCCTTATAATTTTTTCTTGGATTTTAGATATCAAACCGAAAATTATTCTTTAAAATGAGAGCTACAACTTTTCTTCGACGACTAAACCCAAATTCTCAGCGATTGGGAAGATCTGAGCCCCACTAACATCAATGCCTCAGGTCTTTGAAGGGCCCAGAACCGCGAAAGTTGAAGTGGTAGGAAAAAACGCCGGGACACGTATCTTCTTATTTTTGGTCTTCTATAACGCTGCGGTGTCAGAATATGATTATTAATATTCGTGTTGCATAGTGTAATATTTTTTAAAAACTAAGCAATTAAGGATATTATCAAATCTAATGAATAAAATACAAAACTCAATTGATAACATTTAGGTCTAATTTTCGATTTCATGTTTTTGACTATTATACGACACCTCACATTTTTTTCAAATGCACCATATGTTTTCACACAGATATTGCTACAGAAATTTACACATTAGTTGAAAGAATTAAATATTGGTATAGCAGACAACAACATATTCAAATACTTAGATTGTATTGCGATTTTACGCTACACTGACCATAAATAACAAATTGGCTTTAAAATTAACATACAGTTATCGTTGGCAGTTTATACAAACTGACTAATAATATCGCATGGCTACGTGATCGTTGGCCAACGAATCGTATTACCACCAAAAAGTAAATAAATAATTTTTAGCAATTAAATCTTTTATGGTTTTAGACGATAACATAGCTGCAGCAAAAACAAAAACAAAAACAACTACAACAACAATAATATTAGTGGCAGTCAGTAGATACTGCAAACAAACAGACTGACATACACACATACACTTGTAAAAGCCAATTGTTATTCAAATGCATTTATTTTACAAAACCACCACCACCCACACACACATGTATATTTCATGTGGGTGTGTGTGTGTTCCATCACTGCATGGCTAATATTTGCCGATAAATTGTTTGGATTTTCAGCATTATTTATAAATTCTATTAGAAACCGAATAACAATTCCAAACAAATCTAATGTTGACCATTCGATATATGTGGTGCATTGTAATAGCAACAACAACAACGAACGTCCATTGCAAACACCAACTATCAGACTAACCATCCAACCTACTAACCAGGCAGCCAGCCATAACACTAAGTGATGGCGCCCGATATATTTGAAAAACATTTCCCAATGATTACATGGCAAAACCACGAAAATGAATTGAAATCCATTCAGAAAACACTTTTTATAATTTTAAATCATATGCAAGCACACACACACACATACACGCACGCATGCAAAACCTCGAAATAAATAGCCAATCAATGCTTGGAAATTATTGACACCAATGGGATATAGAGTGGACAGTGGTTTGGAGGAAAAACAAAAATTATATTAATTCCGAATTATTGCAGACTACGTATCGAATTATGAATTTTTTCATAAATGTTAATTGATATGTACGTTAGCAATGTCTTTCTCAACGTAAAGTTCATACAGTTCCCTTCTTATACTACGCCGACATTATCTGTCTGCGCTGTGGCGTCTATTTACATACAAATCTCGATGGTTAGTGATTTATTCGACCCATGGGGATCATTTTCCATACGAAGAATGAACTTTTGCTGTAGTATCTATGAACATTGTATCTACGAGTATGCACCGGATTGGCTAGAACGAATCTTCTACCAGGGACCGTCACCTCATGTCGTATATTGTTTCACCATGGGAGCGGCAATATATACCGTAATGCCTGCTCCGAGTTCTTTTGGTCCGTGCCGTTAAGAACCGCGGGTCATGGATCTATTCCGTTTGCCAGATCTGCATATACTATATGTCAACATCGCTGTGATGCAATGGATGCAGGGAATGGGTGCCCTTAACAGGTTGCTCTGGTGTTTGCCGCTTCCAGGACTGCCGCGATAGGAGTTATGTTGCTGCTTGCTGCGCCATGTCATCTACCAGCGAGTCTATAACTTAGTCGTCGTTGTTGTTAGAGCAGCATGAAATCTAATCTGCTTGCAGCCGCTGACCGAAACTCTATGGTTTCGGGTCAATCCGGTAAGTAAGAACCCACTGCCGTGGAATCGATAAGTTAGTCGTCGGATACATCGTTGTCGGAATACGAGGCACCACAACAGTCTCCCCAAAGTCAATAAATGCAGAATCTAAAACCACATGTTGTTGCAACGGTCTCCGCAACAAAGTCAGTGAAATCGTAGACATTATGAGTCGAGGAAAAAAGCTCACCGTCCCCTGTAGCTTACGACGTTGCGTGGTAAAGAGATTTTTCAGGACATCAGCCGCTCACTACAAACCTGCTGGTCGAATACTTTAAATCAGACTAAATTTCCCAGCAGAGGTGACAGGACTTGTGAATGAGCATGACGATCTTCGTCTTTCAAATCCTGAAGACCCGACATTTAGAAAACTTACTCCTGAAATAGTATAGAAGGTGACCGGCAATTTATAGAGCACACCGACAGCGATAGGGCACAGATGAACATGCTACGTCGTACTATGTCGCGAGTTCATATAAACCGTGGCTAAAAATATAAGGAGTTCTGTTGGTGGATGAATTTTGGTACAAGTACTTATTGTTAGCTGGCATTGTCGAGGGCAAAAAATTGGGAAGGTCGGTCCACGTTTTGGTATAGCACCCATATAACGGTACTTCCCAATTTTCCATATTTTTAATTTTTGAGGTGCATTGTTCCACGTTGAATTTAAGGCATTTCAGAAAATTTCGTCGATCTATACCGACAAAATCCTGCGGAAAGTTTTTAGACTCACAGAATTACGAAATTTCCGATATTTCGGTAAGATAATGTGACTAAGTCATTTCAGTCATTTCGGTGGGATATTGACGTCACAACCTTTAGAATTACGAAAATCTGGAGGTATCGTTTTTGGGGGCTATATAAAGGCGTGAGCCTGTACCGAAAAAGTTTAATATGGAGAGTTTTATACCCCAAATGAAGACTAAATACCAAATTTCAGCCAATTCGGTGGAATATTGAGGCCACAACTTGCAGAATACCGAAAATCGGGAGGTACCGTTGTATGGGGGCTATATGAAGGCGTGGACATATACCAAAAAAAATCGGGAAAAAGTTTTATATCCCCAGCGAAGACTAAATAGCAAATGTTAGCCATTTCGGAAGAATATTGGGCCACAACCTTTAAAATACCGAAAATCGGGAGGTACCGTTCTATGCTATATGAAGGCGAGGACCTATACGGACAAAATTCCGTAGTTTTATAACCCAAGCGGAGACAAAATACCAAATTTTAGCCATTTCGGAGGAATGTTGAGGCCACAACCTTCAAAGTACCGAAAATCGGCAGATACCATTCTATGAGGGCTATATGAAGACGTGGACCTGTATTTATATGGAACATTTTATACCCCAAATAAAGACTAAACACCAAATTTAAGCCAATTCGGTGAAATATTGATGCCGAAAATCGAGAGGTACCGTTCAATGGGGGCTATATGAAGGCGGGGACCAGTACCCACAAAATTCGGGGGAAAATTTGTATACCCCCAGCGAAGACAAAATACCAAAGTTTAGCCATTTCGGAGGAGTATTGAGGCCACAACATGCAGAATACCGAAAATCGGGAGGTACTGTTCTATGGGGTCTATATGAAGGCGTGGACAAATACTAAAAAAAATTCCTGGAGAAAGTTTTATACCCCCAGCGAGGACTAAATATCAAATGTTAGCCATTTCGGAGGAATATTGAAGCCACAACCTTCAAAATACCAAAAATCGGGAGGTACCGTTCTATGGGTACTATATGAAGGCGTGGGCCTATACAACAAATTTCTGGGGGAAAGTTTTATACCCCTAGCGAAAATTAAATATCAAATTTTAGCCATTTCGGAGGAATATTGATGAGGCCACAACCGTTCTATGGGGGTTATATGAAGACGTGGACATATACCCACAAAACTCTGGGGGAAATTTGTATACCCCCAATTTTAGAATTTTTAGAATTTTATCCTGATCAAGAATATATGGCAAAAACCGAAATTACTTTTTGTAATTCCATTTGAAAAAAATTAAAAAATAAAAATTTTTCGAGCACATCTCCTATTTTTGGTGTAGAGGTTTAGGAAAAAAATCTGATTTCAAATCTGCTCGCGTTCACGAAATTGGCCGATGCGCGCATAAGTTTTAGCGGTTTTTATCCTCTTATAAAGAACAAATATTTTAAAATTTTCGATAGATTGGGCTTTTTATCATACTAGCCTACGAAAAACATAATATCGCTGTAAACAGGGCCACTAGGAAAGCCTTCGGTAAAATGTCCAAAGGATCCTCAAACTACACAAAACTGTTGGATTGGACAGATAGGCCCCAAATTTGAACATAAACTATGTTTCGACA
The DNA here is from genome assembly GCF_047663935.1 of Musca autumnalis. Lineage (NCBI taxonomy): Eukaryota > Metazoa > Arthropoda > Insecta > Diptera > Muscidae > Musca > Musca autumnalis. The sequence continues at coordinate 149,567,025 of NW_027411866.1, read as the reverse complement.
ATATTTAAAGATCCAAAGTTTGGATAAAATCGGTTGCTACGTCTATGAGAAATCGCGCGTACCATTTTAGCGGTTCGAGCTCTCCAGCCACTATATGAGGCGCTCAGCGCCAAAACGGCCTAACCCACATAGAGATGGTTTCGAGAAAAACGAAGTTCAAAGAAAACAAGTTTTTAAAATATTTTTATAATTTTTTTATTAATCATAAATACATATTAGTTGTAATATTTGTTTTAGTTTAATCAGTAGGTATTAGTTTACATAGATAAAAACTGTTTTACTCAGTTAATAAAAAAATTAATGTGGCTTAGGCCGTTTTGGCATCCATTTAAAAAAAATATATTGATAGGAACTGAGGGTTAGGTCATTTTGTCTCCGTTTATTAAAACAAAAGTTATGCAGATGAATAATAAAAATAATTGTGAGCATTTTAATTGATACATATTAATAAAACTTATTGGTCTTCTTCCTGGATATCTTCACTTCGGCTCTCGAATTTGTTTTTAAATTATTATAAAATGCATGATTTACCCTTTGAGTTTCTGTAAATCCTTAAACTTTGCAACTTTAATGAATCTTCCTCCCGGATAAAGCGGTTCCAATTCAAAATTTACGTACTTGCTGAAGTTCCTTTTTGAAATATTAACTTCTTGAAATAAAACATTTATTTGAATATTTGTATTGAATTATAAATGGCTTCGCATTTTGGAATCGATTTTTCTGTTTGATACTAGTTTCTCAATTGAGGATATGCTTTTTATTTCATCTGTCGTCATCTTTACCAAGTGACATGGTTCCCTTTTTGCCGTGAGGATTACACGATCCCAATCATCAGGCGTAAAAATGCAATTATAATATTTTTTTTCCTTTTCAATGAGACCAAAATCTTGATCGCATGGTAGGCATGAATGGCCAAACACTAAAAATCTGTGGTCTATCCGTTCCACTGAGAAGGTCGATTTATTGACTATGAATGTGCAAATATTGTTCATTCTTATGTTACGGTTTTGGCCACCACATTGATCGCGATACATTATTAACTTCTTACATTGTACATTGACGCCAGGGCGTAAGTCAACTTTATTACATAACCTTTGGTTTTTACTTACAAAATCTTCTCGAAAATTTATTTTTATATTATTTTTCAAATATACTCCTGACTAAAACGTAACATGCCTAACCTACACGTATTTTTTGCAGTATTCGATTTTGTCTATGTGGCTTAGGCCATTTTGGCGTCCACATTTTTTCAAACTTTCAGTAAAGGAAAAACGGCTTTCGGCATGTAGAATAACATAGGGTTAATCTATGCAATTGGGTTTTTAGTATGTATTACAAAAGATTCCGGTTCGTCCAGCATAGTCAGTTTGATTTTTTTGAAAATGTGGGTTAGGCCGTTTTGGCACTGAGCGCCTCATATATGGTGCGATAAAGTTGTTTGCAACTTTCGGACGGTTTTATCAAGAAGTGTGAGCTAGCCCCTGAAAAAACGTTTAATGCCGTAATTGAGGGCCGAACGCAAGTTGCTTCGACAAACATCAAAGTGATTCGAGAACAGGTCTTAAAGTGAATTCATCCACAATTTTGTGTAGGAGGTACCCGAAGGAGTGGACAAGTATAGTCCATATTTAAACCTGATCTATATCTGGTAGATATATTACGATGTGTAAAGTATGGACCAAATCCGTCACTCCCATTAAGAGTTATCGTGCGCACAATTTTTCCGAAAATTGTTTAACTTTTTTGGGGGAGGTACCTGAAGGAGTGAACCGATATGGCTTATCTTCAAACTTATACTAAGTTTGCACAAAATATTACGAAGGCCATATTTTGGACCAAATCGGCAGATCCGTTCGAAAGTTATCTTGCGCTTCAACCACTACACACGGTGTCATAGGGTTTTTTTCCTTTCTGCCTATTTTCTCAGGAAGTATGGACTTGCCCCTGATGAAACTTATACCGTCGTATGAGGGGCGGCGAATACAGGCTGCTACAACAAAAATCAAAGCGATTCGAGAGCAGGTCCTAAACTGAAATTTTCCGAACTTTTGTGTCGGAGGTACCCGAAGAAGTGTAACGATTGAGTCCATATAGGAACCTCATCTAAGGGCCATTATTATATTTGTCCTTTTACTATCTAATGGATTTGAAAACGCAAAATAAACCAATTTGGAGGCATTAAAAATATAATGTTTACATTGAAAGTTAATGCTAAGAAGCTCCTCCTTGAAATTCAATCATCACTTTTAATATTAAGTTGAGCGGAACGCTCTAAATCTGTTCGGCAAATCCAAAATATAACAAAAGAAGACCTGTAATAATGGGGGTATGTCTAATAAAAATTTCACTATGTGCAAAGTATGGGCAAAATCGGTTCCTCCCTTCAAGAGTTATAGTGCACACAAATTTCCCGAGCATTTTCGAACTTCTGTGGGGGAGATACCGAAAGGAGTGGACCGATATAACCCATCAGCGAACTTAAACTAAGTTTGGACAAAATATTACGAAAGCCAGACTTTGTACCGAATCGGTTGATCCGTTCGAGAGTAATCGTGCGTTCCAGCCAACCAGACTGACAGACAGACGGACGGACAGTGCTAAATCAACTTCAAATTGTCTGAAACGGATTTCGTCCAAACATTCTTGGGGTCTAAAACCATTATTTAGATGAGGCACATTTTGCCCGTATGAAAGTGTATATACCTCGTTAGCATAAATGCTGAGGGTATAAGAATCGACAGCAAACTTCGAAGATCAATTAAAAAAATTCCAACTAACATAAACAAACGACACGATAAGAGTCTTCTAATTTACCCTTTATTGTCACACGTCGCTCTCATTATGGACCTAAGTTTTGCTAACCTGACATTTTTCCACAGTTTATTAGACCTTGAAAAAAAACTCCTTAAAAATCCATGATGCCGCCTATTGTCTTGGCTGTCGTCCTTGAATGAAAATATATTCCTCACAAAACTCACAATTATTTAAAATTTTTCAAATATTTACGAATAAGTTTTTCAGACATTCAATACCACTATCGTGTGATAAGTTATTATTATTGTTGTGTTGCTCATTCATGGTGAGAACAACAAACAAATTATGGGTTATTTTAAGCGAAATCAATTAACAAATTTTGGTTTATTTTGTGTGTTTATGATGATGGAGAGCTTTTGTGTGTGTGGCTTTGTTTGTGTATCTCTGTGTGTATTTGTATGTATGTATGTATGTATGGCTGTGTATATCACATTTCATAATCACAGCAATTTGTTCAACGATAAAAATCCATTCATTTCAAAAATTGTCTAACATGTTTGAGGATTATATAAATTTATAATTAATATCAATAAAAGCTTTAATTGAAAACCATTTACCACCAAACAACAACAACAACAAGAATGTCCATTCCAGTCACAACACAATAATCTAAAAGTGTGAAAAACTACAACACAGCAGGACTTTGCTGCTTTTATGGCTTACAAGGTATGTGTTGTGCAGTGCAGTGCAAGGGAGGAACATTGTAAACGTAAGTTTGTTTCCTTCTGCAATGGAGATTAGTAAAAATTGTTTACTTTACGTGCCAAATTTGTATGCAAATCACTTTTGCCAACACAAATCGATAAACGGATGATAGGCAGACAGACCGACAAACTGAATGAATGACTGACTGATTGAAACAATGACGATGAAACCAAAATTTGAACACAGGCAAACTAACTTAAATATTGTCAATCTCAAGGGAAGTAATTGATAGAAGAAAAGAGTTTAAATAAAATTGTTTGTCCATTGTTGTTAATTATAAGAGGTGTAGTTGAATGGACATTTAGGAGAATTGCTTGAAACAACAATTTAAGAAAAATTATAAATTTAAATTATGTGATATAATAAAAATATGCTTTCATATACTAGCAAAAATACAAACCTTTTTCACAAATACTTTTATAAGTTTTTAAATATGTATAGAGAAAAGTATGAATGTATTGGTGAAAATGGTTTGTAACTTTGCTATTGTCTTGGCAATACTGTCTGTGTGTAAACGCCTCGTAAGGCTTGTCGGTGTGAAGTCATGGTTTTAATGCTATTTCAAATTTCAGTGAGCACGATAACTTACAAAAGGAGTGACTGACATTAGTCAAACCTTTGAACATCAAATGATAATGAAAATAAATATTTGTCGTCAATGCAGTGTCGGAAAACCACCGATCATTTTATAATGCGCCTAATTTTTGAAAGTTTTTAACAGTGGTTCAGGAATCGATTTTCATGGCCAAAACCCCAATTTTTTGTCGTCACCGGTTGTTAATTTCTATATGGGATTCGATAGTTAACATATTGAAATTAAGAAAACCAACAAATTAGGTCAAAATATTGGAAGGTGTGGGCGTGGCGTGCTCCTACAGACGTTATTTTTTTCGCAATTTTGGAAAATACCTAATTTTTGCAACATTCTGGAGAAAGAAGCAGCTATTTTTCTTCATTGTTTTTTGTTAGGTAGGTAGGATTGTTGTCTTTAAGAACCGTTTACCGTAGTGTTTACAGGGAAGTGAACTCTTTTATTTTTCCTCAGCTACTAAATTTGAGCGAAATTCTAAATTTAGTGGACTAGAACTTTTGGGGAAAAGCTTGGAGCAAAGTTCCGTTTTCACAGAAATATGCCCGAGAGTTCCTCTTTCAGTCCAAATGTACCTTTGTACCCGTCCCACTTCGTCCGTTTATAACTACCATAATATGGAGGGCATAATTAAATTTTTCATTTCGTTAGTAACACATCGAAATCTGCAACGGAGACCCTATAAAGTATATATATTCTTGATCAGTGTAAAATTCTAAGTCTATATAACTATGTCCGTCTCTCCGCCCGTCTGTTGAAATCAAGATACATCTAGCAATTTTTAAGATAGAGCTTTGCAATTTGGTATTGAAGTTTCTATTACTCCTAGGATGTTTGGTATTGCAAATGGGTTATATCGTTCCACGTTTTGATATAGTCCCCACAGAACGGTACCACCCGATTTTCGGTATTATTTTTCACACCGGAATGGGTGAAATTTAGTACTTAGTCTTCGTTGGGGGTATAAAACTTTCCCTTAGAAACTTGTCGGTAAAGTTCTACGTCTTAGTATAGCCCTAATAGAACGGTACCTCACAATTTTCGGTATTTTGAAGGTCGTGGCCTCAATATTGCACCTAAATGGCTGAAATTTGGTATTTGGTCTTCATTTGGGATACTAAACGTTCCATATCGACGCCTCCAAACAATAGTATGCTAAGTCGACTTAACATGTTTTCAAGTTCTTTACATTTTTATATTTAACGTCCTTTAACTTAAATTCTGTCAAATTTTGGTAATAATCGGACAATCCGAACAGAAGTTATAAACAAATATTTACTTATCATAGTACTGAAGGTCAAAGAAATTTCCAAACTTTTAGAGCTTGTCCTGCAAAACTCACTGTTCAGAATTAGCAAACTATTATTTGGAGGTGTCGAACGTCCTTTAACTTAAATTCTGTCAAATTTTGGTAATGATCGGTCAATCCGAACAGAAGTTATAAACAAATATTGACTTAGCATAGTACGGAAGTTCAAAAAAATGTCCACACTTTGAGAGCTTCTCCTGCAAAACTCACTTTTTAGACTTAGCATACTATTATTTGGAGGTGTCGATATGAAATGTGTTTGTATTCGCACACCCCTTCACATAGCCCCCATAGAACGGTACCACCCGATTTTCGGGTTTTAGCTTCATTATCACACCGAAATGGCTGAAATTTGGTACTTAGTCTTCATGGGGAGGATAGAACTTTCATTCCGAAATTTGTCTGTAGAGGTCTACGCCTTCATATAGCCCCCATAGAACGAAATTTGATATTTGGTCTTCATTTGGGGTACTAAGCGTTCCATGTGAAATATGTTTGTATTCGCCTACCCTTCACATAGCCCCTTAGAACGATACCACCTGATTTTCGGTATTTTAAAGGTTTTAGCCTCATTATCACACCGAAATGGTTGAAATTTTGTAATTAGTCTTATTTGGGGGATAGAACTTTCTCCCAGAAATTTGTCGGTAGAGGTCCACGCCTTCATATAGCCCCCATAGAACGGTACTTCTCAATTTTCGGTATTTTGAGAGTCGTGGTCACGGTAACCCACCAAAATGGCTGAAATTTGGTATTTATCCTTCGCTGTAGGTAAAAGCCTTTCTGACTGAAATTCGTCGGTATAGGTCCACGTTTCGATATAGCCCCAATATAACGGTGCCTTCCGATTTTCGTAATTCTGAAGGTTGTGACGTCAATATCCCACCGAAAGACTGTTATTCAGTCTTCCATGGGGTTATGAAATATTCCAGAAGAGAATTATCAGTATAGGACCGCGGGTGCCTATATCCCCCATAGAAGCGTACCTCTTGATTTTCGATAGTTTGAAGGCTTTACCGAAATATCGGAAATTTCGTATTTAGTCTTCTTTGAGTCTAAAAACTTTCCCACAGAAAATGTTAGGTATTGATCGACGTCGGCACCTGGTGTCTTATTATTCTTCGGTATCTTCGTCGTCTTCTCTACTATTGGATACCAAAAAAGTGCTCTTTCCATATCCTGAGCGCACTATCTGTATCAGTTACCAAATTCCCTTGCTGGTCTCTACAGGAGGATGTGCCTGTACCACAGCCATCAGTTTGATGTTTCACTCTTTGGTAGAATTTTCGGACTTCATTCTGGATCCTGAAGATCTCGATTTTTTCACACTCCCGCTTTTCCGTTTCTCTTTTCTTCCTGCGGAAAAGGCGTTTCTCTTCTTTCCTTTTCTCTCGATCGCTCTCTCGTGCGCTACGCGTTGCTACCGATTGTAAAGTAGACCTATGTGCCGCATTTTTTTTCTTCGGTAGCAACACGAACTCCTGGACATACCATGGGTTCCTTGGTGGAGTTTTCTGGTAACCAAGTATGGAATTTGCGACTGTTTGCATGGAGTGGGCAATATTATGAAACTATGTTTATATGTTATCGGGACGAGGGGTGCTTAATTGAGCAATTGGGCCAGTTGAGTGGAATATGATGTGGCTACCCGTTGTGATTGCAGGTTACCGATGTCCAAATTCCGTGTTGTGATGTTCGTACTTTATTTGCTACGCTTTATCCGGTAAGTACCTTTGCTGCAAAAACGTGGTGTTTTGAGTGTATGTTGGCACCACGGAGCGATCGTACATCTAACACGTTCGATGAATGTCTTCCATCTATCACAACGTGATCAATTCTTTGATCTGGAGGGAGCCAGGTGCCGTTATGAATATCGAGGTGCTTAAATCTGGTACTGCTAACTACCTTTTTTTCCGCTGCGAAGTCTATCAGCCTCATTCCATTGTCAGATGTTTCACTATGGACACTGAATTTCCCGACTGTTGGGCCAAAGATATTCTCCTTTCCAATTTTGGCATTAAAATCGCCTAGAATAATTTTAACGTCATAGACAGGGTAACGGTCATATATTTCTTCTAAGCGTTCGCAAAATATATATTTGGTCTGTTCTTCCTTGTCCTAAGTGGTAGCATGAGCGCCAATAAAGCTGATGTTAAAAAGTTTAGCTTTTATGTGAAATGTAGCAAGTCTTTCATTCACTGGGTTGAAGCTGGAGACCTGATGTTTTAACCTCAGACCTACTACAACAATTCGCAACCAAACTCATGGTTTTTGTCATGGCAGCTTTAATACAGTGAAAGACCTTTAGGTGTTGTTGTGACGCCTTTCCCAATCCTTGGCAGTAATGTCGGTCTTGTATTTTTCAAGTACGTCTGCCAATGCGAAGACTGCACCTTCTCTATAAAGAGTGCGAACATTCCAGGTGCAGATTCGCAGATCATGGTCCTTAAAACGTTTGCGGGGGTCGTCAGTTTAAGAGGAGTTTTTTCCTTTGTTTTTTTTTTCTAGTAGGACGATTTTTTCTAGGGGAGGGTTACTAACCCGGCGCCATACCCAAGTTTTTAAAGTTCTTATGGGTGAACTAGAGGCACATGTTAGCTCGCTACCTTTAACTGGAGTTAATAGCAGTTCCCCAGGTGACATCACGGGGAGGTCAGTGTCAACTTGAGATGAAGGAGTATTTAGATTTTCATTTACAAGGACCGTTGCTTGGCATCTTTCTTCCCCCACCACACCTATCACATCTGTGTGATCATTAAGTTCAGTACCCCACCTATTTTACTTAATTTTTTCATTTAACAGCTGGCAATGATGTAAAATATAACTTAGTTTGCCTTATTATTTCTATTTATTTATTTCCACAAAGACAAAAGTCAGTGGTAAATGTACTAACTTATGCTGTTAGTGGCATATCAACGTGCAAAAGACCATGGTATTTATGTTCAAAGCTAGCTTTAATAAAACAACTAATAAATATGTGCACGTTTAAAGCCTTTAACGTCGATATAACATTTACTTTAATATATCATAAATAAAGGGTAACGATTTAAGAGCAATAGATTTTCCCCAGGACTCTTCTTGTGATGATTAATATTCGAATTTTATTTGATAACATTTGCACCATTAACATCTGTATCCCGTGACTAAAGTTTCAACATATTTTTTATTACAACGTGACTAAAATGCATATTTAGCCCGCTGAATGTGATAACCCTAACGTATGTATTTTTTAACGCAACATTTGCTCTTCTACTTGGCTTATTGACTTGTTAAATCAATTGACAGCTAATAAATGTGTCAAAATAAATGTCAATATACAGAACAGTAAATAGAAAGAGGGGAGAATTTCCTACCACAAAAAAAAAACTTCACAAATACCCAATAAGCTTCCTCATAAAAAATATGAGGAAAAACACACACAACCAAACAAGAACAAAAAAACCTTAAACAAGTCATAAAAACAATTCGACCATTTCGGCACGCACATACGCAAGGATATGTGTTGCTGGTGATATGTCAGCGGGTATACATACACACATGAACACGTATGTTTGTGTTTACCAAAGGGAAATAGAAAAGTCAAACATAACTTGGTAACGAAATCAATCTGCACTTAAGAAAACATAAAAACAAACATTTATATACTGAGTTAAGAAAACGAAAAAAAGGATTTTGGTCGAATGCTAGCCAGGGGGAAAATGGTCTCCGTATGGAACGTATGTGTGGGAGAAACCCGACCAACATGTTGTTATTATTATCTGTATGTTAACAAACAATAAAAAGCAACCACAAAACAATCGACCCTATTTGTCTGATCCCCAAATGATTGTCGATATGATGTTAACACAGACAGACACTCGACCAATTTTGTTTGCTGAGTGGGCAAAAACAAGAATGCTTTAAGGTTGTGGGTTTCGTTTTGGCACACATCGTATTTGTTCAATGTCCATTTTTTGACTTGGTAAACTAATAACTGGTTGCTTTTGTTTCCTTTTTGGTTTTGTAAGCTTATGATGGAAAAGTGAGTGAATTATGCGAACAATTCAATTTCCTTTGTATATTTGCTTATAGAAGCATTTTTTGCAATCCTTTAAACGTTGGGGAATTTGTGGGTCTTTGTTGGAAAAGTGAGATTGAAAAATATTCATTAAAAATCCACGCCTATTGGTCTGAAGGACATTGAAAAATATTCATTAAAAATCCACGCCTATTGGTCTGAAGGACATTGAAAAATATTCATTAAAAATCCACGCCTATTGGTCTGAAGGACATTGAAAAATATTCATTAAAAATCCACGCCTATTGGTCTGAAGGACATTGAAAAATATTCATTAAAAATCCACGCCTATTGGTCTGAAGGACATTGAAAAATATTCATTAAAAATCCACGCCTATTGGTCTGAAGGACATTGAAAAATATTCATTAAAAATCCACGCCTATTGGTCTGAAGGACATTGAAAAATATTCATTAAAAATCCACGCCTATTGGTCTGGAGGACATTGAAAAATATTCATTAAAAATTGGTTTAGAAATTCTCGGTTAAAAAATATTCCTTACAAGGAACACTAAACACACACTACCACCTTCGTTTCCACACATGAAATATCACGTAATACATCAAAAATGCCAAGAATTTTGTTAGGTTTACTATTTCTCAAGAGATATACATAAGTCTGTCGTGTTTTTTTCTCATACCTCATAAATGCCTTTCAAATCAATTTCGTTAGGAATGTCAGTGGGTAAAATAGAAAAGGAGTTGTTGGAAATGGCAAAAAATAGCAACAGCTTTGTAAACAATTGAAATATCGATTATGAACTCATATAAAATTTATTGGCTTTGAGTAAATATGACATTGAATGCTCGACAAACTCGTAGCATTCATACGTCGAACAAGTTTTCAAGGAGAACAAATAAATATTCGGCTGCTCTTGCATGAAGGGCAGAACTTTTGACCAACATTATTAACCACACATGTTGATACATAGGAGAATTCAAAACGCACACAACTAGAGACCTTTATGTACGAGGTCGGAAGTGAATTAAAATGTAGGCATTTAATAGTAATAATAATAAATTGAATTAAAATTAATAATGATAAATATAATAGAAATTATTTTTAATTTTAATTTAATATATTCCATTGATGAAATAAAAAATCATCATATCCAACCTTCCCATTTAAATTAATTGTAGCTTTAAATTCACTCTCCTTTTATTTAATTGACCTTTCGTAACAACCCTCGTCCAAACACATCTCGAATAAAAGTGAATTTTTTCATTATCCTCGACATATCATTCAACTGAACTTGTTAAATATTTACTTTGTTATTATTATAGTTTTGTATTATTGTTATGATATTTGTTGCTTAATGGTTGCTGCTGCTGCTACTGCCGCGGCTACTGCTGATATCATAGAAGTGTTGATTTATTGACCTCCAAACACAACAAAAAGAACGCAATGCCAAACAAATTCACTGGCAATGACAGCTAAATATTCATGAACCAAATCTCATTTCACTTAAATATTTATTTATTTTATTTATCATCAATATTTATGGACTAATTTAAAACACATTTGTGTTTTGGGCAATTTCATTTGGTCAAATATTATTATAAACCATGGTTAACATTGCAAATGTATGTGACACACACATATTGTTTTGGTGATTTGAACTAATTTGAGAAGTTTTTGATGTTTGTGTGGAACAAAGTTCAACAACGTATGTATGTATGTTTGTATGTTCCGTAGAGACGGAAAAACGGCTGAACTGATTATATCGAAAATTTCAGAGAATGTGCAGGGAACGCCCTTGGTGAAAATAGGCTATATAATTTTTGAATTTCGGAGGGGGCGCTAAAACGCTGTTTTATCAAAACTAAAAACGCTATTTTAGCAAAACTGACGAACGTATCAGTGAGAAAATTAATTTGAGAGGCAATGGTGGTTGTTCCGACCCTAGGTACTCATTTAGGATCTCTAGAACCAACCACGCCCACTTTTTTTAAATATGGTATATATCCAAAACTACTAAAAGGATTTTCTTGAAAATTTCAGAGAATGTATAAGAATGACCCCTGGTGAAAATAGGCTATATATTTTAATGAATTTCTGAGGGGACGATGAACATCCCTTTTCCCCTTCCTGTTTTCTAAAACCGCTATTATTGCAAAACTTACAAACGTATCGGTTTGAAAAGTAATTTGTGAGGCAACGGTGGTATATATTTTGTTGAATTTCAGCTGAGGGGGTTTGAAAATTAATTCGATAGACTATGGTTGTTGTGTCTCCGACCGTAGGTACTTATTTGTGGCCTTAAGACCCGACCACGTTAATTTTTTTGAATATGTTATATATCCAAAACTACTGAAACGCTTTTCTTGAAAATTTCAGAGAATTTATAGGGATGGCCCTAAGTGGAAATAGGCTATATATCTGGTTGAATTTTGGAGGAATATGCTATCCCCTGTGCCCTATATTTCAAATGCGTTATATATGTAGAACTTAGGGACGTGTCCGTTTCCCTGACACTTGGTACATATTTTAGCCACAAGACCCGACCACTCCCACTTTCTTAAATATGTTACAAATCAATGGAAATCCCAGATGTTATGCATAACCAAGCTTTGGTCTTCTTGGGAAGCATGTGTTTAGATTAGAAGGCAATATATCGATAGCTATTAGCTCCATCAGTTATATAAGAAACATTATAAAAATGTGGAAGGACGACACAGTCGGCCCTTAAGTTGCCACTGGACATTCATTTGAATGAAGGGCACACACGTAATATTAAATAGAAGTTATCATGTAGAACCAATGTAGAAGAAGCTTTAGATCGATTCTTGAAGGATTTAAGAAGCAATTCACGTTAAGATTTCAGACAAACACTTCCAGTTATACTATTCCACCCAGGGATGGAAAATTCTGTACAATAGTATCCCCACGACCAATTCAGTACCATTTCACGTACTCTGGTACCACACATTGAAAAATGTTATGTGAAACTAAATGCAAAATTCACACTTTTCTTCCAAAATTAAGCATTTGTGATAACGAGGGTATATACACTTTCATACGGGCAAAATGTGCCTCATCGAAATAATGGTACATGGGGTATGTTTGGACGAAATCCGTTTCAGACAATTTGGAGTCGGTCCGTCCGTCCGTCTGTCTGGCTGGCTGGAGAGCACGATAACTTTCGGACGGATGAACCCATTTGGTCCAAAATTTGGCCTTCGCAATATTTTGTCCAAACTTAGTTTCAGCTTAAAGATGGTACAAGTCCATATTGCCTGAGAAAATAGCCCGAAGGTGTAAACAGCCCCTATGGCACCATGTGTAGTTGCTGGAGCGAACTATAACTCACGAACTAATAAACCAATTTAGACCAAAATTTGGCCTTTGTGATATTTTGTCCAAACTTAGTTTAAGTTCGAAGATGAGCACAAAAGTTCAACATTTTTGTTTAAGATCTTTTGGGAATTTGTACCGATGCTACTCGTTGTTGTTCTATTTACAGCGAAATTTGTTTTTCGTGGAGAACTCCATGCCTGCTGACATAGTGGCCCAAAAGCTCTACGTTATACAATGTCCAACTGATATATGTATATTGAAATGATCCCTAAAATAAGATCTACTTCCAAAATGGACTATGCCAATCAATTCCTCCATGTACCTCCTCCTCAACGCTTTTGAGCATTAATCCTAATCCACATTTTTGTCGACAAAATCTAATGTCCAAAAAGGGGCAAAAATTTTGTTTTTGTAGTCGGTATTCGATCTGTCCGTAGATGAAAGTTTCTATTCACATAGCATGAGTGCAAATCTCTGTCGGCAAAGCCAACTGACACTTTTTTTACTTGTTATTATATATGCAAATTTTTATAAATTTTGAAATCTGGATGTATGTGCCTTCCTATTGGGAATATACCAAAATATGAACCTATATTGATCATTTTCTTTGTGGAGCTCTTCCATATATTGAAAATGCGAAATATCAATTTAAAAAGACTGCATATCGAGCGGTATCGTAGTACCTTCCAATCTGAGAACCTGCGATACCTCTTCTATGGGGACTACATTATTGCTGGCAAACTATCGATAGTCCGACTATCTATTTATCTATTTTTTTCTATCTGTCGCGAATTATTTAAAAACAATTTTTTAGAGTTTTTATATTGAAAGCTGTAGGACAGCGATCAAAACGATAGTTGGCTTATCGATAGTTTGCCAGCTCTAGGCTATATTGAAAGGTGCACCTATACCCATAATTCTTTATAGGAATATTTTATACTCATATACAATACAATATACCTAATTTCAATTAGGGATAGGTAAGTCGACTTTCGGTTAATCGACTTTTTGCAGTCAAAAATCTAAAAATCGTAGTCGATTTTGTCTAGAGCGAAAATCGCATAATCGATTTTCGAGTTTGCCCATAGATTGTGGACGGTTTTACACTTCTGGCGGTTTTACAGTTTCAAAAGAAAACTCGAAAATCGATTTTCTGCGGTTATGAAAAAGTCGAAAGTCGAGTTTTAAGACAACTGAAATAATCGCAAGACCGAAAAATCGCATTTTTAGTTTTAGACCAAAAGCGAAAAGTCGATAAATCGATTATTGCTTTCCATTACCTATCCCTAATTTCAATCATTTCGATTTCAAATACCAAAAATCTGCTGGTACCATTTTATTGGAGCTATATCAAAACGTGGGCCTGCACTGACAAATTTCTGGGGGAGAATTTTGTAGCCCCAACGAAGACTAAATACCAAATATTAACAATTTTGATAATGATAATGTGGCTTCAAAATACAGAAAATCGGGAGGTCCCGTGTAATGGAAGCTATATAAAAACGTGGACCGATAGAGCCCATTTTCAATTCCAAACATTCTAGGAGTAATTGAAACTTCTGTTGCAACATTCTTCAGATTTCATAGATGTAAGCCATGGTTTTTTTACAGAATAAACAATTTTTAATTTTTTCTTAAAAAAAATAATAAGAAAAGGAACCATTTTAGTACTTTTTTAAATTTTTAATTTTCCATCACTGATTCCAGCAGATGAAATAAATGCATGCCTCAAGTCATCAGCTCTTCGGCGGTATGTCAAAATTGCGTATCGACACCAACATTTCTGAAGATTCTGAAATATAATTGTAAAAGGTAACATAAAACTGTTTCAAGGGTCAGCAACGCGGACCGGGTCGGCTAGTATGATATAATTACGGCGAAATTTATTTTCCGGAGAAGAAAAAAGTCTTTGTTTGGGCACATAAATCTTAATTACAAATCTTTATATATAACTCAATTGTCGTTTGTTGGTAATTGAATCAGTTGGAAACGGCTGGAGCGATTTGGATAATTTTTTGTGGAAATGTTAGTCATAGTCCAGTTTAGGTTTTTATGCAAAGAAAAATTGGCCAAGCCCACTTTTCCGCCCGTTTTTATAAATATGTTATATCTACAAAACTACTCAACAGATTTTCCTGAAATGTTCAGGGAACGTAGAGTGATGGCCCCCTGTTGAAATAGGCTACATATTTTTTGACTTTCGGATCGGGCGGCTACTTCCCCTATGCCCTATTTTTGTAAAAATGCAATATTTGCAACAAATACGAATGTATCGGTTTCGGAACTTATTTGCGAGTCAATGGCGATTGTGTCTCCAACTTTACGTACTTATTTTGGGACTTAAGATTCGACCACGCTCACTTTCTAATTAGGTTATATATACAAAACTACTGAAGGGATTTTCAAGGAAATCGCGATCTGTCGAATCTTTTAAATCTTTAAAAATAAAAATCAAACGTCGTTCGTTGGTCATGGCATCAGTTGAGAACGGCTGGACCGATTTCGATATTTTTTTATGCAAAGAAAATGTACGCCCACTTTTTTTCAATTTTTAATTTTTATCATTTCTACTGAACCGATATTCCTGAAATTGCCAGAGAATGTAAAAGGATGGCCCCCGCTTAAAATAGGCTACAAATTCAGTTGAATTTCGGAAGGGGCGGGGTACTTCCCCTATACCCTACTTTTTAAAAATGTTATATTTACAATAATTACGAATGTATCTATTTCGGAAGACCTTACCCACTTTTTTAGGATCCAATGACTTGACCACACCCACTTTTTAAAATATGTTACATCTACAAGACTACTGAACCGATTTTCCTGAAAATGTCAGGGAATGTACGGGCATATTTTCTTGAATTTTGAAGGGGGCATATTTGAAAAAAAGCGTTATCTTTATGAATAAAAATCAAATGCTCTCATAACCCAACTTAGGTTTTTTGGAAAGAACAGTTTACCACGCCCCCCGAAAACAGGTTACATATTTTATTGAATTCCAAAGGGAGCGGGGTACCTCCCTATGCGATATTTTAAAAAAACGTTATATTTGCAAAAATTATGCATGTATCGGATTAAAAATTTACGGATTAATATACAATCTAGGTACTTCTTTAGGGCCTATAGGTCCGACCACGCCGGTTTTTATTAATATGTCATAACTCCAATACTACTGAAGGGATTTCTATAAAATTTGCACAAAAGCTCAATGTTTGCCGTTGTTATGAATATATTATGAATTTCGGAAGAGGTGGGGTACCTTCCCCATGCCTTTCTGTTAAACGCTATATATAAGCCAAATAAATGTATGATTATATCGGTTTTAGCATACATTTGGGTAGGCAATGAAGTTGTGTGCACCCTAGGTACATATTTGGAGCCAAAATACCGGACCAGGCCTACTTTTTTTAATATGTTATATCTTGAAAACTGATGACCACGCTCACTCTTTTCAAAACATTATTTTTCCAAGACTACTGAACCTAATATTCAGAAAATGTTCAGGAATGTCCCGTGGTCCAAAATGCTATATATTTGTAGACGAATTTCGGGGCCTATTATTTTATAAACGCTATATTTGCTAAACTTATGAGTGCATCGGGTTGCAAATTAGTTTTCGAGACAACGGTGGTTGCGCCCCCGATCAAGAAAAACTGTATATTTACAAATTTACTTGAATGGTGAGGTTCAACGGTCCATCTGCCATGAAAAGTCTCAATAAGCGGAAGAATTCAATTTAACCACTTTTTAACCTTTAAAATTAGATCGATTTAGGATAAAGGCAGGGACATGGACGATAATAAATCCTAAAAAACATAAATTGGCGAAATAATCCGACAAAGTCCGTAAGAGAAAAGAAAGGTTACAGACAAAAAATCCTTCTCGGTTTGACAATTTATTTATATTTTTGAATTTTCAAGCATAAAGTCGATAAAAAGTTGTCATTAAAACTCATTACGACGGACCAGCAACGCGGACCGGGTTCTGCTAGTACTGTATTAAACATTGAATAAATATTTTGTAAAGCTGTTCAAACTTTGTTCTCAAACATGTATTTTGCCAGTTGTTTCTCTGAAACCCTGAACTCCACATAAGTTTGCACACATTCTAAGCGAACCTTACCTTCATATGGCAACTATATTTCACTTCCTTGAAAAAATTTCCCGCTCAAGGATCTCTATTGCTTTTCCCCTCTACAAAACATTCACTGAGGAAATACATAAAAAAGTATCGTTTGAACTTTTTTTCTTCTAATCTCATTACCTCTCAGCATTACTTGGATTGCAGCAATATATCCGGGTTTTAATTAATCGCATCCATGTCATCAGCCAGTCATTAAGTTTTTCTAAATATTTATTTTTTTAATTTTCTTTATTTCGCTCACATTGATGGTGACATCCTTCCGTCAGTTATGCTCACCCCGTCCCCCTACACGACTTGTATAATCGACATATAATTAAAGACTCATTAACCGTCGTCGTGCAGCACATTGTCATTCCTGACATATTCGAAATGCAGCAGCAATTCCGTTTCAAGAAATTTAGAGTGGCTCTTCCTTTTTATTTTTCTTTGCTAAAGAATTTCCTTCAAGTTGTGCTGTTTTTCGTTTTTTGTTGTTGTTAGAAAAAAAGTAAGAAATATTTTAGACAATTTATTCATACCCTGGCAGTAAAGTGATTGACACTAATGAATAATTAAAAGGTAAGGCTTGTTACTTGGAGGAAGGGAATTATTTTAGAGTTGGAGAGAGAGAGAGAGAGAGAGAGTTGCGAAGAGTGTATGCTGATAAAGAAGATAAGTATTTAGTGTAAATGTAAACTATAAAACTTTTGAAATTTTGCCTTCGGTAACACCGTTCGACAATTTTCAAAAAAATTGCGTTACACATGAACTGGACCATATACGTCTGAGACTATAGGCAAAATGGGGTAAAATGCCACTTAATATTTTTCGTTTTCTCATAGTTTGAATACTTGTACTCATAGCACGATACTGGTGTTGGTGTCACATTAAAGATGAGAATATTGGCTTTATATAATAATTTTCATTTATTGCAATCAAGGATAACAAGGACATCAAAAATGTCCGTAAAAATTAAATACTAAAAAATCCTCTGAAAACTTCCTGCAATTGTTTTTCAAATTTACTCAAAGAGTGGCATAACTCAAAAAATGGGTTTTTGAGTTAGCAATTTCTATTTTTTCTACAACTTCTACTTTATCTTGTGTCAAACCTTTAAGTTGATATCTCTAAAACTCAACGAGTTACAGCTTATTTTCTAGGAGTTTGGCATAAACCATCATGCTTTATCTTGCACAGAAATTTAGCACTGATATTTGGCTAGTTCTCTACAAAATATGTTCTTTTAGTTTTTGTGTAATAATATTTTTTAAGTTGGGAAGTCAAATTTCAATCGGCAACTAAAACGCATTTTTCTCGAAACTTGATTCTTTGAAATGTGTCACTCTTTGATTAAATGAGCGATATGTTAATATTCTTTATGTTGTGCAACACTTCCCGAAATTTCAATATAATAGCTTTGTAAGTTATTTGTATATCCTACACCTATAATGTGGATAGGGTATTATAAGTTTGTTTTTTGAAAAATGTATGTAACACTTGTAACACTCGACAAGATAAAGCGTCCATTAAAAATTGTAATCACGTAATCAATCGTCACGAACTTTTGTATGGAGGACTGGTTCAGACCAGAATAGACATTTTGTGTAAGGTTTGGGTTTATGACAGAGAAGTAGCTTACAATTTAACGGGATAATCAGATAATATTTACCGGGCTTAATAGTCAAGAACCTTTGTGTGAAAATTGGTAAAGATGGTAGCGAAATTACTATATCTTTATTCCTGAAAACTATGTTAAACCATTGTAAGTTATATTAAGAAGAGGATCGCTTGGCATTTCCATTAATGATGATTATGTTTTTGTACGTTGTCAAATAACAGAGGCACAGCCTAGTAGATGCAGGGATCTCTCAGTTTTAATTGTGGGTAGTGTAACCTTAATCACTCTAGAGATCCCAGTTATAGTTCAATACTGACAAATGTTTGCACGAGATAATAATTTTGGTCAAAGATAGTGGCAATAATTGTTGATAATGATCGGATAGTATTTAGCGTGTAAAAATGACCATAACTTTTGTGGAAAAATATCCAAATTTAATTTTTAATCAGTAATTTAAATTCGGGGAGCATATTCGAAAAACTTACGAAAACTAAACTTGAAAACCAACTATTGACCTCTCACTTGATGCAAATTTAATCTACGTAGCAGTTAGATAAAGGAATTACTGTCTAAGGTGGAAGGTGTTTACACTGCGAAGGGTTTGCAGATTCTGAATCTACAATGTTCATAGATGACAAAAATCAAGAAAACCATAAAATCGACGAAGGGATGTTTAAATAAATCGCGGTCAAAGTTCACATTTTTAGGGTTTTTCCAGATTCGGAGTCAACAATGTCCATAGATGAGAAAAATAAAAAAACAAAAAAATCGACTTAGGGATTTTTAAATAAATCACGGTCAAAGGTCACTTTTTTAAGGTTTTTTAGGGTTTTCAGGATTTTGCATGGAAAACACAAGCCCTATCGAAATGGGACAAAAATTTTGTAGAGAATTTTCATTACTACAACATTTTCTTTAGTCGCATTTCGATAGGACTTGCGGTTTCCAAGCAAAATCCTAAAACCCTAAAGAAATCTTAAAAATGTGACCTTTGACCGCAATTTATTTAAAAATCCCTAAGTCGATTTTTTTGTTTTTTATTTTTCTCGTCTATGGACATTGTTGACTCAGAATCTGGAAAAACTTTCCAGTTAGTCAAAGCATAGGTAAAACATAGGAAAAAGTCATAAGGGTCATTCTTGTAGAAATTTTATAGCTACAGCATTTGCTCTAATCCAATTTCAATAGGACTTGTGGTTTCCAAACATTATCGTGAAAACCTAATTCTAAAATTTGAACTTTGATCGCGATTTATTTAAAAAGCGCTCCGGCGATTTTTTTTGTACCCTCAGCATTTATGCCAACGAGGGTATATACACTTTCATACGGGCAAAATGTGCCTCATCGAAATAATGGTTTTAGACCGTCCGTCCGTCGATAACTCTCGAACGGATCAACCGATTCGGTCCAAAATTTGGCTTTCGTAATATTTTGTGCAAAATTAGTTTAAGTTCGAAGATAAGCCATATCGGTCCACTCCTTCAGGTACCTCCTCCAATAAAGTTCAAAAATGTTCGGAAAAATTGTGCGCACGATAACTCTTGATGGGAGTGACTGATTTGGTCCATACTTTACACATTCTAATTCTAAAATATCTACCAGATATAGATGAGGTTCGAATGTGGACTATATTTGTCCACTCCTTTTGTATACCTCACACACAACAATCACTTTGATTTTTGTTGAAGCAACTTGCATTCGCTGCCTCAATTACGGAAGCAAAAGATTTTTCAGGGGCAAGTCCAAAAAAAAGCCCAAAAGTTGTAAAAAACCTCTATAGCACCATATGTAGTGGCTGTAGGGCTCGAACCGGATACTGCGTTCGTCCACACTTTGGATATTGTAATATTTCTTTGAATATTAGATGAAATTCGAAGGTTGTACTTATATGTCCACTCCTTCCGGTATCCCCCCACAAAAGTTCAAACATATTCGCTAAAATGGTACGCGCGATTTCTCACAGACGCACAGTGGTCCCACTTGTATGGAAAGGAGTGCCAAAAATAGTTCTAATCGGGTAAACGCCTCGAAATTTTAAACATTGTTTTATAACGAGCACAAAAGGGAGAAAAACAAATTTAATGGAAATGTAGGTGCACATTTGGGTGTAGCCTCCATATTAAGGTACCCCCTATTTTTTATATTTTGACGATTGTAGCCAAATTTTCCAGTCGATTTAGCTGTAATTTTGCAGTTTGTGTTCTGAGGGAACAACATACCACCTTGGAAGAAATGTTCAATATAGGTCAACGTTTAGGTATAGCTCCCATATAAACGTACCTCCCGATATTCGGTATTTTGGCAATTTTACAGGCGTGGTATAAGGGGAATAACTTACAGGGTGGCAGATGGTGGCAGCTGCATTTCTTTTTATCGTAAACTAGAGACTTTCCCCTGTATTTTTAAAAAAAAAATATGGACTTACCCTTACGGGGCCAACATTAGTAAAACTCAACATAAATTTATAGCAATGATATTAAAAACAGCACAAAAAGTCATTTACAGAGAATTTATTTTTAAGGAACTTAGAAAACGAATTATGAATTTGTTTTTTCGTAAGAATATTGTCAGTGTCATAAGTTTCATTTTTGAAATTGTACATTTATCTCTTACTGTTTTTATAATCTCATAAGCTACGAATGTTTTGCGAATCTTTTTTTGTTTTTAAGGTACCACATACAAATCTCAACTTCTTCGACTTAACTTGGCATATTACCGCTGTAAATTGGCAAAAATAATACTGTATAATAAAAATTTAACGTGTTTAGAGAATATTTATTTCAATCGGAATCAAATTTGTCGACATAAATTTTCAGATTTTTGTCCACGGGCGGAACCACAGTGAGACGTAGCAACTGATTTGGTCCAAACTTTGGATCTTTTAATATTGTCGAAACTTAGTTTATGTTCAAATTTGGGCCATATCTGTCCAATCCTTGTATTTGTATTTCAATCCACACAGGCTGAGGGTATATCTCTGTCGATACTTTTTTACTTGTTTTTTAATTTTTCTCATCTATGAAAATTGTAGTTGCAGAATCCGCAAAAACTTCCTAGGTGTAAGCCACTTTGCATTTAATGTTGCTTCAGGCACATCGTGACATTCATGGTCTGTTCTCTAAGACGATTTGAATTCAAATTCGTTCGAATTACTACCAAACTTCTGTTGTAGTAGAAAATTCTTTTGTGATTGAAAACTTAAATGAATCAAATATTTTTTCAAAAACATAAGTTTTATAGTAGTTGGAATGAATTTGAATTCGAATCGTCTCAGTGAAACAGGGCAATAAGTGTATTTTCCTTTATAGTTTTTTTTTTTTTTTTTTTTTTTTTTTAAGAACTACGTTTAGCTTCCATGCTATACAATTTCGCAACCATGATAGAAAAGTATTAAAAGCATGATAGAGGAATTCTAAGTTTTTTTTTTTTTAAATTGATGCAAATTGCGATGCTGTACGGGATTTTGAAGTTTTTATGCTACCTTTAATAAGAAGTAATAACTCGAAATATTGATCTCTTTCATTGATCGAATCGGATAAAATCACAAGAAGCTATTTCTAAATGCGTTTGTTAGTTTTTCTTTCTTAATACAAATTTTTATAATACATAACGTGTCACAATCATACATACATATATTCCCACAACATCCCCGAAGGAACAAGGGAGATTTCGCAATCACATAAATAAATTTCGCGGAAAACTAGGGCCCAGGGGAAGTGGTGTTGGGTATCATATGGTCGGCCCCGTCCGACTATAGCCCACTTTTACTTGTTTAATAAATTTAATAATAAGTTTGAGGCCTTGTTGTTAAAAGGGATCATTTTGCCAGGCTCATAAAACAATACGAGAAATACTTTTAAAACAAATTAAGTCAATATTGGAGTCTTTTTACTTCTTTTTCGCATCAGAACAAAGGCCTAGTTTTGGAATACCATAGCCTTTGGAGGTATTTTTACTCCAATAACATACGATATCAAGCCCTAAATTTTATGCGGCCATCACTAATATAAATACGCTCCTTTGCGATTTCCAACTCCACAAAAAAATTGTGAAGATCCTGTAGCATGATTATAGCGTGAGATCGATTAAGATCCACTAAGCATTCTAGATAGTATACAGTGACACAGAAAAGTATACATACACCCTACAAAAATGCAGTTTAGGCTAAATCGTTGGGTTTTTTACAGCAACAACTGCACTGTGTGGCTCCTTGGTTACAAAATGACCATTATTACACAAATTTATTTTAATCTAATACGTATATTTAATACAATGAAAGAAATTCAATTTTCACAACACAGAAAAGTATACATACACCCCAAGGAAATACGAGTATTATCGTACAATTTATGGAATTAATAGCAAAATTTATAAATTTTTTAGTTTTGGCGAATGTCTCTGGGTGTCTGAGATATATTTTAGAGAAAACAAATAATTTTTGGGGGTTTAATGCCGTTATTTAAGGTCGGACTACTTGTATAGCTCATTAGACCTGACCCTTGCTTAATTCTTTGCGTTTTTAGGTGTTGTACTTTATAAAAATCACAAAATTAATTTCAGATTGCAAATCTTGAGACCGTAGAAAGCTTTGGAGTTGTTATTGATCAAAATATTCCTTCCTGGACGTCGATTAATACACGTTTTTCCTCAAATTTCTCCGGAAGATAATATATTCCGCGGAATTCCTGGCTCAAATTACAACAAAAGGCATTGAATTACCTTGCAATATGGTCCGATACAATCATTGGGCATTAATTGAATCAGAAATGTGAAATATTTTGTTACAAACCTGTTCCCAAAGCTTCCAAAGCAACTAAATATAAGCACTACCAAAAAGCATGAAATTTGTACTGTGAACAATGTCGTTTTCGTATTATGATCATTACCGTCACTATAGGGTCGAAACTTTTTGTATAATTGTACATTTCTGAGTCAATAGATGCCCAAGGATTGTATTGGACCATATTACAAGGCAATTCAATACCTTTTGTATGTAAATTGCGCCAGGAATTTCGCAGAATATATTAACTTCCTGAGAAATTTTAAGGAAAAACGTGTATTAATCGACGTCCAGGAAGGAATATTCTGCTCAATAACAACTCCAAAGCTTTCTAGGGTCTCAAGAGTTGCCATCTGATTCGAATTTTGTGCTTTTTATACCCTCAGCCTTTAGGCTAAAGAGGGTATTTACACTTTGATACGACCAAAAATGTGCCTCATCGAAATAATGGTTTTAGACCCCAAGTATGTTTGTACGATATCCGTTTTAGACAATTTTAAGTAGATCTAGCAATGTCCGTCCGTCTGTCTGTCTGTCCGTCTGTCTGGCTGGCTGGTGCGCACGATAACTCTCGAACGGATCAATCGATTCGGTTCAAATTTTGGGTATCGAAATATTTTGTCCAGATTCGATTTAAGTTCGAAGATGGGCCATATAGGTCCACTCCTTCAGGTACCTCCCCAACAAATGTTAAAAAATTGTCGGAAAACTTGTGTCCACGATAACTCTTGTATGGAATAACCGATTTGGTCCATACTTTGCACATCGTATAATTTCCACCAAGCTTAGATGAGGTTCTAATATGGACTCAATCGGTCTACTCCTTCGGGTACCTCCCACACAAAATTTCGGAAAAGTTCAGTTTAGGACCTGGTCTCGAATCGCTTTGGTTTTTGTTTACGCAAGTTGTATTCGCTGTCCTCTATACGACGCTGTAAGTTTCATTAGGGGCAAGTCCATACTTCCTGAGAAAATAGCCTGAAAGTTACAAAAAAACCCTATGACACCGTGTGTAGTGGTTGGAGCGCAAGATAACTCTCGAACGGATCTGCCGATTCGGTCCAAAATTTGGCTTTCGTAATATTTTGTCCAAACTTAGTTCAAGTTCAAAGATGGATTATATCGGTCCACTCCTTCCGGTACCTGCCCCACAAAAGTTCGAAAATGTTCGGAAAATTTGTGCTTACGATAACTCTTGAAAGAAGTAAGCGATGTGGTCCATACTTTGCACATTATGAAATTTCTACCAGACTTAGATGAGGTTCCAATATGGACTCAATCGGTAAACTCCTTCCAGTACCTCCCACACAAAATTTCGGAAAAGTTCAGTTTAGGACCTGCTCTCGAATCGCCTTGGTTTTTGTTGTAACATCTTGTATTCACTGTCCCCTATACGAAGGTAAAAGTTTCCTCAGGGGCAAGTCCATACTTTCTGAAAAAATAGCCTGAAAGTTGAAAAACAAACCCTATGACACCATGTTTATGGGTGGAAGCGCAAGATAATTCTCGAACGGAAATGTCGATTCCGGCCAAAATTTGGCCTTCGTAATATTGTTTCCAAAGATAGTTTAAGTTCGTAGATTAGCCATATCGGTCCACTCCTTCAGGTACCTACCCCACAAAAGTTCAAAAATATTCGGAAATTGTGCGCACGATAACTCTTGATGGGAGTGACCGATTTGGTCCATACTTTACACATTCTCATAATATCTACCATATATAGATCAGGTTCGAATATTGACTATATTTTTCCACTCCATCCCGTACCTCTCACACAAAACTTTGGATAAGTTCACTTCAAGACCAGCTATTGAATCACTTTGATTTTTGTTGAAGCAACTTACATTCGCTGCCTCAATTACGATGGTAAAAGTTTTTTCAGGGGCAAGTCCATACTCCTTGAGAAAACAGCCCGAAGGGTGTAAAATCCCCCTATGGCACCCCCATGGTCTATGTCGGTCCATTCCTTTAAGTACCTTTTCCGCAAAACTTTTGAACTTTAATCCTAATTAACAATTTTGTCGGTTCATCGACCAAAATTTTGAAACCCCCTAAATACATAAGTTTTTTGTGAAAAAAGTATTTCAATTTGCACAGGCTGAGGGTATATCTCTGTCGGCAAAGCCGACTGATATTTTTTTACTTGTTATAAAGTACAATACCTTAAAACGCAAAAAAATTAAGCAAGGGTCAGCTTTAACGAGGTACATAAGAAATTTGACCCTAAATAACGGCATTTGACTCCCAAAAATTATTTTCTTTTCTCTAAAATATATCTCAGACACCCGGAGACATTCCCCAAAACTAAAAAACGTATAAATTTTGCTACTAATTCCATAAATTTTACGATAATACTCGTATTTCCTTGGGGTGTATGTATACTTTTCTGTGTTGTGAAAATTGAATTTCTTTAATTGTATTAAATATACGTATTCGATTAAAATAAATTTGTGTAATAATGGTCATTTTGTCACCAAGGAGCCACACAGTGCAGATGTTGCTGTAAAAAACCCAACGATTTAGCCTAAACTGCATTTTAGTAGGGTGTATGTATACTTTTCTGTGTCACTGTATATGCATATACTGTCGAACTTCACTATAACGCACACATCTATAAGGAATCTTTTTAGTTAGTTTAACTTCGAATCTGGCGAAGGTACATCATATGTACTTATTTATACAGAAGTCAGTTATTTGCCCCCAATTATAAAATGTATGTTTTAAATATTATTTGTCTTCCATATAAACCATGAATTACAACATAGCATCACATATGCACTTACAACATATGTAAACAAGCATGTACTTAGTTTAAATTCCTACACCAGCAACACCCCTGACATTTAAGTGAAACTTATTGGGCAATGCCAAAAAAAAAGAAACAACATCAACAAAAACTAACTGTTTCTACTACAGACAGCACCTGCCTTTGCAAAAGCAACCATAACTAACAACAACAGTACATACTAACACCTAAATGATGCAAGCAAAAAATGCACAAAGATGCTGACTACAGAATATAACAAAACATGGCACAATCGTTTGTGTCACTAGGATAACAAGGAGAAAGTGGAGGATGGTGTCATACCAACAACCACAATTTCTAAACAACAGAAAGTGCAAAAGAACAACAAATTAAGTGTTTAAATCTCTGAAGAAATTTTAAGAATATGTAATGCACAGTGTTTAAGCACTGCTGACAAAAGCAAAGATGAAATAGAAAACTTTTATGAAGAAATCAACGACTTACTAAGATTAACAAAATCTCACGAAATTACCATTATCCAAGGTGATTTTAATGCGAAAGTGGGAAAACACATGGTTCCTGGAATTACGGGTCAATACGGTTTAGGATCAAGAAACGAAAGAGGTGACAGACTTGTACAATTCTGTCAAGAATACAAAATGATAATAACTAACACCTTGTTTAGCTTGCCTGCAAGACGTCTTTATACATGGAAATCGCCACTTGACAGAAATGACAATGTTATTAGAAATCAGATCGATTATATTCTTATAAACAAGCGCTTTAGCTCAAGCATAAAAAAGACGTCGACATACCCGGGGGCGGACGTGCCATCGGATCATAACCTATTAATGTCTAAATTACGAATTAAAATTTCTGCATATGCTAAGCGGACCAAACAAAAGAAAAAGATTGATATACAGAAACTACAGGATGAAACAGTTCGAGCCAATGTGAAACAACTTTTAAGCCACGAACTAACCTCAGTCAACAATGAAAATGTAGAAAATATTTGGGAATCCATAAAATGCGCCATTAAAACTATTGCTGACAATAATCTGTCCTATACAGAAAAGCCACAAAGAAAAGATTGGATGACAAAACAAATACTGGACTTAATGGAAGAACGGCGAAAATATAAGAATACGAATTACGAACTGTATTACGAAATAAATAGAGAAATACAGATTAATATACGCCATGCCAAAAATGAATATCTTAATGATCAATGCAGAGAAATAGAGAGATTGCAACAATTACATGATGACTTCAATCTTCATAAAAAAATTAAGGAAGCTGCTGGAATATACAACAGAGGAATACCTAAAGTACTATACAATGAACATAATGAACCTGTTTTGGATACTATAGGCAAGAAAAACATATGGAGCGAGTATATAAAAATCCTTTTTACTGACGAAAATTGGTCCATCTACGAAAGGCCGGTAGATCAACAATTATCTGGGACATCTATCACAAGATCGGAGGTTGAAACAGCAGTAAAGGCGCTAAAAGATAAAAAAGCATGTGGACCAGACGAGATACCTTCCGAATTGTTGAAGTTAATTGATGGTGAAAACATTAACCTTCTGACGAAACTTTTTAATTATGTTTACGAAACTAATAAATATCCCAAAGATTGGCTCACATCCATTTTTATAACCATTCCTAAGAAAACTCGTCCAAAATTTTGTAATGACTATCGATTAATTAGTCTAATGAGCCACGCACTCAAAATATTTCTAAAGATTATTCACTCCAGAATTTACCGGAAATGTGAAAATACAATGGGGACCACCCAGTTTGGTTTTAAAGATGGGATGGGAACCCGCGAAGCTTTATTCGCCTTACAAGCGTTAGTTCAAAAATGCCGAAATTCGCAGAAGGACGTGTTCATATGCTTTATTGATTATGAAAAAGCGTTTGACACGGTCCAACATGACAAAATGATAGAGATTTTATTGTCCATTGGAGTAGAAGGCAAGGAGCTTGAATGCATAAAAAGTTTGTACTGGCACCAAACAGCGCAAGTCAACGTCAATGGCGAACTGACTGAAAATATTAATATTTGTAGAGGTGTTAGACAAGGTTGTGTCCTGTCCCCTCTACTTTTCAATATATACGCTGAACGAATATTCAAAGAATCAATAAATGATATCCGGAAAGGAATATATGTAAATGGAACGTTCATTAACAACATAAGGTATGCCGCTGACACCACTCTTATAGCTGATAATATGTCAGGACTTCAAGAACTCGTCAACAGGCTGACCACTTGCAGCGAAAAATACGGTCTTAAAATTAATATCAACAAAACGAAATACATGGTCATCAGTAAACGCCATACATATACTAATGCGGCCCCATTAAAAATTAATGAAATAAATGTGGAAAGAGTCCAAAGCTTTAAATATCTGGGAGTTATAATCAACAACGAATGGGACATTTCTAAAGAAATAGCCTGCAGGATTGAAATGGCTAGAGACACATTCTTTAAATATAAAAAAGTCTTTACAAGCCATAATGTAAACTTAAAAACTAAAATAAGATATATTAAAACATATGTATGGTCTGTCCTATTATATGGCGTGGAAACATGGACCTTAAAATCCGTAGATATGAAAAAACTCGAAGCCTTTGAGATGTGGACATATCGACGCATCCTAAAAATATCGTGGACACACTTCATATCAAATAATGAAGTTCTCAGAAGATTACACAGAGAAAAAGAGCTGTTGAATAACATAAAGAGACGAAAAACATCATACTTGGGACACGTTATGAGAAATCAAAAATACAAACTGCTGCAAAGTATTATCCGTGTAAACTTTGAAGGAAGGCCGACAAGAGGGAGGAAACAACTTCTGTGGATCAACAACATCCAAGAATGGACCGGCATACGTGACGTCATAAACCTGCTAAGCGAAGCTAGAAACAGAGAGACTTTTGCCGATATTATAAACAATATTTAATAATTCAAACTATTGTAATATTATACTTATATTTGCATTTTGGTCGCCAACATTCGAAAATCGAATAGGCAAATAAAGAAGAAGAAGCTACTGTTGTTATAAGAAATGTGATTTCAATAGTTTAAAATTCCAGATAGAAACTAGCAGAAATAGTCTTAAAATCACCATGCTGTTATTTGATAATGAAAGTTTTCGCTTGATCTAACAACAAGACGATTAAATATTTATATTTTTATTTTTTTCTGTATTGGGGCAGCATATCCCGGAATGACCGCTCCGGAGTCTTTTGGTGCGCCCAGTTTGCCACATTCATATCCACCACTCTTGATCTTCGGTGACATGCAATAGATGACGGGAGAGCATCTGAGGGTTTATGACAGGAACTATGTTGCTGCATGCTGCGTGAACACAGCCTCCAGTAAGTCGTCATCAGAAGAATAAAAACTACCCGGCAGTCCCCCTAACTACAACCGCACACACAGCACTTAACACCAACCATTGCTGTTCCAATCGCTGAAAATGCATCCTTTTTGCAATTTATTTACAATCAACTCCGAGGAAAGATATAGGGAATAGTGGATTTCATGAGTGGGGAGAATATCACGGACGTGGCAGTGCAGGAAATGATGCTAAGGCATTGAGGAAGGTTCGAACCAAAAGTGCCGGTGAGGTACTAGCTTTACCGTTACACTAGCTTTACCGATGAGGTACTAGCTTTACCGATGAGTCTGGCTCTGATGGCCAGTATATGGAATAGCAGTCAGGTGTGGAACCACAGAGGTAGAGCTGTCTAACGAATACATACCGCCGTTTAACAACTGTATTCCAGGTTACAGGCCAAACATAAACCCGGTTTTGTATGGTCCAGAGGGGTAAAATGCTGGCTCAGCAGATTGATAGCTCTACGTTTTACACCGTCAAGAAGGTTCACCCTACCAGAATTATCTCCATAAGCGGACCGCCCGATTTCATCACCTCTTAACGCCCCACTTTTATTAATCATGGGAAAGCTAATTGGCCTAGTTTCAGATAGTTTACTAAACACCGTTTCAGATATCTGTTCAAGCCTTCTGATCTTCGGGTAGCAGAAAGGACGTTCCCTGACATCATCACTGCTGCAGCCGCTCGCCATATACATGCTGTGAGACCAAACGAAGTGAGACGAAATTTTACATCAGAGGCGACGGGATTAGCAAATTAGCGCGATAAGCTCCGTCGTGACCTCAGATTCATGGATCTGATACTGGAAGTTAATAGGTTTGTTGATGGTAAGCGGCACAAGTGGCTAATTCATCAGTTGCAACACTGGAGCCGGAATAAGTGATTTGTGGGCAATAGTTATGTCACTATCGAACACTGGAAAAAGTGTTATGTTTGGCGATGATATGATGAGTGGTCGGATGAGATGTGCATGTTATTTTATTCGACAAT
Organism: Musca autumnalis; assembly: GCF_047663935.1. Lineage (NCBI taxonomy): Eukaryota > Metazoa > Arthropoda > Insecta > Diptera > Muscidae > Musca > Musca autumnalis. The sequence continues at coordinate 149,536,585 of NW_027411866.1, read as the reverse complement.
TGGTCGAGCACTCCTGGAGTGACTGGGCGAAGAGGAAAGTACTAAGTCGCATAAGATCCTTTTCCGCCGCAGAGGAACCGCCAAAATTTTGAATAAATGTTGTTGCAAATGCCATTAGGAATCCACCCACATCGTTCCCGAAGTCTGGAAAATGGACAGGGTGGTCCCGCTACTGAAGCCAGACAAGGATGCAGACATAGGTAAATCGTACAGGCCTTTGAGACCTCATCTATCCAGCTGCCGATCATCAGAATGGATTCCGTAAGCAGCCACAACAACAGCGATACATGCCTTTTCCACACATATTAGTCGAGGCCTCAACCGGAGCAAGCCATGTGATAAAACTTATCAAAAACCTTTGATACTGGAAGAACTCCACGCAGTTTGAGCACATCAAGCAGTTTGAAAAGTTGGACAATCAATTATATGTGCGGACGTAAGTGGAATTCCGAAAAAAGTCCAAGCCCCGTCGAGTAAAATAGGTGGGGTTTCATCTCCGAAACTGTTTAACCTCTACCACTTATGTATTCCCCTGTGGTGCAGACAAAGAAAACTTGTTGATCCCATATAACGCGATAAGTGCAACACAAAGGAAAAATATTAAAACCTATAAGAATGCCGCCCTGCGAATTTCCTCCTTATGTCTTTAGTGGACTATCCACACGAAGAGTAAAACATTTTCCCAGTACAGCAACATAATGACATGTTTTCGTTGCACTACTTGTTCGGGTGTCGCCTTGAGAGCCATCCTAATCACCATAAGACCCCCACATCTAGTAAGAGAGGTCCAACGTTACACGACAGAACCACTGGATTAGTAAGCCTATCAAGCAGAATTGAATAAAATTCACACAGATGCAGTCACAGATGCCATAAACAACTATCGTATAAATGCGGTCCTCAGAGAACTTCCCCCTCTATCGCAGCTGAGGAGCGTTAGCTGCCACGACAAACCAGAGTAGTTTTGGCTCAACCTATTCATCTATCTCCAGTAGCCTTATGGTACATAGCTAGATCGACCCATAATTTTATCGACCATAATTTTTAACCAAGAATATATGGGTATTTTTGAGGGAAATCGGACACTTTTTCAAAATGAGCTTTTTTATTTCCTTTATTTTTTGCTGTGGTGATGCTACTTTTTTGACTAGCGGTTCCAGAAATATCACGCCTTGAAAAAGTCAAATTCTGTAAAAACTATATGCAAAGAAATACTCATAATTTATTTAATATCGGTCGAATTAAAAATCGTAGTTTAATTCAAAATAATTTCAAGAAAATCCAGCGCACAATCATTACTTAAAATTGATTTTAAATATAAAATCGCGAAAATTGCATCCGAGCCCACTGTGCAAATTTTTTTCTACTTTTTATTAAATTGCTGATAAAACAACAAAACTTCCCCTCGCAATCCCACGGCGGCCGGTAATATGCACCGGATTGACTCGGAGGAATCTTCGACCAGGGGCCGTCACCTCAACAAATATGTGTTTGTGTTCGTGTATTTTTTCACCATGGGAGCGGCAATTTATCCCGGAATGTATGCTCCGAGCTCTTTTGGTCCGTGTCGGGATAGAGATGAACCCCGGGCCAATATGGATCAGTTCCGTTTGCCAGATCCGCATCCACCACATGTCAACAATGGTGAGATGTAATGGATGTATGGAATGGGTGCATTTTAGTGGGTGATCTGGCCTTAGTATCACCCGGGATTACAGGGATATGTATGTTGCTGCTTGCTGCGTCAGCGCATCGCCCAGTGCGTCTTCTACGTCGTCGTCTGATTCGTCGTCGGAATACGAGACGCCCCCGCAGTCTCCCCAACAACAACAGATGCAGCACCTAACACCGTTAGTTGTTGTTCAACGGCCCGGAAATGCATCTTTCCCGCCGATGAATAGCTGTGCCCGGCGTTATATGCCCGATATTAGTTTGCTTTTAGGGCAATAACCGTCTGGTGCTAGGGGACTTCAGTGCTCATCACGAGCTTTGGTATTCCGTGACAAGATGGGTACGGCGCTGGCTGAGCAAATTGATAGCTCCACGTTTTGCACGGTGAATGAAGTCGCTCCTACGAGGATTAGAGGAGACTGCCACAGCTCGCCAGATATCACTATTGTGTCACCAGTTCTGATAAATGACGTATTCTGGCAATCCTTCATTTCCCTTAGCTCAAACCATTATTTCTGTTAACATACCACCCGATTTCATAACCTCTGAACGCCGTACTTTCCTGAACCATGGGAAAGCTGATTGGCAAGGGTTCAGAGAATCACCGCTTCAGAGAATTGCCCACTCCCACTCAGATCCTCGGGTATCTGAGAAAACTTTCCAGCCGCTCGATACATACATACGTGCTGGTCGAATACCCGAAATAAGACCAAATTTCCCAGCAGAGGCGACGGGACTAGTAGCTGACCCAAAGAGGTGCGCGTGTTATTTTAACCGGCAATTCATAGAGAACCCCGAGAGTGATAGGGCGAAGAGAAGTGTGCTACTCCGTATAAGAAGAGCCCTTCCAGCCGCGGAGGTACCACCACAATTTACGATGAGCGATGTTGCAGATGCCATCCGAAACGCGAAATCATCCAAAGCGTTGGGCCAACACCCAATATCGATGGTAATGCTTAAGCAACTGGATGAACCTGGAGTTGAGTATTTAACAAGTGTCCTCAACCTATCGTTAGTTACCCATATCATACCAGAAGCCTGGAAAGATGGCAGGGTAGTCCCGTTACTGAAGCCTGGCAGGGATGCCTACAGAGGTGAATCGTACATGCCGATTTTTATCCTAGAGGCATTACTCCTGCCCACGATGAGGTGTTTTCCAGTTGCCCAACATCAACATGGATTTCGGAAAATGCATAGTACTACAACAGCAATAGATGCCATATCCACACATATTAGTAGAGGACTGAACCAGAAAAGGCTGTGTGACCGAACAGTCATGGTGGCTCTTGACCTATCGAAGGCTTTCGATACCGTCAACCATGCCAAGCTGTTCGAGGATATAGAGAAGACTAATCTGCAGCCATTTTTGAAACGTTGGGTAATCAAATATATGTGCGGACGCCAGTCGTTTGTGGAATTCAGAAACAAGAAGTCCAAACCCCGTAGAGTGAAACAGGGAGTTCCCCAAGGAGGGGTGATATCTCCGGATCTGTTTAACCTCTACCTTTCTGAAATTCCACACCCTCCAGACGGTATAGAGATCGTGATGTATGCGCATGATTGTACGATCTTGGCGTCGGGTCCTATCATCGATGACATATGTGATAGGTTAAATGTCTACATAGCTGACCTAGTGCAGTTCTTCCATCTGAGGAATATGAAAATATCCACTGCCTTACTGTTCACCACATGGACGGCTGAAATGAGGCTCCCACTGAACATATTGGTCGATGGTGCACTGATTCCGACCACTAACTACCCCAAAATACTGGGTGTAACGTTCGATTGCATGTTTAAGTCGTCCGCGCATGCCACAGCTATTTGCGATAAGACCAGAAGTAGGAAAAGCGTGCTCAAGTCGCTGGCCGGTAGCACTAGGGGAGCTGACAAAGAAACCTTGTTGATCAGCTACAATGCAGTTGGCCGGTCTGTGGTAAGCTATGTGGCGCCAGCGTTGTCTGCAAAGGTTAGCACTACGCGGTGGAAGAAGATTCCAACCTGCCAGAATGCTGCCCTGAGGACTGCAACAGGGTGCCTCCCCATGACACCAGTGGACCATCTTCATGAGGAGACGAAGATTCTACCGGTGCGTCAACACAATAAAATGTTGTCGATGCAGTACCTGCTTGGGTGTTATCGGTGAGCATCCCTGTCACGATTTAGTTAATGCCGTACTTGGAGACCACCCCCCATCCATCGCAGCCGAAGAACGCCAGCTGCCAAGGCAAACACGAGTGGTTAGCCCAGTTAAGATCCGGACGATTCAGCCGCCTCAATTCGTATTGGGCCCGAATCGACGTCACGATACCCAACACCTGTCCAGCATGTGGATTGGGACCGCACGATACACTGCATTTGTTTAGCTGCCCAGCTAACCCCACTCACCTGTCTCCTGATTCCTTATGTACGCAACCAGTCCAGGTTGCAGAATTCTTGAATCTGGATACAGACGAACCTGATAACTGAAATAATACACGAACGAACACATTTGCGTTGCTACAACAACAACAACAACAAAACATAGTTTTTAAAGAATTTGAATTTTCAAGGCGGGAAATCTCCGGAACCGTTAGTCAAAAAATATACTAAAATGTTTTGCTGACGAGCAGCATCAACATAGCAAAAAATAAAGGAAATCAAAAACCTTATTTTGAAAAAAGTGTCCAATTTCACTTAGAAATCCCCATATATAGATTTTTTCAGAGTATGTTACAAGTTTGAATCATTTCTCAACACTGTGCTGAACATATGTGTTGCATAAAGTTTGTCTAACAGTAATTTGAAACCTCCCAAGTCTTCCTACTCCAGCCACCATATAAGAGTATTTAAAATATTGTTGGTATTTTTGCACCCAAACAATGTTTGCCAAACTAAAGCAAAATACACAACACCACCAACAACAACAAAAACGAAACAACTTTCGATTGCCTAAAACAACCTTTGCTCCAACTTTCATGTGTGCATATTGTTCTTCTATTCGTATTTTTGGTATTTTTTGGCAACGTTTTTATCGCAAAACCAAAGATTTTCAATTTCCATGCAAATCACATTTTGGTAATAGAATTTAAATCTACTTTTTATGAGATTTCTTTGGTTTTAATTTCATTGGGCCTATACTAATGTTACTAACTAAAGACTAAGTGGTGTCATTGTGGCTCCCTGACTGCTGGCAAGCCTAACTGCCTGCCTGGTTGCATACAATATTGATCCAATAAATATCTTCTTGTTGTTATTTGAGGGTAGGGTTTGGTATTGCATTGCTTTGGCTTGAAACTTCATAGAATTTGTCTTGTGGTTGGACAATGAGTGTAAAATGCCAAATGTATAATGACACACACTTCGGTCATATAAAGTGCATCTGTTGCATATTTCGGTTGCATTTCTTGGAAGGACGACAATATTTCATTGATTGCTTAAATGATGTAAATCGACTTAAGGACATAAGCTTGTAGTGATTGAAAAATAATGAATTCAAGCAAATAAAAGGTAATCATTCCGTTTGGCGACAGAGATATACCCTCAGCATGTAGCAAACCGAATATCGATTCGTTTATGTTTTTATGATCTGAACTTTTCTACGAGGGCTGCACGATGACTATCTTCCTAACAATGAAAACTTACCATCAAAAATAGTTTTATTGTTTTCTTAAGTAGTGTATGCTCAAACCAATTGCTCAAGCACTTTTTCCACTCCGATTGAGACCACGTCTTTTTATACCCTTCACCATAATATGGCGACCCTAAAAAGTATGTATATTCTTGATCAGGGTAAAATTCCAAGTCGATATAACCATGTCCGTTTGTCCGTCTGTTGAAATCAAGACACAGTTCGCAATTTTTAAGATAGAGGTTTGTCATTTGGTATAGAAGTTTCTATTACTCCTCGAATGTTTGGTATTGCAAATGGGTTATATCGGTACACGATTTGATATAGCCCCCATAAAACGGAACCACCCGATTTTCGGTATTTTGATTGTGTTAGCCTCATTATCTCACCGAAATGGCTGAAATTTGGTACTTGGTCTTCGTTGGGGTTAAAACACTTTTCCCCAGAACTTTGTCGGTATAGGTCCACGTCTTCATATAGCCCCCATAGAACGGTACCTCCCGATTTTCGATATTTTGAAGGTTGTGGCCTCAATATTACTTCGAAATTGTTGAAATTTGTATTTAGTCCTAATTTAGGGTATAAAGCTTTCCATATGAAATTTGTCGGTATTGGTCCACGCCTTCATTTAGCCCCATTTAACGGTACCACCGTATTTTCGGTATTTTGAAGTTTGAGGCCTCAATATTCCTCCGAAATGGCTGATATTTGGTATTTAGTCTTCACTTGGGGTATAAAATTGTCCATATGAATTTTGTAGGTATGGGCCCATGCCTTAATATAGCCCTCATAGAACGGTACCTCCCAATTTTCGGTATTTTCAAGGTTATGGCCACAATAATTCATCAAATGGCTGAAATTTGGTATTTAGTCTTCGTTGGGGGTATTTAACATTCCCCTCTTAAGATGTCGATATAGGTCCACACCTTCATATAGCCCCCATAGAACGGCACACCCCTGTTTTCGGTACATTGTAGGTTGTTTCCTCAATATTCCACCGAAATAGCTGAAATTTGGTATTTAGTCTTCGTTGGGGGGTTCAAAACTTTCCACCTAAAATTTTTAGGTATAGGTCCACGCCTTCAAATTGCCCCAAAGAAGTATATCTCCCGATTTTCGGTATTTTGAAGGTTGTGGCTTCAATAATCCACCGAAATGGCTGAAATTTGACATTTAGTCTTCATTGGTGGTATTCAACTTTCCCCCTCTAAATTTGTCGGTAATATTCCGCCGAAATGGCTGAAATTTGGTATTTAGTCTTCGTTGGGGGTGCAAAACTAAAATTTGTAGGTATACTTCTACGCCGTCGTATTGCCCCCATAGAACTGCGCCTCCCGATTTTCGGTATTTTAAAGGTTGTGGCTTTAATATTCCTCCGAAATGGCTGAAAGTTGGTACTGAGTCTTGTTATTTGGTCATATAAAACTTTCCCTCCGAAATTTGTCCGTACAGGGACACGCCTTCATACAGCGCCCATAGGACGGTACCTCCCGAATTTCGGTATTTTGAAAGTTCAGTTTTACTTCGATACAACTCGTGGTGGAGGGTATAGCAAGTTCGGGCGGGCCGAACTTAATGCCGTTCTTACTTGTTTATTGATATGCTGGAATCAAATGAAGTCGTTGGATCCCTAGATAGGGCTGTACGGTGGATGACCCATCAATTCCACGTTTTGTAAGGCCAAACAGGCGCTGGTTTGAATCGATGTGTGAGTGCTCGCATTGCCATGATTCGTCTTCTCTTGATCGTTTTTCGAATTTCTCAGCAGGCTTCAGGCAAACAAATTATAGAGTACCACTCAGAATTAACCGTCCTACATTTCTTAAGCTGTATAGCCATCTTATGGTCAGTTTTGCCGAAGAAACAGGAGTGCTTCGGAGTGTTTCATACGTGAGAATTTTTCGGGGGATTTGGCTCGCTTCGAAGACCTAAATAGTCGATTCCTGTTTTCTTACGGGCTCCTAAGCATAGATCCAAAATTTGTCGTCTGTGATGATCATATAAACGTCGTTTGAAGCACCGCGATCGGTTTTATTCACATTTTCTTTGCTCCAATCCACGAGAGCTTTTCTTGAGCGATTGACCAATTTTGCCGGAACTAACGAGAAAAATCCATTTTTGCGGCCATCTGTTCACGCAACATCAAATGTAATTGGTGGAAGAAATGCCGAAGGATGCGTCTATCTCACGGTATATAACATGGCGATCTTGCATTATCCGCTAAAGCACGGCTTAATTTTTCTGGCACAACGACCTTTTAAACCAGGTTTTCATGGTATAGGCCTTTATCGCTAAACAAAGATTCAATTTGATCGATGCATTATTGCTGTAATTATCCACGTCGAAAATTGTGAAAAAAATCGGACGAAAATGTTCAGCAGTGAATTCCATTCTTTTGCAAATTGATTATTTCAATTCCCAGTTAACAACACAACACATGGGGCTGGATACTTGTTCTATGAAAATTTTAAATGAAAAATTATTCTTTTATAATTTTTTCATTTGACAGTTTTGTCTTTTATAAAAGTTTTCATTTCACATTTTCATAGAAACAGAATTGAGCCCATGGTCGTATGACAAACAGTCCTGAGCACTTTCAGGCTAAAAAATGTCAAACTTTCCAAAAAAAATTGTCAGATGGCCCCTGGCATTACGCGGTGTTGCCTAGGCCAGATAGTTTTCATGCAGGGTAGGTGGTCTGTTTACGGAGACAATAATCGGAAAATGGCTAAGCCAAGGGAAATAACGGGTTATCAGGACACGTCATTTATGATTTTGGGTACCACAATGGTGATTTCTGGCGAGCTGTGGCAATCTTCTCTTATTCTCGTAGGATCGTCTTCGTTCAAAATGTGGACCTATCAATTTGCTCGGCCAGCGCTGTACTTCTCTGGTCATTTCCTAGGAAGGAATGCCAAAACTAACAATGAGCATTGAAATCTCCTAGTACCAGACAGTTATTGTCTTCCAAAGCGAACTAATGTTAGGAATTATATCGAAATTCACAGTCATTCATCGGCGGTATGTTCACATTAGGCAGCTCTAACTCGGCAGGGTCACTAGAGACAAGCTCAAGCGAGATAGGTCCGTGCTAGAGAGAATGGTGTTTTTGAGGAGACTGTTGTGTCTCGTATTTCGACGACGAAGTTTTTTGGCGCAGAAAGCAGCTACATAACTCCATAACTCCGATCGCAGTAGTCCTGAAGGCGACTTGAAAGTGCACCCATTCCAAGGACGAAGAGAGTTCGGAGCAGGCATTCCGGGATATATTTCCGCTTCTATGGCGAAAATTATATACGAACACAAACACATAATTGTTGAGGTGATGTCCCCTTCTCCGGCTCATCCAGCTTTTTAAAAATGACCATGAAAAAATATGAAGAAGAATGGCTTTCGCAACGACATCCATTGTAAATTGTGGCGGTTCCTTCTCTGCGGAAATGCAGACATGGTACTCGTCTCTTCGAGCTGTACTTCAAAACTGGTGGTTGCTCGCCAAATTGTCAAATAAAATAAATTACGCTCCTCATACGAGCCGTCAGCCATTCGTCGCCAAAGGTTAATGAAGGTCTATTTTCTTTCTTTCCAGGGTTCGGGAGTGATATAACCGATGATTATAATTCACTAATTCCGACTCCACTGTTAGAACTCTTCAGATGATATAGTCACTTGTACCGCTTGTGCTCACCAACCAACCCATTACCTTCCAACGTCAGCTCCCTAACTCTGGGGTCACTAGGGTTGACTTGACGAACTTCATAACACTCAATTGTCATTCTTGCCACCACTGATGTTCACAGCGTTGTAACCATCAAATCGCTGTAAGCTGCAACTGTTATTGAGTTTAGTTTCCTGCACCGCCGCAACCATGATTTTCTACCAACTCATAAATACAATTATTCGATCTTCACTCGAGATTTAAGTTGCAACAATGATAAAAATGATGTATTTGCAATGATTAAATGCTGCGTTTAAGGTTGCTGTTGGAGAGACTGTCGTGTCCTGATGACTCAGGTAGTGAACATTTTTGCCTATTAAAGTTCACACACAAACCAATTTGATTTTTTTTTTTCGGAACACTACTATGAAATGAAAAAACTACATATATTCTCAAGAAATTATTTCCTGTTGCACGAATGAAAGTGATATCTAGCGAAGCCCACACACATCCAACCAATATGCTACGATCGTTTCGCTGGTGGTTTAAGCCAGCTCATCAGGCATATTTAGATGTGGTGCTAGACAAAGGCTGAGTTTGAAAACTTGTATATATACTAAACTTATTGCAAATTTGCAGTTGTGAAGTATTTTTGAAGCATTTTTTACTATCAAGTCAGCCTAATGTCTCTGGCCTTCCTAGAATCCTTCTTTAATACACACACAATCGAAGACTTTTCTTCATGAATTGTAATGCCTTCCAGTTTTTATTCCATTTAAATATTCCATTTAAATATTGAACGCCCCCCGTCAGGGGTAACAATCTTGAAGCGATGCGGGGGCTTAGGTCACAATTTTCTGTGCTCGACATGTCATTCTGAATGACGACCTAATATTCATTCTATATGGCATCCTGTACATTCTGAATGAAGACCTAGTATTCATTCTACATGACATCTTGAACACAGAAAAGTGTGACTGACCAAAGGTTATCCACTTTTGTCACAACCCAAGCAGGCGAACTGATAATCCACAGCTCACCTTTAGGTGAGTGACATATATATACACTTTTAAGATCAAGGTGATGGAGTTGTGCCGAGGATCTGAATGGCCGACAAGTGTCTAAAGAAGTCTGGTCGCTAGCAACTCCCCCTCGACGCCAGGGCACGGGTCGGGGGTACTTATAATTAGCCTAGTCTGCGCAAGCCGTCACTGCGTACGATGGTCCATCCCCTTACGGCACACTCGTGGGAACAATCTATGGAAAAAAATACTAAAAAAACAAACAAAAACCAAACCAAAACTACCCCTCGGATGCAGTGTGGCAACTCTTCCGAGGATGAACTTTTAGCCTCCAGCCAGGAGCTGGCAGCTAGCCAACCAAGTGTAGTCAGCACTGCAAACAGCTCTGACTCACTTCAGCAACATAAAACAAACACACAAACTCTGACCGTCACTGAAGATGGTCAGTCTAACAAAAAGAAAAAAAGCCCGTCCGACGTTCGTAAGGCCCTGTACCAGAAGGCAAAGTATATTCTCAGCAAAATTGCTAAGAATGCTGCAGAAGGTACAGTCCATGAACGGGATGAAGAAGACAAAATTACCTACACCAAAATCGTAGAGGAATACGAAAAAGCTAAAGCCTCTAAAAATGATCAACCAACATCCTCCAAGCGTGAACGCTCTCGCACAGAGGACAACAAGCCCGCAAAGAGGAAAAAGTTAAAGCATAACACCACTGCCTCTTCAACAATAAAACGCCCATTCAACGAAGTCGTTAAGGATAACCTGATGGTTGCCGTGGCCAACGACAAGAATGACAAGCTGTCCCCTATCACCACAGCGGAATGGGGCATGGTAGAAACAAAGTTGTCAGAACAAGTTATGGAACATGTTTTCGCAAACGACGATTCTCCTGTGCCCCATTTCGACTCTAGCGAGGTACACCGTGGTTATAGCGTAATCAAATGCATGGACGAGTTCTCAAAAGGATTCTTGGAGGAATGTATCGCAAAGATCAGCGATGCCTGGGAAGACATCAGCCTGCGGCTGATACCAGCCCAAGATATCCCTATGAGACCTCGAGCCAGAGTTTGGTTGCCCAAGATAGACTGCGACGGCCCCAAATTACTGCAAGGTCTGGCGAAAATGAACAAAGACGTTCCAATGGATGAATGGTCTGTAATCGCCATAGAACCACCCAATAATAATAGCATGAGCTTGGTTCTCTCGATAACAGAGGCCGGAGTAGAGGCATTGGAGAGACTAGGCAACAAACTGTTCTTTGGCGTAAGGGAGGCCAAAGTTAAGATATTACGCCCACTTGGCCCGAACGGAGAAGACGATGGTGTTGACGTCGACGATGCCGAAAAGCTGCTCGATAATATGCAGCTAGAGGGGCCATCCACATCATCCCCTCATTAAACTATGCTTAAGGTCGTTCAGATCAATCTGAAGCACTCTAGGGTAGCTTCAGATAACCTGAGGATCCTTCTGGTGGAGAAGGATCTAGACATAGGCATTATACAAGAACCATACGTCTTCGAGAATGAAGTAAAGGGACTTGATAGCAGAGAATACAATACATTATACATGAAGGATAAAGGTAAGCCAAGATCATGTCTAATTGTTAAAAAAAACATAAATGCATTTCTGTGTCCTCAGTATAGTACAGCGGACTTCACCGTGGCAAGAGTGGAACTGAAAAATGGTAAACAGTTCTTTATCGCATCCTCTTATATGGCCCACTCAAGGGAAGCACCACCAAGCGAGGTCTGGGACACCTTGGGGGCCATACACCCACACAACACCATTATCATTGGCTGCGACGCAAATGCAAGACATACCCTGTGGGGTAGCTCTGAAATCAACGACAGAGGTGAGTCAGTTTTAGATTTCATTAATACTAACAATCTCACTATATGCAATAGAGGTACTAACCCAACCTTTGTATTTCCAAGCTCGGATAACTTTAGGGGATGGCAAGATGTCATTGATCTAACCTTAGTATCCGATAAACGACATATTGAAATTGCTAATTGGATGGTATCCGATAAGAATTCTTTCTCAGATCACAATTGGATACTATTTAATATATCTGAAAAAGAAACGCCAACAAATTGCTTTCGCAACCCCAAAAGAACAAACTGGGAGAAATTTAATAGGGTTTTAAAAGATAAACTCCCCAGCTCTCCTCAAAAAGGCGACACTACAACATGTATTGACAAAGCTGTATCTATTCTGGAGAAATCACTAGACACAGCCTTTAAAGTATCCTGTCCAATGACACGATCGATAAAACACTATCCACCATGGTGGACATCCGAACTCTCTAAACTGCGTAAAGAGTCACGGAAAGCTTTCAATGCCAGCTACCAAAGCGGATCCTGGCAGTCATACAAGGATAAGCTAAAGGAATACAAAAAAGCCATAGCCAAAGCAAAAAAGCAATCATGGGTTGATTTTTGCGGATCGTTAGAAAATACCAAAGATACAGCCAGACTAAGCAAAGTTATGGCAAAAGGTCATTCGAATCCTACCTATATAAAGAGAAACAACGGCACCTGGTCCGAAAACTCAGCCGAATCTCTTGAAATCCTTCTTACCACGCACTTCCCCGGCTGCTCGGACAGTACCGAAGAAATGCGACCCATTACAGCTGTAGATAAAAACAACAGTGAAGTTGATAAGATAATAAGTCCGAGTAAAGTCACGTGGGCTATAAACAGCTTCTCCCCCTACAAATCTCCAGGACCAGATGGAATCATACCAAAAATGCTACAATGTGCAGAGGAAATAATAAATCCTTGGCTAGTATACATCTATAGTAGATGTATCTCCCTTAACTACGTTGCAACGAGTTGGAGACAGGTAAAGGTTGTCTTCATACCCAAAGCGGGAAAACGTAGTCACGAAAATGCTAAAGACTTCAGACCAATAAGCCTTTCATCATTTCTACTTAAGACGCTCGAAAGACTCATCGACGTGTATATTCGAGAAAAGATGGAAAACTCAAACATCATATCTTCTAGCCAACATGCCTATATTAAAGGGCGCTCGACGGATACAGCCCTACACGAAGTCGTTAGGACTATAGAGAAGTCCTTAGAGCACAAACAATTTACTCTAGCTGCTTTCCTGGACATAGAAGGTGCCTTTAACAACGTCAGTACATCAGCTATAAAACAAGCACTAGATAACTTCGGCGTGGAATCACTCATCAGTAGTTGGATTACCACCATGCTGCAAAGCAGAGTTATTAATGCCACACTGGGAAACAGTACACTGTCAAAGCACGTGAACAGAGGAACTCCACAGGGAGGAGTTATCTCGCCATTACTTTGGCTCCTTGTCATCAACGAAATTCTCAATAAACTTGACCACATGGGGATTAAGGTGGTTGCCTATGCGGACGATGTGGTAATACTCGTCTCTGGTTTGTTTCCGACCGTAATAAGTGACATTATGAGCGGAGCCCTGAGATCGCTAGATACTTGGGCCACAAGATGTGGTCTGGGAGTGAATCCAGGGAAAACTGAGATGGTGCTATTCACTACAAAGACCAAATATGCAATACCTAATCTCCCAAGACTGCGAGGTCAAGAAATACCCCTATCAGATCATGCCAAGTACCTAGGAATCATCCTAGATTCTAAGCTGTCATGGAAACGTAACGTGGAACACCGTGCTCACAAAGCAACTGTTGCATATTACGCATGTCGCAAATTGTTTGGAAGCCGATGGGGCCTCAAACCTAAAATGGTGTTATGGATGTACACCAGCATAATCAGACCAATTCTCACTTATGGAGCACTAGTGTGGTGGCCAGCAGTGGACAAGAAAATAACACAGAAAAAACTATACAGCATACAAAGATCTGCATGCATCGGGGCAACAGGGGCGATGCGAACGTGTCCGGCCGAAGCCCTCAATATAATGATGCACATTTTGCCAATTGATTTACACATCAAAGCAACAGCAACATGTAATGCAGTAAGACTCCGAGCTCTAGGTATGTGGAGAGACAGAACTTACGGACATGCGTGCATGCTTCAACAACTTCCGCGAGAAATAACAACCACTGCTGATTACTGCGTACCTACATTGGATTTTGATCAGCCTTTTGCAATCAAATTTCCAAGCAGAAGAGAATGGAGTAATGGATCACCATTGATAGCATATGACACTAAGGTATACACGGACGGCTCCAAGATGAAATGTGGAGTCGGATCCGGTGTGTTCTCGGACGAAGCAAACATACACACATCTACAAAGCTACCTGAGTACTGTAGTGTCTTTCAAGCGGAGATACTGGCAATAAAGGAGGCCTGTATTGAACTTTTACAGCATCACACAGCAAACTCAATAGGAATCTTCGTCGACAGTCAAGCGGCGCTCCTTGCACTAAAATCCAACGCTGTCACATCAAAGCTAGTGAAAGATTGTAAAGAAGAACTTGCCAAACTAGGGCGTCTGTCAAGAGTAGTTCTCACCTGGATCCCGGGCCACAAGGGACTTGTTGGGAATGAAAAAGCAGACGAGTTAGCTAGAGCAGGATCCGCCTCTAACGAACTCCCAAAGGCATCAGTCGCAATTCCAATGGGAGTAGTTAAAGGGGATATCTTCAAACACTATCTATCACTGGCTGAAAGTAGATGGGACAAAACGGCAACATGCAAGATATCAAAATTAACGTGGCCTCAATACAACGCCAAACGAACTAAGTTCCTAATCAATCAAACGCGACGGAACCTTGCAAGACTTATTACAGTGTTAACCGGTCACTGGGCAATTGGTAACCATGCAAAACGTTTAAATCTACCGCACAATGACCACTGCCGTAGCTGCGGGAATGAAGAAGAGGAGGAAACTGTTGAGCACCTCCTCTGTTCCTGCCCTGCACAAATGCAACGACGATTCAAAGCTCTAAGACAACCGTTCCTTCGTGATATCACAGAGATAACAGAAGTAGGTCTGGGAGACCTTCTGCGATTCCTCAACTCATCAGGCTGGATTTAACTGTCAACATGCAACAACGAAATAGCAATCTCTGAACGAGTGGTGTGGTTTTTCAAAACGGTATCTCTAACATACTAATTGAGGCTATAAAGTATGGCCACCACGTAAACCAACCAACCAACCAACCTAAATATTGAACGCACAAACCACTTTTTATTGATATGATATTTGGAATAAAGTTATATATGATATAAATTGATATATCTGTGGTTTTCATGGAAACCGACATAAGTCTAAAAATCAAAATTTTCATGAGAGCGAAACAATATTTTTTTGTAATATTTGCTACACGCCGATGATTTTGTTTTGGTTTTTTTCTTACATATCCATAAAGCATGACATAAAAAATGTTAGGAATAAACAATTTCTCAATTTTTTTATAAATGTATTTTTTATTAATTTTTTTTAAAAACGTATCTTTGATCGTGCGTTTTATTTCTTGCACAGAATGACACATTTTTATTTATGTTGTTTTCTATGAAAAAGAGCGGAGGAAAATGGAAAGCACATGTCGTAGTACACTTGTGTTGTTTTTCGGTGCAATTTATGTTACAAATTATAACCTAATCTTCATAGAAATAAAAAAAAACATCTTTGTGTTTATTTCAGCTTGAGTCCATATTTTGTTGTAATTCAATTGTATGAATAACAACAAAATATTTTAAATTGATTAGTTGCGGGCGAAGGGTAGGGAATACTATAGTTTCAGTTGTCACCAAACAACTTCATCAGTTCCCTTTTTCGCCGACTCTGTATCGATAAACAGGTCAATAAAGCCATCTAGCAAATTAAATAGAATGAGAAATTTGCTGTATGACCAGCGTTGCCGACAGTTTTTGGTCGGAAATCGTCAACAAAATCGTCAAATCGTCAACAAAATTTGGAAAATCGTCAAAAAATCGTCATCATGATCCAAAACTAGGTTTGGTTGCCGTTTAATGCGATTTTTTAGCCGATAGGTTTGTCAATGAGACTGACAACATAAAATATATAACCCACAGCAATAAATATAACCCAATCGTACATGTTTGTACGCGTTTTAAGAACCTATTAATCTTGCCTTAAGGCGAAACAGACTGTTAAACAAACTTTTTTATAAAAAAATTTAACTGTCAAAGTCAAAATTTCGATTTTAACGAAAAAATTGACTTTTTTTTTGTCAAAAAATCTGGCAAAAAAAATTTTTAAAAACTGTCTCGCTTAAGGGCAAGCCTTTTATTTATTTAATAAGCTCACCAAAATATGTGAAAATCGGTCAATTCGGTTTCGAGCTATCGTTGGCACCTACTTCAAAAATGTCATTTCGAGAAAAACGCGTTTAACGTATCTATGCTACAAACAAATCTCAAGAAATTGTTTCCTTCTTGAATTTTTTTGTGGCATACTCTTGCTTGACTGTTTGTCGTCGGTATACGTACATTTGGTCGATGGGCAGTCGAAAATCGACAAAAACTCTCATTAAGGCGGCCATCAGACCATCTGCTTTTTCACATGTATGTTGTCACTTTGTGTATACTAATATACAGAACAGCTGATGTCATACATGTGAAAAAGCATATGGTCTGATGGCGGCCTTAAGAGGACATGGGTCGGAAGTATTATATCTCGAAAAATTTTCAAGGAAGATTTTCATTCATTAACAATCCTACATGAAAATTTTCAGTTGATGTAAATCCAAGATGAGGCAAAAACTATGAAAATACCTCTATTCCAGATATGTGCCTAAATAAAGCCAATCCATCTCGAAATTGTTAAAAAACAATAAAATCGCTCATGAAACCGAGTTTGGAATATTGCTTTCCTTAAAGACATTCGTGAAATTCTGGTCAAAATATAGTTATCATGTTTTATTTCATGCAATTCGGGATTACCCTACCTTTCGCCCGCAACTAATCAATTTCATATCCACTTTAAAATATTTTGTTGTTATTCAAACAATTGAATTACAACAAAATATGGACTCAAGCTGAAATAAACACAAAGATGTAAAATCCTGCAGTCCAACAATAAAAAAAACATTTGATAAAAATTTGTATTTCAAAAATGTTATCAGTTTTTGTAGGTGATTGTCAAATAATGAGCGAAGACGAGAATAAACTAAAACAAAATCCAAATATTCTTCATACCGATATTAATTAGAAATTGTGGGCGGTAGTATACGTTATTCATTATAGATATATAACACGCTTTAAAAATTTGATGGATTTGTACTGTTTATTAATTAAATACCCTAAGGAAAAGATCGATATCGGTGCCCCGTGCAAGAGTTATCGTGCATACCATTTAAGTGAAATTTTTAAATATTGGGGGAAAGTACCGGAAGTTGTAGCCCATCTTCGAACTGAAACTAAGTTTGGACAAAATATGACGAAGGCAAAATTTTGGACCATATCCGTTGATTAGGTCGAGAGTTATTGTGCTCTCCTGAGACTACATATTGTGCCATAGGGATTTTTACAACTTACGGGCTGTTTTCTGAACAAGTATGAACTTGACCCTGAAAAAACTTTTACCGTCGTAATTGAGGCAGGGAATGCAAGTTGCTTCAACAGAAATCAAGGTGATTCGAGAGCAGGTCGTAAAATTAACTTATCCGAAATTTTGTGTGGGAAGTTTCCAAAGAAGCGGACAAATATAGTTCATATTCGAACCTGATCTAAATCTGGTAGATATGATCAGGTTTGCATATGGACCAAATCGGTTACTCCCTTCAAGAGTTATCGTGCGCAGAAATGTTCGGAATATTTTCGAACTTTTGTGGGGAGAGGTACCGGAAAGACTGGACCGATATAACCCATCTACGAACTTAAACTAAGTTTGGACAAAATGTTACGAAAGGAAAATTTTGGAGCGAATCGGTTGATCCGATATCGTGCGCTCCAACCAGTCAGACAGACGGACGGTCATGGCTAAATTAACTTCAAATTGTCTATTCTTTTCAGGCGTGAGGTCATTCTTCCCCATAAATGTCCCGGCCGTTTAGATAAAGTAGTTAAATTCCCTGCCGACGAATATTTTCACTAAACACTTTCTTGGAATTCTCCCTGATAAGCGTAACAAGTACTACCTATGACAAAGATTTCGAATATATCCAAAACGAACATTAAGCCCACGGAGAATAATTTTTGTTAACTTCAATTCCTTCATACACACCATTTTTCGCAATGTCAAACGATCATCTTTTCCACTTTTTGGCTGACTTCTGTTATTTTTCATTTTCTTTTAGGTGACCACCAAGGTCTTTTATATTTTTGACACTTTTCGCAAAGTATCAATACATTTAGTAGTGCTCAGATATGCTGATTATATTAAGTTAATTTTAAAACATTTTAAAATGTAATTTAAATGATTAACTACGAAAAGAAAATAACCTACCTGCTGATAAATGACCAATTTTCCAACCAAGTGACACAAATAGGTAATGGCAAAAAAGCGCAAGACAAAGTAGTTGCCACATCTAAGCCATGGGCAATGTGCTAATAAGGTTTAATTACAATGCAAACGACAGGATATCATTACAGCTGAACCGCTGGCTACATAAACCATGCTTAGCTCAGCAGGCAAAGATGAAGGACAGAACATTGTTGTGTACTGACTGACTGTGAACAGCTAGCTCTAAGAATAGTGGCAAACAACAATGGTTTGCTTGTGGAGTTGCATACCTGTGGTTTAAACTTTGTTGTTTTTTTACTACCACAACTCATTGTTGTGGCTAACGTAAAAGTGAAAGCCAGCCATATTATAATTCCCCAACGTTAATCTTCATTACCGACTATAGTGGTTATCACTACCAGTTAGGGTTGTTATTAACTCTGTTGGTATTCCATCATAAGCTCTGATAAGTGTCTAGAATATAAATTTTGTTGCAAATGAAGCTTTGTCTTAGATAAGCAGTTTTTTCTAGGGGTTTTCTAGGTTTGCTGAAATTAAAACCAATTGAAAGAGTCCTTCCACTTTCTATGGCAACGATGCTTCGTCAAAACATTGTTATGGCCCTTTGCACTTCATAATGATGTTGAATATCCTGTCGGCGTTAGTAGTTTTGAAAGGTGTCAAAAAATATCAAAGACCATGGTGGTTGTCGTCTAAAAGAAATTGGGGTATAACAAAATTCAGCAAAACAGTGGAAAAGAAATTCTTTTGATATTGCGGACAGTGGTGTGCAAGAAGGGAATTGCATTAATATAAAATTATTTTCTGTGGACATAATGCATCTTTGCCATGGTTAGTGCTCGTTACGTTGATCAGTGAGATATCTATATCGAGAATGTTTGTTTAAATGAATCCACAATCCTATCATTCAATTTCTTTTAGTGTTGAATTGGAGGGTTGTTATCCACTTTTTCTTATCGCGAACCGACATAATCCTCACAGTGTATTCTTGGTCAAGCGACATAGATATGGTAGTGATTTCCTACCAATATAATTTGATATAGGTTTGCAGTCAGGGTACCGAGTCTCTTATAACGGAGACTCGTTGATACCTGGGCGCCTCAACGAGTAGCAAGCTTAGGTGTCAAGCCCTAATCATGGTAGTAGAGGGCTATGCCATGATTGTCATCAGCTCCCCCAGTCACAAATCTTCTTATGGATAAACAAAAATTAAAAAAAAAACAACAAGTAAAAAGTATCAGTCGGCTTGGCCGACAGAGATATACCCTCACCCTGTGTATATTGAAACAATTTTTCCCAAAAAACGTATGTATTTAGAGAGGGTTAACAATGTTGGGCGTATGATTACGACAAAAATGTTGATTAGGATTAAAGAGCAAAAAAGGAATGGATCGACATTGACCATTATGGAAGTTAATCTCCAGCCACTACATATGGTGCCATAGGGGGTGGATTTGCCCCTCAAAGAACTTTTACCATCGTAATTGAGGCAGCGAATGCAAGTTGCTTCAGCAAAAATCAAAGTGATTCGATAGCAGGTGTTAAAGTGAACTTATCCGAAATTTTGTTTGGGAGGTACCGGATGAAGTGGACAAATATAGTCCATATTTGAACCTGATCTATATCTGTTAGATATATTAGGATGTGTAAAGTATGGACCAATTCGACCACTCCCTTCAAAAGTTACCGTACGAACAAATTTTTCGAACATTTTTGAAATTTTGTGGGGGAGGTACCTGAAGGAGTGGACCGATATGGCTTATCTTCGAACTTAAACTATGTTTGGACAAAATATTTCTAAGGCCAAATTTTGGACCCAATCGGCATCCGTTCGAGAGTTATCTTGCGCTCCAACAACCTCACACCGTATCATTGGGGTTTTGCAACTTTCAGGCTTTTTTCTCAGGAAGTATAGACTTGCCCCTGATGAAGCTTGTACCGTCGTAGGGGGGAAGTAAATACAAGTTGCTAAACCAAAAATCAAAGCGATTCGAGAGCAGGTCCTAAACTGAACTTATCCGAAATTTTGTGTGGGAGGTACCCGAAGGAGTGGACCGATTGCGTCCATATTGGAACCTCATCTAAGTCTGGTAGACATTTCACGATTTGCAAAGTATGGACCAAATCGGTTACTTACTTCAAGAGTTATCGTACGTACAAATTTTCCGAACATTTTTGAACTTTAGTGGGGGAGGTACCGGAAGGAGTGGACCGATATAACCCATGTTCGAACTTAAACTAAGTTTGGACAAAATATTACGAAAGCCAAGTTTTGGACCGAATCGGTTGATCCGTTCGAGAGTTATCGTGCGCTCCAGCCAGCCAGACAGACGGACGGACATTGCTCAATCGACTTCAAGTTGTCTGAAACACATTTCGTCCAAACATACTTGGGGTCTAAAACCATTATTTCGATGAGGCACATTTTGCCCGTATGTATATATACCGTGTATATACCCTCGTTAGCATAAATGCTGAGGGTATAAAAACTAAATCCCCTTGATAACGATCACTGCTACGACCAGGGACATCGCTGCACCCAGTGCAACTAACGAAAATATGGACGGGGACGACTGTTCCACTCCGACTCTGGACAGAGTTTGCGACTCCATCAACACACAGAGTAGGGAATTACTCAATATTTTTAGGGAAAGTGCGACCCTGAATCTGAGCCGGGAAAGCTCTCCTGTTACCAACTGGGAGGATATTGCCCTGTCAGATGATGATATCCCATCGCAGACGAGCAGGGAGGTGTCCCCCTCGATTGCTTCAAGGAGTGCTAACCAGGAAGAGCAGAAAGTAACTCCCTCAAGGGATGGAATGTCGGTCGGTACCGACAAGCCGGTTCTTCCTAAGCAGGACGCCTTGATGGAGGAGGCTACTGGTAAGGAGATTGACCAACCCTCACTTCCCCCTCCATCAAGAGTAGTAAGACCAGGGAAAGGAAAGATAAACATGGCTACAAGAGAGCAGTAAATTACTGCTGCAGATTTCTGGGCAAGTTAGGCGGAACTCCAGGAGATAAGGTTGTGAGGAAGTATCCTCACATTGAGAAGCTTCCACTGCCTATCGGTCGGATTCAGCGGCCTGACCCGGAGATAGTCAGCAGCCCAACGACCGGGTTGATTACTACGGATCAAGCCGGAACATCGGGTTGTCCGAAGCCCTTGCGGACACCAATGACCACCCCGGCTTCATCTGCCCCACCGACATTGTCCCCAAAGTCGGAGAAGCCAAAAGCGCATGCACGGGCGGAGTTGCTACACAAGCCCCCAGCTACTGCGACAGCCCCACCGGTGAATGCTACTAAAGCTGCTGGGAAAAACAGTGGCGGGAGATACTCTGAAGCAACTGGTTTGCGGGATTAGTGGCGCGGAACAAATCCAGCTCCTCGGGGAAAAACAAAAACGGACCGAGAGGGAATACTGGCTTTGCTGGAGGTCGGGCGATTGCTGGAGGTCGGGCGATTGGCTGGAGAGAAGCCAGCAGGAACCAGGCAGACCTCTTCCCGATAGCCTATCAATCTTCACCGATGGGTCGAAGATGGAAGAAGGCACGGGATCTGATGTGTTTTGTGAAGAGCCAAATATCAGGAACTCGTATAAGCTTAATGACAATTATAGTGTTTTTCAGGCAGAAGTTTTTGCGATATGGAAAGCTTTGGAGCTACTAGTGAAAATAATGGACCCTGTAAATAAGATAGTCACTGTTTACGTGGACAGTCAGGCTGCTCTGAAAGCGTCAGGCTGCTCTGAAAGCGTTAGCAAGACGAGGCTCCCAATCCTCGGACCACAGGGTGGAGAATTGTGTCAAGCCACCTCTCTGCTTTTTCCTCGACAAGCTCAGTAAGCTCTACGCAGAGAAAACCGTTAAAGTTTGGCAGAAAGTACCTGGTTGTAAGGTATCTAAGTCAATCTGGCCGGCAATCTCAGGTCGTAGAACTGCGTCCCTCCTCTCACTGTGCAAGTCAGAAATTAGAATCGCTGTAGGGGTTATAACTGGCCACTGCGGAATAAGATTTTGACATGCAAGTGGGATGACAATAACGTTGAGTACTGTAGGTTATGTGAGGATGAGGAGGAAACGGAGACAATCGAGCACCTTCTATGTAGATGTCCTAGACTGATGGTCAAAAGACATAGATCATTTGGTGTACATGTAATTGAATCTCTTTCTTACTTCTCCTCTCCTAGTAGTTTACTGCAAGAGCCTTAAGTGGCTCTGGGGCGGGTCAGTATACACTTAGAACAGTGTAGAACAATTTTTTTCTTAATCAATCTTTCTTCTTAAAGCAATTTGATTTCTCCTCTATAGTTACTTACTCTTCTCTCTTATCTTATCACTTTCCACTTCCCACCTTTCCAACTTAATCCACCATATCCTCCCACATAGCACATTTCATCATCATCAACAGCCATATATCATCAACTGCAGTGACACAACACCATATAGTCTCACCCATAACATGCATCTCATCATACGTTTCTTCACACCATCTCATCTGTAATGCACATCACCATATAGTCACCAGCCACACCTCATCATGATCTGCAGTCACACAGCATCCATAACATCCGTTCAGACAATTTTGAGTCGATTTTGCCATGTCCGTCCGTCTGTCTGGGCGGTTGGAGCACACGATAACTCTTGAACTTATACCATGTTCGAAGATGGACCATATTGGTCCTTTCCCTCGGGTACCTCCACAAAAGTTCAAATTTGTTCGCAAAAATACACAACATATTTCTATCAGACACATATCACACCACAAAAATTGCAGTATAAGGACTGCTCTCCAATCGTTTTGGTTTTTGATGCAACAAGGTGTTTTTGGAACCCTTTTCACAATGGTATAAGGGTTTTAAAGGGCAAGTCGACA
Source organism: Musca autumnalis (assembly GCF_047663935.1). NCBI lineage: Eukaryota > Metazoa > Arthropoda > Insecta > Diptera > Muscidae > Musca > Musca autumnalis. The sequence goes on along the minus strand of NW_027411866.1, from coordinate 149,513,360 downwards.
CTTCCGGAGAAAAGCTGTTAAAAGCCCTTGTGGCCACAATGCTAAGTGGATAGTGCGCACGACGACTTATTGTATATGGTAATAATTCTGCGAATCTTAGATAAAGTTCGAAAATGGTTCTTATCGGTCCACATTTTCGGTATTTTTTAAGTTTTAGCTACATTCTTTTACCGAAATATAGGAAATTTGGTATTAAGTCTTCTTTGAGCCTAAAAACTTTCTATCAGAAATTTGTCGGTATAGATCGACGTTTTAAAAAAGCCCCCATAGAATGGTGCCTCACATTGTTTTACCGAAATTGCTGAAATACACGAAAGGGAACTAATTATTCCATTTTACTTCAATACAACTTGTGGTGGAGGGTATAACAGGTTCGGCCCGGCCGAACTTAACGCCGTACTTACTTATTTTGATATAAATTTGGAAGAACGATTACGAACTTGTTATACCCTCCACCACGAGTTATATTGAAGTGAAACTGAACAATGAGTTTCTCTTCGTTTATGAAGAAGACTAAACACCAAATTCCAGTAATTTCGGTAAAACAATGTGGCTAACTTTCGAAATACCGAAATTCAGAAGGTAACGTTTTATGGGCGATATATAAAGACGTTGACCATTAATGACAAATTTCGGGGGGAAAGTTACCATTTCGGTGGAATATTGGAGCCACAACCTTTAAAACACCGAAAATCGGGAGGTATCGATCTATCGGGGCAATATAAAAGCATAAACCTATATCTAGAAATTTCACCCCCAACGAAGACTAAGTACCAAATTTCAGCCATTTTGGTGGAATGTTGGGGCCAAAACCTTCAAAATACCGAAAATTTCTATGGGAGCTATATCAAAACGTGGACCGATAAATCCCATTTGCAATACCAATCATCCTAGGAATAATAAAAATTTCTATACCAAATTACAATGCTCTATCTTTAAAATTGCGAGCTGTATAATGATTTCAACAGACAGACGGATATGGTTATATCGACTTAGAATTTTACCCTGATCAAAAATATATATATACTTTATAGAGTCTCCGATGAACATTTAATTATACCATCCTTATTATGGTGGAGGGTATAAAAATATTACGATGCACAAAGTTGGACCAAAGCGAATCCATGATTTCGATAGTTATCGTGCCCATCAGGCACTTTAGTTGATGACCTTGGAGTTTTTTAGAACTTTTGGATTATTATGTCAGGAAGCATAGACTTGCCCATGAAAAATATTATATCGCTTTAAACAGGGCCACAAGAAGTACTTTCGGTTACAATTTGTAAACAGCCTTTGCGAACAGCCCTTAAACTGCACCAAAGCAAAATTGTTGAAATTTTGTGAGGGAGGTATCCGAAGATGTTTTCCAATACAGACCTTCATGAAACTTGTTGTACGTTTAGAGAACGTTTTACGATGTACAAAGTTTCGGCCAAATCGGACACTCAATTCATATTTTTTGTGTTCCTCAGTCATTGGAGTTGATGGCGACATGGTCATTTAGAGCTGTTAGGACATTATCACAGTAAGTATCAGCTAGCCTCCGAAGAAATTTGTACCGTAGTTCTGCAAAATTACATACCGATGCGTAAACTGCACATGTGCCAAAAATTTTGAAAACATGTGTGGGACATACTCGAAGGAATGCCCCGATATAGGTCATAAAGCTGTTCTAAGTATCATCTCGTTTTGTTTTTTTTTCAGATTTTGAACATTGTAGCGACAAAATTCGAAAAATCGATATCAAACAATTTCAACGTCAATTCAGCAAATTGGCTCTAAACATATTATATTTTAATATCCCAGTACAATTTTTGTAATTTATAACTGTACATAATATCGGTCCACTCCTTCATGTACCTCCCCCAAAAAAGCTCGAAAATGTTCGGAAAATTTGTGTGCAATGTAACTCTTGAAATGAGTGACCGATGTTATCCATACTTTGCACATCCTAATATATCTACCAGATATAGACCATATGGACGAATATGTGCTATATTTGTCCACTCCATCCGGTACCTCCCACACAAATTTTTGGATAAATTCACTTTAAGAAATACTCTCGAATCACTTTGATTCTGTTGAAGATACTTCTTGAGAAAAAAAACCAAAAGATGTCCAAACTTAGTTTCAGTTCGAAGATTGGCAAAAACTTCATGTACTTCCCTCCAATATTTAAAAAATTTCACTAAAACGGAATGCACGATATCCCTTGAATGGGGCAACCAAATATATCCAAACGTTGGATCTCCTAATATTTTGTCCTAATTTAGTTTAACTTTGAAAATGGCCGATATCCAGCCTGTCAGAGGTTTTCGCCATACTTTTTGGGCTCCATGGTGGTAATACAAAAATAAACTTTTTTTATTCACTGTACTTCCTTGCGAAATAGATTTTGTGTGGATTTTGGCTCGAATAGTTTTTATAAAGAAAACAAAAAATTAAAAGTTACCAACACAACAACAAATAATTCATCTTTTTTTGGGCGAACGCAGCTGGAGGCTGCAACTGCTCACAGAATTCATGCTTTTATTTTCAATGTTTTGTAAATGAGCTTTTCATTAAATGTGCAGAATAAGAAGAGGATTAAAATAATTGTATAGATTTTCACGTGGCTGTTTTTATTTCAGCACGAGCCATTGTTAAGTACTCAGCGTGAAACTATTTTCTTAGTATTTTGTTATGAATTATTTTTTTCTCATTTGGTTAGGGTTGTCGTTCTTATTTATTTTTTCATATCCACCTTCATTACTGTTCTTTGTAGTAGTTTTTCTGCTGTTATTTTTTCTCATTTGCATATATTTTATGATTTTTTGTTCACCTTTCTTCATCACATCATCCATCGTAGTTCATAAATAAAATAGTTCTCATTTCATGTGCTTTGTAATTTTTACGCCTATTTTTTGCTCCATCCGTAAGTTTCCTTAAACAGGAAACGAACCATAACTCGGAGTACCGGGTAATGCTATGTATGCATGTGGTGGGTGGTATGTGTTTGAATGTGTGTGTGACGATGTGTATGTTGGAATAAATCTTTCATTATACATAACACCAACAGCCAACCCGTTGCGTTACATATGGCAAACGGAAAAGCGTTGAAATATGGATAATTTACCTGTTGTTTTTTGTCGTTGTTAGCTAAGTACAAAAACTCGAAATTAATGAAAACTTCCTGCTTTATACGTGTGTGTGAGACTGTTTGTATTGCTGTATGTATGAATCACATGAAAGCAATGCACACGCACCGGGATGCGTATGATTTTTCATTTCCTCTGATTTCCCATTATTGTTCTGAGGAACTTCCTCAGCGATCTCATCACCTTCACCCAAATATCGGAATATGATTCAAATCAGACATATTGTAATTTACATACAAATATTTGAGGTGATACTATACAAATAAAACGTTGCCTGCAAATAAAAGTTTTGTAGCATATTGCATAATGTTATAATAACTCAATTTGGATTGTGTTAATAAAACTCAATTTTTGGATGTAGTTCTCAACGAGGTTTTGAAAATAGTTAAATGTTAAAGTGGGTGACGTAGGGGATTTAACATGGCGAAGCCCACGATTTATCTTGGTCCCTCTCCCATCTCAAGTGGACACCGACCTTCCATGGTGTCACCTGTTAAGGGTAGTGAGTTAACATATTAGTTTCCTTTCGTTTATGAAGAATACTAAATACCAAAATTCAGCAAGTTGGGTAAAACAATGTGGCTAAACTTCAAAATACCGAAATTCTGGAGATACCATTCCATGGGCTCTATATTAAAACTTCGATCTATACCTACGAGACTAAATACCAACTGTTACATTTCGGTAAAACCTTCAAAATACCGGAAATCAAGAGTTACGCTTCTATGGCGGATACAGGAACCCGCGGATCTATACTGGTAATTCCCTTCTGCAATTTTTGTAACCAAATAAAGCTATCCCAACGAATTTCAGTCAGAAAGGCTTTTACCTCCAACAAAAACTAAATACCAAATTTCAACCATTTCGGTGGGTTGCTGTGGTCACAACCTTCAAAATGTCGAAAATCGGGGGGGCTTGGAGGCTAAATGAAGAAAAAGTTGTATACCCCCAACGAAGACTAAGTACCAACTTTCATTCATTTCGGTGTTATAATGAGGCTAAAACCTTTAAAATACCGAAAATCGGGAGGTACCGTTCAATGGGGTTAAACGTAGGTGTGGACCTTTACGAGTACCGACAAATTTCATGTGGAACGTTAAATTGCCCAAATAAAGAACAAAAAATACCAGCATTTTACCGGAATATTGAGGTCACAACCATCATAATACCGGAAATAGGGAGGTACCGTTCCGTGGGTGCTATACTAAGGCGCGGACCTGTATCGACAAGTTTCTGGAGGAAAGTTTTATACCCCCAACGAAGATTAAATACCAAATTTCCACCACTTCTGAGGAATATTGGCGCACAACCTTCAAAACACCGAAAATCGGGAGGTACGTTATATGAAGGCTATATGAAGGCGTCGACCTATATATACCGACAAATTTCTATACCAAGTTACAAAGTTCTATCTTAAAAATTTACGAGCTGTATCTTGATTTCAACAGATGGACGGACAGACGGTCATGTTTATAACGACTTAGAATTTTACCCTGATGAAGAATATATAAGCATTATAGGGTCTTCGATGGATATTTCGATGTGTTAAAAACGGAATTAAAAATTTATTCATTCCCACCATATTATAGTGGAAGGTATAAAAAAAAAGTTGACTACCCCGTCAAACGTTTTAAGGACCAAGATCTGCGAATATGCACCTGGAATATTCGCACTCTTTATAGAGAAGGTGCAGTTTACTCATTGGCAGATGTACTTCAAAAATACTCGTATAAAGCCAAAATTGCTGCAATACAGGAAATACGATGGATTGGGAAAAGCGTTACAATAACACCTAAAGGTGACGCACTGTATTATAGCTGCCATGACACGGATTTGTAGTTGGTCGGAGGTTAAAACATCTGGTCTCCAGTTTCACCCCAGTGAATAAAAGACTTGTTACAATACGGATAGAAGCAAAAAAGACAAGGACGAACAGACTTAAGTTATATTTTACGAGCGCTAAGAAGAAACGTATGACCGTTGTCCTGTTCATGACAATAAAATTATTCCAGGCGATTTTAAAGCCAAAATTGGAAAGGAGAATATCTTTGGCCTAACAGTCGGAAAATTTAGTCTCCACAATGAAACATCTGACAATGGAATGATGATGTTAGACTTCGCAGCGGCAAAAAACATGGTAGTTAGCAGTAATAAGGGCACCTGGCTGTCTTCATATCAAAGAACAAGAAATCAAATTGATCATGTTGTGATAAATGGAAGACATTCATCGAGCGTGTTGGATGTACGATAGTTCCCAGGAGTAAACATAGACTCGGATCACCTAGTTCCAGCAAACGTACGTGTCCTCTAAACGTTGCAAAAAAAACACGAACACAATACGGAAGTTGAACATCGGTAAGCTGGAAACACAACAGATAGCCACAGCATAATCCACTAGTCGTGCTGCTACCAAAGAAAAAAATTCGGTATCAAACTAGTAACAGACCTACCGCACGAAAGAGGTATGGGTAGGAAAGGAAGGAGGATAAAAGTCTTTTCCACAAGAAAAAAAGATAAATGGAAGAGCGGGAGTGCGAAAAAAATCGAGATGTGCATGAGGCAGAATGAAGTCCGAAAATTCTACCAAAGAGTGAAACGTCAAACTGATGGCTTTGGTATAAGAACATCATTCTGTGGCGGCCAGCAATATAATTCAGTGAGTGATACCTATAGTGGATATGGAAAGAGCATTTTCCCAAACTGTTGGTATCCCATAGTAGCGAAGACAAAGAAGATACGCAGATCCAATCCCAGAAGATGAATATATACCGCCCGGCCAACATGAGGTAGACACAGCAATGAACCGGCTGAGAATACTAAGGCAGCAAGAGCTGATGGCTTACCAGCTGAGCTGTTCAAACCGGATGTGTACGCATCATCCGAATATTGGAATCTGAGCATCCTGAAAGGAGATAATACTGTGTGCTCTAATTACAGGGGCATAAGTCTGCTCCCTATTGCGTATAAGATAGTGTTAGAGGTATTGTGCGAACGACTAATTTCTATGGCTAACGAAATAAATGAGCAACAACAATGCGGCTTTAGACCTGGCAACTCAACCATTTACCAGATATTTACCCTGCGACAAATCCTGGAGAAGACCCAAGAGATGCAGATCGGCAACTACTGCCTACTGCAGATCGGCACCGATTTTAAACAGCCTTCGACAGTCCCCTACGCTCAAATGTAATCCAAGCCATGTATGAATTTGGCATTCCTGCAAAATTCATTCGGCTTTGTAAGATGATAGTAACTGTTACTCGGTCCTCAGTTAAAATTGGAAAGAAAGTCGACAGCCTTTCTTGTGACTTATTTAACATTCTGCTGGAAAAGTTTATACGAGATGCAGATGTTAAAAGAAATGGTACAATTTACGGAAGTAGCCACATTTTACTTGTTTATGCTGACGATATTAAGGATATTCGTCTAGCTCGGCACTGCCATGAACACAACACACAACAATAGTTGTGACATAAGAAGAAGAATAGTAATGGGGTCGGAATGGGAAAAAAACTTATTTGGAGAAAAAGTCAACGTTTTATTTCAAAGCGAATATCTCCGCTTCTAAAAGGGGTATATCAGAAGCAAAACCTGCTAATGAAGGTAAGAAATATCACCTTTGCAACGTAGGTTGTCGTTGGTGGTCAAACAACGAAGATATCGCAATAGCCGCTAATAGAACACAACTTTTCATTTCTGCGATGTTAATAGTAATGACGAATATCACAGCTTTGATTCGGAACCTTCCAAAAACAAAGTCTGACAATGATAGTAAAATATCCCATCATTACAATGATGTAAAGCAGGTTGGCGTAGGTATCCAAATAACGGAGATATCGCAATAGTTGGTAATACATCCCATTTTTTCCACTTTTTTGGAAATCACGCTACAGGTCGCAATTTTAATTGGATCGTCACGAAATTTTGGGTGTTATTGGGGGTCCCACAGAGGAAAAAACCTTTTGATTTTTGATAATGGTCGGATATTATTCATGGGTCGGAATGTGAAAAAAAAATATTTGGAAAAAATACCAACCTGGCAATTAAAGTAGAAAATATCACCTTTACAACGATGTGAAGTAGGTTGTCATAGGTGGTCAAACAACAGAGATATCGCAATAGTCGGTAATGCATCCCTTTTTCCATTTTTGTGCAATCACACTACGAAATTTTGATCGGATCCTCACGAAATTTTGGGGGTTAATGGGGGTCTAACAGAGAAAGAAGCCTATTTATGGTTGGCATACATCCCACTTTTCCATTTTTTATTTGGGTTGTACTGTTGATGCACTTAAATGAGTTTCAAATAAATTGACCTGTGTTAATGAAGACATTCAGAGCAAAGGCGCTAAGCTATCCCAATTTTAATATTTTGAATTTTATTAGTCAAAAGCTTATGAACAGGGGTAGTGGTGTAGGGTATCACATAGTCGGCCCCGACCCGACTATAGCCTTGGCTCACTTGTTTTAAATAAATTGTTTAATAAAAACCAAACTCCTTTTTTCTCTTTTAAGAATAAACGATAATCGAAATAAGTAACTGAACTAAATGTTTACAATTTCAAAACAGCATTTTTATGTCCTCTTACATTTAATTCATTATTTTTTTGAAAAGGAACATTGTTACCTATATTATCTACTAATTACAAGCTGATGTTTCATGTTTCAGAACCATTTCCCAACTAAATCGATTAAGTCGTTAATTGATTGCAAAATTTATGACTACTGCAAAGGACAGTACTTTTCAATTCAAACTATCTTCTTTGACCAATTATGTTGGCTGCACCCCATAACTTCGTGATAAGAACGAAAATTAACTACAATTACTATTTTTCTTTATCAATCAGGCCAAAATCTTGCACGAAAATAAAAATTTATGTTGTTAGCATTACTTTAAGTTCCCACCAGTGAGCGAACGAAGAGGGCGTATTCTGTTAGCTTCCACACAGTAAAGAACAAATCGACATTTGACAGCAATTAAAAAATTATCACTAATTACCACGTGCGCATTCACTTCAATTGTTCACACGCACAAACATTTAATAGCTGTGCTCTGTAAGCTGGAAGTTTTTGGCAAAACAGCAAACAAACAACATTCCTTTCCGTATTCCTATCTTTTCCTAACTACATCCGTATCTTTTAACACTGGGAACAGCACAAAAAAGAACGGGTTTGCAAGTCATTATGGGTCGAAATGCAAAACCCCTCGCACAATAAACAAACTCAAGTGCGGGAGGGAAGAAGGAAAATTAGCACACCAACACATTTCAAAAAAAAAAAAAAAAAAAAAAAAAAAAAAAACGTTAAGACAGTGGTTTTGTAGAAAGCACTGCTAGAAATATTTTCTTATCACAAGGGTGGATTTCGGAATAATGTTTTAATGACCATCTTAACTACTAGCTTGGATTTTTAAAGAATAATTTTTCGAAGACTATTTTGGATACAAACGTGGATTTTTAAAGATTAATTTTTCGAGGACTATCTTAGCAACAAACGTAGATTTTTAAAGAATAATTTTTGGAGGACTATCCTTGCTACAAACGCGGATTTTTAAATAACAATTTTTCGAGGACTATTTTAGCTACAAAATTGGCTATTTGTCAAGGATTATCTTAGCCACAAACGTTGCTTTTTATACCCTCAGCCTTTAGGCTAAGAAGGGTATATACACTTTGATACGATGAAAATGTGCCTCATCGAAATAATGGTTTTAGACCCCAAGTATGTTTGGACGAAATGTGTTTTAGACAATTTGGAGTCGATCTAGCCATGTCCGTCCGTCTGTCTGTCTGTCTGTCCTGCTGGCTGGAGCGCACGATAACTCTCGAACGGATGAACCGATTCGGTTCAAATTTTGGCTTTCGTAATATTTTCTCCAAACTTAGTTTAAGTTCGAAGATGGGTTATATCGGTCCACTCCTTCCGGTACCTCCCCCACATAAGTTCGAAAATGTTCGGAAAAATTGTGCTAACGATAACTCTTAAAGTAAGTAACCGATCTGCTCCATACCTTACACATCGTGAACTTTCTACCAGACATAGATGACTTTCCAATATGGTCTTAATAGATCCACTCTTTCGGGTACCTCCCACACAACATTTCGGAAAAGTTCAGTTTAGGGCCATCTCTCGAATCGCTTTGATTTTTGTTTCTGCAACTTGTATTCACTGCCCTCCATACGACGGTACTAGTTTCATCAGGGGCAAGTCCATACTTCCTGAGAAAATAGCATGAAAGTTGCAAAAAACCCCTATGACACCCTGTGAGGTGGTTGGAGCGCAAGATAACTCTCGAACGGCCTTTGTAATATTTTGTCAAAACATAGTTTAAGTTTAAAGATAAGCCATACTGGTCCACTCCTTCAGGTACCTCCCCCACAAAAGTTCAAAAATGTTCGGAAAAATTGTTCGTACGGTAACTTTTGAAGGGAGTGGCCGAATTGGTCTATACTTTACACATCCTAATATATCTACCAGATATAGATTAGGTTCAAATATGGACTATATTTGTCCACTCCATCCGGTACCTCCCACACAAAATTTCGGATAAGTTCACTTTATGACCTAATATCGAATCACTTTGATTTTTGTTGAAGCAACTTGCATTCGCTGCCTCTATTACGATTGTAAAAGTGTTTTAGGGGCAAGTCCATACTTCTTGAGCAAACAGCCCGTATAGTGTAAAAACCCCTATGGCACCATATGTTGTGGCTGGACATCCACATAACGGTCAATGTCGATCCATTCCTTTTAGTATCTCCTCCGCAAAACTTTTGATCTTTAATCCTAATCAACATTTTTGTCGGTTCAAATGCCCAAAATTTTTAAAACCCCCTAAATACATACGTATTTTGGGAAAAAAATGTTTCAATATACACAGGCTGAGGGTATATCTCTGTCGGCAAAGCCGACTGATACTTTTTTACTTGTTAAAGTATATTTTGTCCAGAATTATCTTAGCTACAAACGTGGATTTGTAACGAATAACTTTTCGAGGACTATCTTAGCAACAAACGTGGATTTTTAAAGAACATTTTTTTAATTTGTTCAAACTTGAAACCCACTGTGTTCCCTGCTAAATACTTTCCACTTGGAATAAAAAAAAACAATATTACAAAAACAGCTTGTACACGCCAAAGTATTTGACTTTAAGTTTGTTGAGATTGTTAAGACAATCCTTCACACGGACATTTAGCCATTCGTTAAAAAAACGACACACACCTGCAGTAAAAGCTAAATGAGAGTACTAAAAAGGGAAACAACTGAAAAAAGGAGTTGTATAAAAAGTACGTCCTCGTATCAAAAGAGCAACACAAACATTTTCGTAATAAGGATTTAATTGCTCGTTAACACGCACATAACTTATCTACACTGCTTGTACTGGAGGGATACAGGAAGAAGCGTGCACCAGTTAAGTTAGGTTAGACACACAAAATCTAACCCACAGGAAAGAAAACTGTTTCGCAATTTTCATTGAAGTTTTTCTTGTCCTGTCCCATTCTAGTTGGCAATGTATTTTTTTCGTTGAAAGCAAGTGCTAAGTAAGTAGATCATGTGAATTTTTTTATAATTGGTCGAGAAGTTAGTGATACCCTACAGAATTTAGAAGAAACGTCTTTTCACAGGAAAAAAAGAGGGAAAAAAGATGAGTGTGAAAAAATTGATATGTACAGAATGCAGAAAGAAGTCCAAAAATTCTGCCAAAGATCGAAACATAACAGGCTTAAGTACAGGCACATTATCCTGTAGAGATGAGCAAGGTAGTCTTGTAACAAATACTGATAGTACGCTCAAGATATGGAAAGAGCAGTTTGCCAAACGGTTGGTATCCAATACCACAGATACAATCCAGGATATGATATTGAGTGTATACCGCCCGGCCAAAATGAGGTAAATACAGCACTAAATCGGATGATGTATATTAAGGCAAGAGGAGCCGAAGCTTATAAGGCGAGCTGTTTAAACCGGAGGCAACACGCTGATAATGTGTAACGCGTACCCGGCGATTGGAACCTGAACATCCAGTGCCCCGTCCACAAGAAATGAGGTAGGGCTGTATGCTCTAACTATAGGGGCATAAGTCTGCTCCCTATTGTCTACAAGGTAGTGTCAGGGATATTGTGCGAACGACTAAAGCTTATGATCAACGAAATAATTATGCCATACCAATGCGGATCTAGACCTGGCATCCACCATATTTACCCTGCTTTTCGTGGGATCTCTTTAACATCCTGCTGGAAAAGGTTATACGAAATGCAAAAAATGACACAATTTACACCAACAGCCATATGTTACTTGTTTATGCTGACGATATAGACGTCATGGGTCGATCAGTAAAAGAAGTAACTGATTAAGAATTTTGAAGGAGAATGTGCTAAAACGGGTCTGGCGCTAAACGGCGACAAGGCCAAGTTGATGATGTCGATGCGTAATGCGTCCATAGAGCTCGGACCAACTGTGGAAGTTGGTGCCCATAATTTTGAGGTAGTAAGAGACTTCGTCTACCTCGACACCGCCGTAAATACAACAAACAACTTCTTCTTTATTTGCCTATTCGTTTTTCGAATTTTGGCGATCAATGCAATTATATACCTACATATTACATCTGTTACATTATAAATTTCATTTTGGTGTTTATAAATTTCTTATTATCTCAGCAAATGACTCTCTGTTTCGGCTTTCGCTGAGAAGATTCCCAACATCTTGGATACCAGTCCACTCCTGTATGTTATTAATCCATATCATTTCTTTTCTTCCTCTAGTGGGTCTTCCTTCAATTTTTGTTCGGATTATATTTTGGAGTAGCTTATATTTGTTATTTCGCATTATATGACCAAGATAAGCTGTTTTTCGTTTTTTTATTATATGGATTATTTCCTTTTCCTGGTGTAGCCTTTGCAGTACCTCACTGTTTGAAACAAACTGCGTCCATGGAATTTTCAATATTCTTCTGTATGTCCACATTTCAAAAGCTTCTAGTTTTTTAATATCTGTTGCCTTTAAGGTCCAAACTTCGACAGCGTATAACAGAACTGACCATACATATGTTTTCATGTATCGCAGCTTGGTTTTTATGTTTATATCATGGCTGGTAAAGATTTTCTTGTACTTTATGAATGCTTCCCTCGCCATTTCAATTCGGCATCTTATTTCGGATGAGTTATCCAGCTTGTCATTTATCACTGCACCGAGATATTTAAAGCTGTATACTCTCTCTACTGGTGTATCTTTTACTGTTAGTGTGAAAGGGGGACAGCGGTTTTCTTTGCTCACAATCATATATTTTGTTTTCTTAATATTGATTTTTAACCCATACAACTCGCTTTGTGCTACCAGCCTATTTAAGAGATATTGAAGACCTGACATGCTGTCAGCTAAGATTGTTGTGTCGTCTGCATATCTTATATTGTTGATAAAAGCGCCATTTACAAATATTCCTTTCTGAACATCTTTAAATGATTCCTGAAATATTTTTTCGGAGTATACATTGAATAGTAAAGGTGACAATATACATCCTTGTCTAACACCTTTAGATATTATTATATCTTCAGTCATCTCTCCTTCAACATCAACCTGTGCGGTCTGTTGCCAATATAAACTTTTTATGCAGCGAATTTCCTTTTCTTCGATACCAATAGATGCAAGGATTTCTACAAGTTTATCGTGTTTGACTGTATCAAATGCTTTTTCATAGTCTATAAAGCAAATATAAACGTCTTTTTGAGCATTTTTACATTTTTGAAGAAGAACTTCAATTGAAAAAAGCGCTTCACGTGTTCCCATTCCTTCTTTAAAGCCGAATTGAGAGAATCCCATAACATTTTCACATCTTTTATATATCCTGCCATGAATTATCTTGAGAAAAATTTTAAGGGCATGGCTCATAAGACTAATTAGTCTATAATCGCTGCATGCTTTTGGATGTCCTTTTTTAGGAATAGCTATGAACGTAGATTTTAGCCAGTCCTGTGGATATTTACCGGTTTCATATATGCAATTAAAAAGCCTTACAAGTATGTTGATATTATCGCCTTCAATCAGTTTAAGAATTTCGGATGGGATTTCATCTGGACCACATGCTTTCTTCATTTTTAAAGATTTAATAGCAGCTTCAGTTTCGTGTTTAGTTATCGGAGTTCCTACTTGTGGCTCGGGTTCCATTATGTCGTAGTTTGATCTGTTTTCATCTGTATAAAGAGAGGTTATGTAATTCTGCCATATAGCTTTTTTCTCCGTAATATCAAAAACAGCTTCATTGTTGCTGTTGTATAGAACTTTTGGCAGTGATTTACGATATATTCCCGCTGCTTCCTTAATTTTTTTGTGGAGATTAAAATCGTCATGGAGTTCTTGTAATCTTTCGATCTCCTGGCATTGTTTGTTAAGATTGTCATTTTTCGCTGCTCTGATTGCAGATTGTACTTCTTTATTTAATTCATGATATAATTCGTAGTTGGAATTCTTATATTTTCGACGTTCTTCCATTAGGCCCAGTATTTCTGTAGTCATCCATTCATTCTTCCGTTTTCTTGGATTGCTTCCTAAATTATTATCTGCTATTGATTTTAGCGATTGTTTTACTGACTTCCATATGCTTTCACTGTCCATTCCTTCAATTTTACTAAATTCTTGCCCTATGAGGGCTTTTATTTCTGTTTTTATTGATGGCTCATCAAGTTTCTCAACGTTAATTCTCTTACGTATTTTTTTCTTCATGTTTGTCCTTAGCTTTGTTTGTAGCTTTGTCATCAGTAATACATGATCGGATGGGACGTCCGCTCCTGGATACGTAGAGGTTTTTGTTACAAAAGAAGAATAGCGTTTGTTAATTAATATATAATCGATTTGATTCCTCACTATGTTTGTTGGTCTATCCTGGGGTGACTTCCAGGTATACAGTCTTCTAGGGGGAAGGGAGAACATTGTGTTTGTAATTTTCATGTTATGTTCCTGACAGAATTGGATCATTCTGCTGCCTCTTTCATTCCTCTCTCCTAGGCCATGTTTTCCCGTAATCCCGGGCACTATATCTTGGCCCACTTTAGCATTAAAGTCGCCTTGAACTATTGTTATTTCATGGTGTTTAGTCATGTTCATTAAGTATTTAATATCTTCGTAAAACTCTTCGACTTCTTCTTTGCTTTTATCAGCGGTAGGTGCATATACTTGTATAATATTAATTTTTAGTGGTCTTGCTTCCAATTGTATAAGCATTGTTCTATCAGATTTGGGAATAAAGCCTGATACACATTTTGCTATATGTTTTTTAACAATAACTCCAACGCCGTTTCTGTGATTTTTATTCATATTTCCTGAATAAAACATTTTAACATTTTCAGAGACAAAGTCTCCACTGTCAGGCCACCAGGTTTCGCAGACTCCTAAAATGTCGATTTTCAATTTATTCATTTCATTCACGGTATTAGCAAACTTTCCAGATTCATAAAGACTTCGCACGTTCCATGTACCAATATTCAGAGTGTGTTTTGTTTTACCTCCGGGGATTCTTAGCACCCTCGTATGACCGGAGATTGAGGGCCGTTGTTCATGTGTGTCCATATTTGCATGATTTTCATGGGATATTACTTCAATGGTTTCCCGTTGCCTTCTGAAGGGTTTACAGTTTTCCTTCTCGGTATTCAGCCGCTCCACTGGAGTACAGACGCTGTTTGCAGTCGCCCAATATGGGAACAGACACTGCTTTTTCCTTTTTTCTTTTGGTTCGCCCCACATATTTTATTTTTGCGGTACCCATCATATGTTGAGCGTTCCCCTATCCACCACCTGGGGAGGCGTCCGATGGGAGACAAAAAAGAGAAAAAAAAAACAACTCCGCACGGACAACAAACAACATCACTTGTAAAATAGGAAAGAGAATTGTATGGTTCTGAAACTTGGCTACTTGCATTGCTTGGTGTGTTTAAGAGAAAACTTCGAAAGACCTACGGACCTTGATCTGTATCTGCTATACAAAAGCATTAGTATAGTTAATGTCACAATTTAGGCTATGTTATAAGAGCATGTGATGATGAAACCGCTAAAAAAAGCGAATCGTACAAGCCGATCTCCCTCCTGTCACCAGTAGCCAAGATTCTCGAGGCATTCCTCCCGATAGGTAGAAGCGTATTTTCCCTTGTCTAACATTTGCATGGATTCCGGAACATGTGCATTACCACAACTGCATTGCTGAGCCATCACAAGCCATGCTACCGTACAGTAATGGTGTCTTTTGACCTACCGAATGCCTTCGAGCTATTAGAAGACATAGGGAATACTTCCTTCCAGCCGTATTTGAAACTTGGATAATCAACTATATTTATGTACGCCAGTCGTTGCTCGAATTCAGATTTCCGTAGAGTGGGGTGATTTAACCGAAACATTTTAACCTTTCTGAAATTCCACACCATCCAGACGGCATACTGTACGATCTTGACGTCGAGTCATATGGTCGATGACATATGTGATAGGTTAAATATGTACATAACTGACCTAGTGAAGTTCTGCCATCTGAGGAATATGAAAATATCCGCTAAATCCACTGCCATTCTTCACCACTTGGACGGCTGAAATGAGGCTCCCACTGAACATATTGGTCGATGGTGTACTGATTCCCACCACTAACTACTCTAAAATATTAGGTTAAAGTTCGTTAGCATGTTTAACTTGTCCGCACAAGCCACAGCTATTTTCGATAAAATCAAAAGTTGGAACAAGGTCCTCATGTCGCTGGCAGTGGAAGAATACGCAGTGGAAGTATATTCAAACCTGCCGGAAGGCCACCCTAAGGACTGCAACAGGGTGCTTCCTCATGACACCAGTAGACCATCTTCATGAGGAGATGAAGGTTTTACCGGTGCATTTTCACAACAAGATGTTGTCGAAGCAGTACCTGCTTAGGTGTTATCGCCGTGAGCATGTCTGTCGTGATTTACACGGTGCGCCTTAACTAAATTTAACTAAATGTTCATAGATGAGAAAAATTTTAAAATTTTTAAATAAATCGCGGTCAAAGTTCACATTTTTAGGCTTATTTTAGGTTTTCGCGATTTTACTTGGAAACCGCAAGTCTTATCGAAATGGGGCTAAATAAAATTTTGTAGCTGTGAAAATTCTCCAGAGGATTGACCGTTATGATTTGTTCCTAGGTTTTACCATTTTTGAGATATAAAAGTTATGGTCACATTTTAAAGTAGTTTTGGTTAGGTTTTCACGATTTGCTTGAGAAAACCTTATAGCTGTGAAATTTCTCTATAAGACTGGTTTTCGTAATTTTTTCCTAGGTTGTATCATTTTTGAGATATATAAGTTTAATTTGGGAAATTGCAGTCATGGCCTTGTTTTATAAGTAGACGATACAGTCAGTAAATTGTCAAAATTTGAACTTCTATATCTCAAAATTTTAATACCTACGAAAACATCATAAAGTACAGTCCTGTAGAGAACTTTCACTGCTACAACACTTTCTTTAATCCCATTTCGATAGCGCTTGTGGTTTCCAAGCAAAATCGTGTAAGCCTAAAAAAAGCCCTAAAAATGTGAAGTTTAACCGCGATTTATTTGAAAATCCCTCCGGCGATTTTTTTTATTTCTCTCATCTATGAACATTGTATTTTCAGAAACCGCAAAAACATCCCAGGTGTAAGCACCTTTCATATAAATTTAGTTAAGCCGCACCGTGTTTAATGAAAAGGCTTCCTTCCCCCCAGTTACGTCAGCCACAGCTATTTTCGATCAAATCAAAAGTAGGAACAGGGTCCTCATGTCGCTGGCAGTGGAAGAACATACAAGCCTGCCGGAATGCCACCCTGATGACTGCAACAGGGTACCTCCTTATGACACCAGTAGACCATCTTCATGAGGAGATGAATGTTTTACCGGTGCATCAGCACAACAGGATGTTGTCGGAGCAGTACCTTATTGGGCGTTATTGCCGTGAGCATGCCTGTCTTGATATAATGAACGGGCTTCCCCACCCAGGTACGTTAGGAAAGATCTGCATGATGTAGAAAGAGAGAGGTCCAAAGGTATAAACGAGAACCTCTAGACAAATGAACCTGTGTTGGGAGAATCACATCCCGGATTGCTTGCCCCGGATTCTTTTGGTCCGTGTCGGGGTGGAGGAAAACCAAGAACCAACTTATATGTCCTCACTTTGTCACATCCGCATCAGCCACACTCAAACTTCGGCGAAATGCAGTAGATGTCAGGAGTGGGTGCGAGGGATAATGACAGGGACAGGACCAAACGGTTGTCGTCATAAGAACATTACCTCGCTTTTAGAAGATCATAAACGTCTGGTCTTGGGGCACTTTAATGCTCATCATGGGTAGTGGCATTCGGTCATCGGAAACATCCAGAGGGGTATAGTGCAGGTTAAGCAGATTGATAGCTCTACGTTTTGCACGGTGAATGAGGACGCCCCTAACAGAATTAGCGGAGAGTGTCACAGTTCGATAGACATAACCATAGTGTCAACTGGTCTGACAAATGACTTCACCTGGCAACCCGTCGTTTCTCTTGGATGAGACCATCTCCCCATAATTGTTTCCATCAGCAGACCGCTCGATTTCATCACCTCTGAATGCTACACTTTCATATATTTTTAGTAAGCTAATTGGTCGAGATTTAGAAAATTCAATAATCAACGCTTCGGAAGTCTGACCAACCCTGCTAGTCGAATACCCGAAGTGAAAATAACCTCCCAGCAGAGGCGACGGGATTAGCAAATGAACTTTGTCGTACCAACCCCAGTGACCCCAGATTCAGGGAGCTGATACTGGAAGTTAACACATTTGTCGGTGACCATAAGCGGAATAAGTGGTTAAATGATGTGAAAAATTGCAGCAGTGGAGCCGGACGGAATAAGTGAATTGTGGGCAACGTGGAATTCAAAAACAAGAAGTCCAAGTCCCTTAGAGTTAAGCCGGGAGTTCCCCAAGGCGGGGTTATATCTCCGAAACTGATTTACCTCCACATCTCCTGTATTACGCCCCCCCCATACAGCGTATCATTCCCCACCTTCTTCAACGCGAGGAATATGTCACTATACGCCACTAAATCTACGGCCAAGTATCGAATGTCATGGTTGATGGTAGCAGAATTCTGATCACTCACAACCCCAAAATTCTAGGGGTCACAAATTAAACAGCATGTTTGTGTCGCCTGTGCATGCCACAGCTTTCTGCACAAAGCACTTGGAGTGCAGACAATGACAGCTTTTTGAACACATGTAACGCAATAAGTCGGTCTGTGGTAAGCTCTGCGGGGTCCGCGAATATAATTGCAACGAGATTGAAAAATATTCAAAGTTGCCTCCTCATGCCTTCAGTACACCATCCACATTAGTAGACGAAAATTCTACGATGGAAAAAGCTATCGACTCTAACATGATGTAATATTGAAAAATTGAAAAGAAGGGGGACAAATGACACGCCTTTGGAAATAAAATGCTTCAATTTGAAATTCGGCATGTCATTCCCCACCTTTTTCAACGCGAGAAATATAAACTATCCCAGCAAAAATTCGGATCCATTAGTCATTACGTAACCCATTACAAAGTAATGTAAACAAGCTTCTTTTCCCATTACAAGTAATCTGAAAAGTAATGGGATATTTCTTAAAAAAATTACAAGGCAAACCTACTTACTTTGCTCCTCACTAAGTAATTAGGACGGTGGCACAGTGAATGTGTGTCCGACTATAAATCCTAGGGTTGTGTGTTCAACGCTCACTGTCGGTATGCGAGTTTTTTTAATTAAAAAATAACAGTTTGTGTTGCACGTGTGCACTGCACATTTAAGTTCTTAAGCAACCCTTAATGTTCGTGTGCGTGGCATAGTATGTAGTGTCTTTGGCTAGAAATCAGAGGGTTCGTGTGTTCAACTCGCACAACGAGCGAAATAAAATAAAGTAAAATAAAAGTAAGAAGTGTGATGAAATTAAAAAAAAAAATCTCTACATCAACTGTTCTAAAACAAGTGAGAAAAGGCTATAGTCGGTACGGGGCCGACTATGTGATACCCTACACCACTACCTCTGTGCATAATCTTTTCACTCGAAAACATTTCTTTTATGGAGATACGAAAGTTTTCACCTACCTGGGTTTTATACCAAATGACTTAAGGCAAACTGATCCAAAATAATTATTATTTAATTTTATATTTGACTACTATCGACATCACCAACATCAATAGGCTTCTATCTATCGTGATGATCCGATCAAAATTCCGACCTGTAGTGTGATTGCAGAAAAAGTGGAAATGCAGAAAAGTGGGATGAATTAACGACTATTGCGATATCTCTATTATTTGACCACCTACGCTAACCTACTTTGCATAATTTTAAAGATGGGATTTTCTACTTTCTTAGTCCGGCTTTGCTTTTGAAGGTCCCCAACCAAAGGTGTGATATCCGTCATTATTATTAAAATCGCAAAAATGAAAAGTTGGGTTATATTAGCGACTATTGCGATATCGTTGGTTGACCACCTACGACAACCTACGTTACATCGTTGTAAAGGTGATATTTTCTTCTTTCAATGCAAGGTTTTGCTTTTTGTATACCCCTTATAGACACTGAGATATTTGCTTTGGAATAAAATGTTGACTTTTTCTCCAAAGTTTTTTAAAGTTTTTGCTCATTCCGACCCCTAAATATTATCCGACCATCACCAAAATCAATAGGCTTCTTCCTCTGTGAGGCCCTCAGTAACATTCGAAATTTCGTGACGATCCGATCAAAATTGCGACCTGTAGCGTGATTTCCAAAAAAATGGAAAAATGGGATGTATTACCGACTACAGCGATATCTCCGTTATTTCGTCATCTACGCCGACCTAGTTTGCATCATTGTAAAGGTGGAATCTTCTACTTTCATAGTCAGGCTTTGCTTTTGGAAAGTCCCAGCCAAAGCTGTGATATTCGTCATTATAATTAAAATCGCAAATATGAAAATTTGGATTTAATTTGCGACTATTGTGATATCTTCGATGTTTGATCACCTACGAGAACCTACCATCGTTAAAAAGGTGATATTTTCTACTTTAATTGTCAGGTTCTGCTTTTGGTATACCTCATACAGAAGCTGAGATATTCGCTTTGGAAAAAAACGTTGTCTTTTTATCCACATACGTTTCTTGCCCATTCTGACCCCTGAATATTATCCGACCATCACCAAACTCAATAGGCTTCTTCCTCTTTGAGACCCTCATCAACCCTCAAAATTTGGTGACGATCCGATCAAAATTGCGACCTGTAGCGTTATTTCCAAAAAAAATGGAAAAATGGGATGAATTACCGACTATTGCGATATCTCCGCTATTTGGTCACTTACGCCGACCTAGTTTGCATCATTGCAAAGGTGGAATCTTCTACTTTCATAGTCAGGCTTTGCTTCTGGAAAGTCCCAGCCGATGCTGTGATATTCGTCATTATAATTAGAATCGCAAAAATGAAAATTTGGGTTTTATGTGCGACTATTGTGATATCTTCGTTGTTTGATCACCTACGAAAACATACTTTACATCATTGGAAAGGTGATATTTTCTACTTTCATTGCCAGGTTTTGCTTTTGGTATACCCCATACAGAAGAAGAGATATTCGCTTTGGAGAAAAACGTTGTCTTTTTATCCACATACGTTTTTTGCCCATTCTGACCCCTGAATATTATCCGACCATCACCAAACTCAATAGGCTTCTTCCTCTTTGAGACCCTCATCAACCCTCAAAATTTGGTGACGATCCGATCAAAATTGCGACCTGTAGCGTGATTACAAGGTTTAGATGGACAGACGGACGGACGGACGGACTGACGGACGGACACACATAGCCAGATCGACTCAGCTCGTCGAGACATTCATTTTGGTATATATAAGTATGGGTCTACGACCATTATTTCGATGCGTTACAAACTTTTTGGCCAAAACCAACTTATAATACCCTCCCCACATAGTGGTGTAGGGTATAAATAGAATTTTTTTTCAACTTACTTTTCAACTTCTAGTGGCCACAGAATAACTAGTTATTCTAGTGGTCATAAAATAACTACAAACTGAGTGCGACATGCCCTTGTAAAAATAATGGGGAAGAAAGGGGGTTTGCGAGTAGTTACGGCTGCCAAAAATCCCTTACAAAACCCATGATTTTGGGAGGACTTTTTTTGCTGGGATACGCCACTAAATCTAAGGCTAAGAGTTGAATGTCATGGTCGATGGTAGCAAAATTCTGACCACAAACAACCCCAAAATTCCAGGGGTTACATTCACAGCATGTTTGGGTCGTCAGCGCATGCCACAGCTCTCTGCGATAAGATGTAGGAACATGGTCCTCCAGTCCCTAGCCGACAGCACTTGGAGTGCAGACAATGAAAGCTTTTTGAACATATGTAACGCGATAGGTCGATCTGTGGTAAACTCTGCGGGGTCCGCGAATATAAGTGCAACGAGATTGAAAAATATTCAAAGCTGCCTCCTCATGTCTTCAGTACACCATCCACATTAGTATACAAAAATTCTACGATGGAAAAAGCTATCGACATGATGTAATATTCAAAAATTGATTTCTAGATAAGAAGACGGACAAATGACACGTCTTTGGAAAAAAACTTCAATTTGAAATTCACAAATGCAAATTTGCAATCTTGGATGTATAAATAGGAGCTCCAAATGACGAAAATTGTATAGTAACAACAACATCTAATATGCCTGAGGATGTTAACCTAACCAGTTAACGAAACGATCGTCGCATAGCGGTTGATGTGTATGTAGGACTTCGCTAGAAATCAATTTTGAAATGTAATCTCCTTAGGTCATATAGCTCGATCAATTAAATCAATTAACAATTCTTCCAGTACAGCAACGCAATGGCATGCTTTTGTTGCAGTACTTGCTCGGGTTTTACCGTGAGAGCCATCGTAATCACCCACCAAGTTATGCCAGGAGGAATCTTCAGGGTCCAGAAAGATATGTCCAACATCAGAAGAGAGAACCACTAGATCAAGAAGCCTATCAAGCAGGTATAAATAGGATACACACGGATGCAGTTGCAGATGCCATAAACAACTATCGTGTTAATGTGGTCCTTGGATAATCCTACTCAACTAACTCCAGTAGATCTAGGCTTACATCCCATTGAAACAGCCACAACATTAAGCAGGAAAACGAGCATACAACAACAATAAGTCTAAAATTATGCTCTTGTCCAAAAGGCGCTATTGAATATAATCCAAAAAATAAATATTTTTCCAATTATTTGATATAACACCAAACCTTGTTTTTACATTTAGTGTACATTCGCTGTGACATTAGATCTTCAAAAAAATAATTTTTTAAACAAAATATTGTATTATACAACAACAACAAAAACTCATAACACCAAACTTATGGTATTTAAAACAACATAAACACATGTTTCGCATTTCACATACCACACATGCAATCCCCTAGAATGGTGAAAAAGCACCCAGGGCAACTTGCCTAGTGAGAAAACATGCATAACGCCGTAACACTTTGTTCATGCAATAGTTTTAGTGATAATAAAAAACAAACATGAAAAAAATGCCTGGAAAAAATGAACCCATATATCTAAATGTAACATTTTGTTGTTTTTATTGGACTGTCTTTTCTCTTTAGCGTTTTAAATCAAATCAAAAAAAGAGGGCGCTAATCGTAAATGGCGTTAAAATATTTACCACACATTCTACATTGCTTTCACAATTTCTTAGTTCTAACACAAATCATTTGCTAAACACCAACAACTTCCGGTCATGAGGTAAAGTTTAGTACTTCCGGAGTCACTTGAAGATTTATTAACTTAATAAAGCATACAAACACACCTAGTTACATACACACAGTGTTGGACAAAACTAAAGCACCCCCTCAGTACACCAGTATTGCCCATCTTCGAACTGAAACTAAATTTGGACAAATATGACGAAGGCCAAATATTGGAAAAATTAACAGATCAGTTCGAGAGTTATCTTCAGCCACTACATGTGGTGTCATAGGGGTTTGCCCTGAAAAACATTTACCGTCGCACACTGGTCGAAACCACTGATCTAGCGGCGCGAAAGTCCAAAAATCAAACTATAAAATTGCGAAATATTTTCCATGGTATCGATTACAGACACTTTGCTGACAAAAATTTTGTCTTTTCATTTTTGTTGTTGTAAATATTCACAAAGTTATTTACTATTAAATACAAGAAATTTTGCTGCATCAGATTTTAAAAAATTTGTTGCTAAAAAATCGTCTTCATATTTGTTTAAATGTTAAATAAATTCGTAATAAAACTGAACATAATTTATTTTTAATTGATAGCGAAGGGTGTGACTTAAATTATAAAAAATTGTTTTGTGTCAGGAGGTACATGCTCGTAGTTATATAGCAATAAATTTCAAAAAAAAAAAAAATAAATAATAATATTTATAGGGTTTTTATTGGTTGTACGCGCTTTTTCCATAGAGTGCATCTTCTAAACTTGGCCGAAACTGTTCCCAAATTTTGTGTGGGAGGCACCCGAAGGAGTGGACCGATTGAGTCCATATTGTAACCTCATCTAAGTCTGGTAGAAAATTCACGATGTGCAAAGCATGGACCAAATCGGTTATTTCCATCAAGAGTTATGGTGCACACAAATTTTCCGAACATTTTCGAACTTTTGTGTGGGAGGCACCGGAAGGAGTGGACCGATATAACCCATCTTCGAACTTAAACTAAGTCAAAATTTGTACCGAATCGGTTGATCCGTTCGAGAGTTATCGTGCGCTTCAGCCATCCGGACAGACGGAAATGGCTAAATCAACTCCAAATTGTCTGAAACGAATTACGTCCAAACATACTTGGGGCCTAAAACCATTATTTCGGTGAGGTACATTTTGCCTGTATGAAAGTGTATATACCCTAGTTAGCATAAATGCTGAGGGTATAAAAATGATGCTATGGTCAAATATAAAATCGCTTAGATTTAAAAATTACCAAAAGAACGATTCCCAGAAGAGCGGTAGTGTCCGACTTATTAAGTCGACGACCAGCAAAAAACCGTTCATATCGGCAAAAAATGATAAAGCCAGACTGGAATTCGGAAAGATTCATTTCCAAATATGGAGGACTGTTCTGTTATCTGGTGAATCTAAGTTTAATTAAAAGGATTCATATGGAATAAGAAGTGGACTAAATGGGCAACGTTCAAATCCTAAATATTGCAAAGGCGGAAGTCGATGGTCTGGAATTTTTTCTCTGGATTGGACCAATCCATAAAATTATGGAATAATGGATCATTTCAAGTATCCTAACTTATGATTTTCGCTCCAGTGTATTTTTGCGACACTCGTTGTCACTGCCTACGGCTAATAATTATCATTTGCTTCATACTCCTAATTATTGAAGTATTTCAGTTTTGGAGGCAAATGCACAGTGTATCCACCCATTGGCCAAAAATAAATTGGCCAACTGCCGAACTCATCGTGCTCCCGAACACCGACAGCCACCGTATCCCCAAACATCAACTGCCGAACTCATCGTACTCCCGAACATCCAATGCCGAACGCCGAACCCTCCATATTCCCGAACACCAACAGCCGACTGCCGAATACCTCGCTATCCCGAACATCAACATCCGACTGCCGAACTCATCGTGCGCCCGAACAACCACAGCCGAACGCCGAACCTATCATGTTCCCGAACACCAGCAGCAGTTTCTGCCGAATTCAACAATCGACTGCCGCATGCATGGTATTCCCGATCGCCCACAGCCGAGCGCCGAATACACCGATTGCATCGAACGTCTATCCAAAGAACGTCACCTACCGATAACGTCGACCAACTACAGACGAACCCTCATCTGTGAACCGTCGTCATAACAGCAGCTCCCTGATCACGTATAACCCGTCTTCTTGATCACATATAACCCGTCTTCTTGACCACATATAACCCGTCTTCCTGATCATCTATAACCTGTCATCCCAATTATCTATAAGCCGTCTTCCCGATTATCTACAAACCGTCATCAACACACCAGGTTCCCGGCAATCTACGAACTGTCGCAAAATAGCCCGGTTTCCGCCATCAACAACCATCGATTCCGACGAGTCGTCAGAGATAACCACTGTCGTATTACGTCCACACATCACGAAGCCCCAGCTCACGAGTCCCAGTCCACCTAGCCACCTTCACGCCAACGATTAATCCATACCAATTGAATATATTCTTATCGTATTTATCGCCGAGTAGATTGTAATCTAGTGTTTAATCAATAAAATCCGAATTAAACCCCCAGGAAAGGGAGAATACTAGTCTTCTCATTTCATAAGGTTTATTATGGAGACCCTGGACACAACTGAGCTTACCCCAGCCAACGAGAAAACCTCGTTACAAGAGGTACCACTTAGATTGGCATTCCAGGATGATAGCAAGATAAAACATGTATCGAAAGTGGTTATGCAGTGTTTCCAAAACAATTCGACAGAAGCTCTCCATTGACCTACCCAATCACCTGACTTTATTACAAACGTAAAAGCACTGCGATCGTATTTTTTTAAAATTTCTTTACACCAATCAACAAGAGCCTTTTTTGAGAGATTATCAACTTGTGCTGGATCAAATGAAAAAAATCCTTTTTTGCGGACAGGTGTTCATGCAATGTCGAATGTGTGCTAGTGGAAGAAATGCCCAAGGATGCCTATATCTCATGGTATGTCACATGACGATCTTCAATTATCAGCTCCCGCGCGGCAACAAATGGGTTCTGGCACAACGACTGTGTTTGAACGAGCTTCATAACCTTCGTTTTTGAGCGAGCGTCGAACACGACTGAATTCATTTACTGTCATATATAGATTTAATTTGATCGATGTACTCTTGTGGTCATAACCCACGTCGAAAATTCTGAAAAATGATCGAATAACAGACCAACGCTGAAGATAGAACTTTGTCATTTAGAATGCTATTATCGCAAAATGCTAGACATGTGAAGCTAGGAATGTAAGTCACTGTTGCTGTGTAGTTGTGATATACAACCTATTTTTTGCGAATTCGCACTAAAAGGCTATTAAATGCTGTATTGTACTGTACGAATGAATTTTAAGAAATTCGAACGAGCTATTAGGCTATGTTTCGTGCTGTTTTAGGTTGCTTCAAAATAAAATAAATTAATATTAAAATATATTAACAATCTTCGTATATTGTTGTCTACAATTTTGTGTAGAATATGTTCTCTCTGGAAGAGGCTTCTCATTTCTAAAGTACAATTGTTCAATATTCTATTATTGTTTAAAATTTAATGGCCCATATATTAGCTGATAATGCATTGTGTTGAACAATTCTTTTAGTTATTTAACCAAATATGATAACGTTTTCTTTTTGTTTATTTCTCACAAAAATCTGTTTGAACTGTTGACCACAAAATATGCGACTATCCATTGTAAAAGAGATTGTAGCCAACAACGTTATCAATGAGTGTGTGAGTGGTTGTGTGTGTGTCAATGTTTGCTTGTTTTTTGTGTCTTGCGAAAAGAATGAAAATCAATTAAATCCTTTTCAATGCATTTCGAGGGAAAAAGCCAATGTGGTGGACATTTCAGTTAGGTTGCTTTTTTGTCGTAATCACTCAATATTGTTGGACCGACCATTGACACTGTTGTTGATTACCGCCAGAGGTCTGGCATAGAGTCGGCAAGCAAACACATCCACACACTGTCATGCATAAAAAACAAACCAAATGCTGCCAATTTCGACTCTTTTATTAAAAAGATGTGTGGCTTATTTTTAAAAATACCACACTCTCTAATTGATTTCAATATCTCGACAACACTTTGATGTGATTCAGTGCCATTTCCTCTTTTTTCCATCGTGTGATGTGATTTTTTTTTTGTAATTTTAGTGGGTGTTTGCTGCTGTGGATAACCCCTTATCTCTTTTTTGGTCAATTTTTGATTGAATTGGTAAATTTTGACTTTTATATGTATGCTTTCCACAAAAAAAAAAAACAATGATAGGAAGCAAACCGAAAAGTAAAAACAAAATGGTCCAATGAACAAATGAATTGCAGGGAGGCAGAGAAAGCAAATATCCATTTTGTATAAAAAAATGCCATTGATGCATTCCTCAATCGTACCACACGCACTAACAAACAAAAACACATTTCAAGTGCCGATAAGTCTTCTCGTATCAACAGTGCTTATCCTTCCTTCCGATCAGTCATTTGGGGAAGGTTCCCAAAGCACTAAATGGGATAAGAATAGAGGCCAAACGTTAAAAAACCAATGAAATATATGATTTTGTTTCAAGGACGCTAACACCAACATTTTTGTCGTCAAAAATGTGTGGCTTGATTTTCTCTTGGTTGGTTCCCTTCGCATTCTTAAGGTTCAATTTTGAACTAGTGCCGATTACAACTATTTCAGGACGAATTGAATTGCTGCAATTGGAATTTTCGTTACCAGCTGGTAGCCACAATAGTAATTTTCAGCTTCATTGTAATCTGCGCCCATGACCCGACCATGACACAAATATGAAATATTGTACATCACATGGAACAAAGAGACAAAAAAAATTTCCATCTTTGTCTCAATAAATTAAATAATTTTAAATCGAAAATTAAAGTTCTGATTTTTGAAATGTGTTTCTAATTCTAAACTTGTAAATTTTTAAAATATTAATTTCATAACTGAAAAATGTTTAAGCTTTTGCGTCGATGTGTGGATATCTCGGAAACTAGAGCAGACAGGAGAAAGCCAACTAGAAATTCAGAAAGAGCATACCGGAAAACCTTAGAAACCACCTGTATCTCACAAAGTAAAAAAAAAATAAAACGATGTGACCCAAACGAACTAAAGGCATTGTCGTTGTCCATGGATCTCAACACGATATAATTTTGCATCAGAACGCTTGAATATTTTTCTGGACAACTTTTGTAGCACAGTGCCATTTATCGACATTTTTCAAAAAGTTTGCACCTTCTCAAGGCCAAAACTGCCTGAAGGAGCCTTCCAATGTATTTCGAAGTATTATAGAGTTCTTAATTCTGTCTTGGCTACAATTTGTGTCCTTGTGTTCGATCTAAAATCTTAATTGTTTGGCTGTTATATGCCAAATTGTCCAAAAAACGTGTATAAAAAACTTAAAGTCAAAATAGGGAGACTCGATTTTCAGCGTAGACCTATGGTCTAGTGGAATTTTTTGCTCAGTTCAATCCCAGGAAAAAGAAACGAGAAGAAACCATTAAGGTTTTCAAATTGCCCCGGCCCACTGTGGTTCCGCCCGTGGACAAAAATCGAAAATTTTATGGCGACAAATTTGATTGCGATTGAAAGAAATATTCTCTAAACACATTAAACTTGTAATATCCAATATTATTTTTGACAATTTACTGCGGTAATATGTCAAGTTAAGTCGAAGAATTTGAGGCTTGTATGCGGCGCCTAAAAAATGAAAATAGATCCGCAAAGCATTCGTAGTTTATGAGTTAAATTAAAAAAAATGAAGAGGTAAATGTCCAATTTCCAAAATGAAACTTATGGTTGATGGCATTGACTATGTTTTTACGAAAAACATACTGAAAATTCGTTTTCTAACTTCCTTAAAAATAAATTCTTTGTAAATGACTTTTTGTGTTATTTTTAATGTCATTACTATAAATTTATGTTGAGTTTTACTAATGTTGGCCCGGTAAGGGCAAGTCCATATCTATTTTTTAAATACAGGGGAAAGTCTCTAGTGTACGATAAAACGAGATCCAGCTGCCCCCAGCTGCCAACCTGTAAGTTATCCCCCTTATACCACGCCTGTAAAATCGTCATATCCCGAAAATCGGGAGCTACGCTTATATGGGAGCTATACATAAACGTGAACCTATATTGAACATTTTTTGCAAGGAGGTATGTTGTTCCCTCAGAACTCAAAATGCAAAATTACAGCTAAATCGGTTGGACAATTTGGCTAAAATCGTCAGCCCATATGAATTGAAACACTTTTTAGACATTTGAACTTGCCGACAAAAATGTGGATTAGGATTAAAGTTCAAAAGTGTTGCGGAGGAGGTACTTACAAGAATGGACGGATATAGTCAATTATCTAAGTGGATCTTTTTTTTTTGGAGTCATATCTTTTCGATAGATATCGCACCCACTAGTCATTTCAGTGGGTCATCGTATAATTTTTGCACCAGTATGCCAGGAAGCATGGACTTGTCCACGGAAAACATAATATTGCTGTAAACAGGACCATATCGAACAGCATCGGTATGCAGAGGATTTTCGAACAGACCTTAAACTGCACATGGATACAAATGTTAAACTTTTGTGGGGGAGGTATCCGAAGGAGGGTACCGATATGGGCCATTTTAGAAATTAAACTAAATTTGGACAACATGTTAGGAGATCCAACTTTTGGACGAAATTGGTGGACCCGTTCAAGAGACATAGTGCATGTCATTTAAGTGACATTTTTTAAATGTTGGGGGAAGTACCGGAAGCTGTGGACCGGTATTGCTCATCTTCGAACTAAAACTGAAGTTTGAACAAAATATGACGAAGGCCAAATTTGGGACCAAATCGGTTGATCAGTTCGAGAGTTATCGTGCTCTCCCGCCACTACTTATGGTGCCATAGGGGTTTTTACAACTTTCGGGCTGTTTTCTCAAGAAGTATGGACTTGCCCCTAAAACAACTTTTACCGTCGTAATTGAGGCAGCGAATGCAAGTTGCTTCAACAAAAACCAAAGTAATTCGGAAGCAGGTCTTAAAGTGAACTTATCCGAAATTTTGTGTGATTGGCACCCGATAAAGTCCATATTCGAACCTGATCTATATCTGGTAGATATATTTGGATGTGTAAAGTATGAACCAAATAGGCCACTCCCTTCAAGAGTTATTGTGCGCACAATTTTTCCGAACATTTTTGAACATTTGTGGGGAGGTACCTGAAGGAGTGGACCGATACAGCTTATCTTCGAACTTAACCTATGTTTGGACAAAATATTACGAAGGCCAACTGTTGGACCGAATACGCAGATCCGTTCGAGATTTATTTTGCGCTCTAACCACTACAAACTGTATCATAGGGCATTTTTGCAACTTTCAGGCTATTTTCTCAGGAAGTATGGGCTTGCGCCTGATGAAAGTTGTACCGTCGTATGAGGGGAACACAAGTTGTGGCAACAAAAATCAAAGCGATTCGAGAGCAGGTCCTAATCTGAAGTTATCCGAATTTTTGTGTAGGAGGTACCCGAAGGAGTGGACCGCTTGAGTCCATATTGAAACTTCCTCTAAAACAAAACAAACAACAAAACATTGTTCCACAACATCAATGAGTACACCCCGATTCATATTTAGCTCAATGATATGGGACCTACTGTTTATCGCCGAGTCCGAACGGCGTGTCCTAAGACACCACTTATAGAGAAGTTTTTCAAGGCTGAAATACTCAGGAAATGTCGCCAACATTACTGAGGGGTATTTTGCCACCATTGAAAAATGTTTGGTGTTGCCTGGCCAGGGAATCGAACCACCGACCTTCTGCGTGCAAGGCGGGCGTGCATACCATTGCACCACGGTGGCACCCAATCCTCTAAACCTGCTAAAAATTTCATGATGTGCAAAGTTATCGGTTACTTCCTTCAAGAGTTATCGTGCACACAAATTTTCCGAACATTTTCAAACTTTTGTGGGGGAGATACCGGAAGGAGTGGACCCATCTTCGAACTTAAACTAAGTTTGGACAAAATTTTACGAAAGCCACATTTTGGATCGAAACGGTTGATCCATTCGAGAGTTGTCGTGCGCTCCAGCCAGCCAGACAGACGGATGGACATGGCTAAATCAACTCCTAATTTTCTGAAACGGATTTCTTGCAAACATACTTGGGGTTTAAACCCATTATTTCGATGAGGCACATTTTGCCCGTATGAAACTGTATATGTGCAATATTTTTGAAAATTTAACATAGTTTAGCCTTTAATAACTCGCAAAATGTGGTTGAATATTATAAAAATTATATGCTTTCGGATAAAATGAAATATTTTTAGACTTGGCAAAAAATATTGGCCTTAAAAGTTAATTTGCGTGGAAGCTGTGGCTACATTTATGTATGTTAGAAAATGGTTAAAAATGGGTTGAAGCCAACGTGTCTTTTTTGGTTTTCTCTCGATTTGTGATTAAACCACACTTTTCACTATTTTCCCGTCAAAGTAAAAGTAGAAGGCAACTAAATAAGGATCATCTCACTAGTGTATAACTTCTCAAAATTTGATCTGGGTCTACCATTTAATGATGCTGACATTTTGAAGCCAGATTTCAAGTGTTTTTTGAAATTTTTTTCTAATTTCGTTCCGCAAACAGGTTTTTCAAAAATCGTATATAGGATTGTAGAACTCGCGATTCAGAGTTATTTGATATACATATGTGTCGTGAATGTAGCCTACACAGCTTCACAGAAATCTGCATCCAAATACGAAAATTTTGTGCAAACATTTTCTAAAAATCATATTTTTTGGGCATAATTTTTACAATTGTCATTTGATTTAATCGTACTTGATTGCAAATTTTAGATTTTTAAGTTGCGGATCTAATAAATCTTTACTCGTGAAATTCCATCTACTAAAACGCGAGATACGAGAAATTCCAAGATAGGAAAATCACCTAAAATTGTTTTCGAAAATATCGCGCATTTTATCGCGTACTCTGGGGGCCGTTTCCACTGCAATGAAAAACTAGTGCAGCATCTTCGTTTTTGTTTAAACAGAGATTTAAAAACTTCACTGATAAGGGAGCTACATTAATTTTATCCCAAAAATAGTGTGTGATGCTACATCCACGGTTCCTGATTGATCGCCTTGAAATAGATATATATCGATGTAGACTTTCGTGGTGACACTGAAACAGGATGCGGAACAAAGGTTATTGTACCTTGCGCAAATTAGAGATGTTTTATAGGGGTTTTAATGCTTAGATGCAGCCGATGCTACATCTAAGCGTCCAAGTTATATTTCGAAAAATATATACAAATTAAAAGATATGGTCTTGCTGTACATGAAAATCACATGCGGACAAAACGATTTCGATAATTACGCGATTTACACATATTTAATTAATGCATATAAGTTAAAGCGGTTTATTTGAACTCTATTTCCGTTTAAGAAGTCTAATGATTTATTTCAACAACCCCATAACTTGCCTCAATGGAAAACCTTCTATGTGAATGTAGATAAAGCAAAATCCGCCCATTTTCTTGGGAGTTTCAAGAAAAATAAAAGAAATACTCCTATAGAATTTTTCCAATATTTTCAACTCTAGAATGCATGTGAAAACTATTATTCCAAACCAAAATTTGTTTTTTGTAACACAAATATGTGTTTATTTTGGCTATAATATCCTAACTACTATCCCGATGATTATAAGTTTGGTCTCATTTGAGATTTTGTCAATTTTTTGTAAATTCCGCGAATGCTGAGTAACATTTTACAAATATTATGCAATTTACGTAATGACGTCACTTCGTGACAATTGTGCTCAATAAAAAAATTAGCGTTTTTATAATAATTTTTTCTTAAAAGCAGAAGTAAAACCGCGATAACATTTGTCCGCAACAACCAAAAATTTGCTCGCAAGCGGTTTTGTAATGGGGATGTTTTTCTTAACCTATGTACCAAAAATCGTTAATGTAGCGCGAAAAGAAATAAATCAATTTTTTGGAAATGGAATATGAAATAATTGGCAACATTTCCCATATACCCTCGTTAGCATAAATGCTGAGAATATAATTAGACGACCACTAAACTAATTACTTCTGAATTTTTTATTTTTTTTTTTTTTTTTGATAATATGAAAAGTTTTGAATAGGGTGGGCTGATGGGTGGGCTGTATTAATATAAAATTTTAGTACAATAAGTTGATATCAACTGGACATGGCAAAGTACCGTTATCAATAATTAAAAATTTAAATTTGATAAAAAAAATATAAATTCTTAATACTTATCCGAAAAATACAAATAAACAAGTATCAGTCAGCTGTGCCGACAGCGATATACCCTCAGTCTCGAACCTAAAGAAATGAAGCAAACACAATACTTCTGACATCTATAGAGGTTTTTGAAATGTTGACGAATTTCTCAGGACGTATGGATTTGCTCCGAAAAAATTGTGCCGTTTTAACAAGGACCGCATACAAAATAAGTTCCCAAAAATTTAAAAACATTTCCAGATGAATCCTTAAACTGCACTCTTTCTAAAATTTATGTTTGGGAGCTTTCCGAAAGAGTAGACCGATGTAGTCGGACATAAGAAATACTACGATGAACAACCTTTGGACCAAATCGGTTTCTTCTTTCGAGGTTTAACTTATGTACTACCCAGTTAAGTTGGTGCCGGCAGGCTTTTTTGGAGTTTTTGGGTCATTATCTCAAGAACTTTTTAGAACAAATTTCAAAACGATCCGAGATGAGCTGGTAAGCTGAACTTTTCCAAAATTTTGTGTGGGTGGTACCCGAAGGACGGGACCGATATAGTCCATATTCCAATCTAAAGCATATCAACACGGAATAATACGATATGCAAGGTTTGGACCAATCAGACACTCAGAAAGTTTAGGGGGAGGTGGAAATCTTAAAAGTTGGAGCATCGCTGAAGGTCTTCATCGCTTCAACCATAAACATAGTTTTGCTATGACTTACTTGCACAAGTTTGTATTATATCTATACACAATTTTGTTGGAATTCTTCCCCAACTGACAAATTGGTACAATACAATCCGATTCCTATATGTGCACACATTCGCTAAAATCATTGCACTTACACATTGTACAATAACAGGAACACAGATTTCGCAAAAAAAAATGCAAAGAGAACAGAGGCGTGTATCGACAGGCAACCTAAAAATGGGTATATCAATATGTTTGGCATATATCTCGTAACCAATAAAATCCAATATTCAATGCATTGTTCCCAAAAAATTAAAAACAATTCCCGATGAATCCTTAAACATCATTCTTTCTAAAATGTGTGTTTGGGAGCTTCCCGAAAGGCATAACGAAAACGATAGACCTATATTTCCTCTTACGATTGTGCAGATGAGCCATGCATGTCCGATCTTCTGTCTGTTCGTAACATAAAGGTTTGCCAACTCGGCTGAAATTAGGGGAATATTACTTTTTAATCATAAGAATAACACTATTGCTTTTAGCGAAAATCGGCTCAGTTTTGGATATAGCTCTATATATTTTCGCTATGAATGTCCAATTTCCATGATATTTAGATTGTTCGAAGAACTCGGTCTAGAAATAAGTTTGCAACATTTTATTAAAATCGATTCTGCTTTGAATATGGTTTTCATATACGGGACTAATACCCCGTTTATATATAACCGGATTTAACAAACCTCCTGGGTTTTAAATGTCAATTCCATTGCTTATATTTCAAATAAATCCTTATAAAGAAGGTTAACCCTGCAAAAAGCTCCAATATAAACAGCATATTATTGTAGAAAATTAACGTATGTTGAAACTGAAGTATGGGATTTTGTAATTCGCGAACAATTGTACTTACTATATCATAAGTTTTGAAAGCATTTCTGTAAAATCAACTGTTTTAGCACGAATCACCGAGGGATTTTTTAAAATAAAAAATTGAGCGGAAGCTGAGGTCGTATTAATACAAAAAAAAAAAATAGGAAAAATGCGTTGAAGGAAACGAGTTTTTTATACTAATTTCCAATTAGTGGCTTTTCAACGCAATGTAGAGCTTAATGCTCCAAGAAGAAGTTAAAGAATACACTTCAGAGATGAAATCCCTAATGTATAAGTTTTTAATATATGCACAACATCAGCCTTTAATCGATGCTGAAATTTTCAACACTGAAAATGGTTTTTTTTTAATTTGTCTCTATTTTGGACGCGCAACTGGATTTAATATGTGATTGTAGTACTCACGATTCCGCAATTTTGCATGTATAACTTGAGAGTGTAACCTTCATAGGATCAGAGCAATCATCTCCCAATGTAGAAATTTTTGTGCGTAAATTTTTCCAAAAAACCTATTTTTTGCTTCAAATTTTTCAACTGTCATACGATATCCGAGGAAATCCGCGTGAATTTAATTTTTTTTTGCATTCTGAACCTAATATATAATGGCGCGTCCAAATCCTTCAATTAGGTCGGCCCCCCTCAAATTTCAAAAAACTGCTGTCATTTTACCCACTATGTGGGGACGGTATTATAAGTTGGTTTTGGCCAAAAAGTTTGTAACGCATCGAAATAATGATCGTAGACCCATACTTATATATACCAAAATGAATGTCTCGACAAGCTGAGACGATCTGGCTATGTGTGTCCGTCCGTCTGTCCATCTAAACCTTGTAATCAGGCTACAGGTCGCAATTTTGATCGGATCGTCACCAAATTTAGGGTGGATATGAGGGTCCCGGAGGGGAAGAAGCCTTTTGAATTTGGTGATGGTCGGTTAATACTCAGGGGTCGGAATGGGCAAAAAACTTATTTGGGAAAAAGTCAACGTTTTATTTCAAAGCGAATATCTCCGCATCTGTAACGGGTATATCAAAACCAAAACCTAATGAAAGTAGAAAATGACACCTTTACAACGATGTATGTATAGTAGGTTGTCGTAGGTGATCAAACAACGAAGATATCGCAATAATCGCTAATACAACCCAACTTTTCATTTTTGCGATTTGAGTTATAATGACGAATATCACAGCTTTGGTTGGGGAGCTTCCAAAAGCAAAGCCTGCCTATGAAAGTAGAATATCCACCTTTACAATAATGCATAGGAGACGTCAACCTCCAAATAGTCAAATAGCCAAATAACGGAGATATAGCAATAGTCGGTAATGCATCCCTTTTTTCCATTTTTTTTCGAAATCGCGCTACACGTCGCAATTTTGATCGGATCATCACGAAATTTTGGGAGTTAATGGGGGTCCCACAGAGAAAGAAGCCTATTGATTTTGACGATGGCCGGATAATATTCGGGGGTCGGAATGGGCAAAAACTTATTTGGAGAAAAGGTCAACGTTTTATTTCAAAGTCAATAGCTCTGTTTCTTTAAGAGGTATATCAAAAGCAAAACCTGGCAAGGAAAGTAGAAAATATCACCTTTACAACGATGTAACGTAGGCTGTCGTAGGTTGTCAAACAACAGAGATATCACAATAGTCGGTAATGCATCCCATTTTCCGAGTTTTTTTTTTTGTAATCACGCTACTGGTCGCAATTTTGATCGGATCGTCACGAATTTTTTGGGAGTTGATGTGAGTCCCACAGAGGAAGAAGCCTTTTAAGTTTGGTGATGGTCGGATAATATTCAGGAGTCGGAATTAGCAAAAAGCTTATGTGAAAAAAGTCAGCATTTTTTCTTATGCGAATATCTTCTGGTAGGAGTATTCCAAAAAGAAAGCCCGCCAATGGAAGAAAAAAACATCTCCTTTATACTGATGAAAAGTATGTTGGCGTAAGTGGGCAAACAAACGAGATATCGCAAAAGTCAGTAATATATCCAATTTTTCCATTTTTTGTAATCACGCTACCGGTTGGAATTTTGATAGTCACGAAATTTTGGGGATTGATGGGAGCCCCACAGAGGAAAAAGCCTATTGATTTTGGTGATAGTCGTATGGGGAATGGGGAAAAACTAATGTGGAGACAAATTCAAAGTTTTATTCTTTGTGAATATATCGGTTTCTAGTAGGGGTATTTCAACGGCAAAGCATGTCAATAGAAGAAGAAAATATTACCTGTACATTGGTGTAAATTAGGTTGGCGAAGGTGGTCAAACAAGGGAGATATCACAATAGTCATTAATGCATCCAATACTTCCATTTTTTGCAATTACCCTACAGGTCGATGGTCACGAAATTTTGGTTGCTTATGGAGGTCCCAGAGAGAAAGAGGCATATTTTGTTTGGTGGTAGTCGGATTATATTCCCTAAAAGAAATGTTTACCAGTGAAAAGCTTATACATAGGGGTAGTGGTGTAGGGTATCACATGGTCGGCCCCGTCCCGACTATAGCCTTTGCTCACTTGTTTTCATTATTACGCGGTCTATTGTGTGTTGTCATGTTCAATATAACTATATTTTAATTTAATGTCACGATTGGAATTCCTTGTGATTAAATATAATTATCTAAAAATGTTCGCCAAGAGGAAAACTATAAGCCAACATTTGGTTGCAAGCGAATATCTTCATTATCGCACAAAATTTTGACAAAAAGGAAAGAACTCGAAACATTTTTTCTTTAACTTTTCCTATAAAATAAGAAAATAACAAAATTATAATAAAACAAGTAAGAGAGGGTTATAGTCGGACAGAGTAAGAGAGGGTTATAGTCGGACAGAACCGACCATGTGATACCCTACTCCACTACACGTGGGCACCATTTTCCAAGGAATTTGACGTTTGACATTATTCGATGTAACACCTTCTTATTCCACCATGGTTACGATGTAGTCCATATTCGGACGTAATCCAAGTCTCAAGAAATAATACAATGTACAAAAATAAGACCAAATCGGCTTCTCTCTTCAAGGGTTATCTTAGGCACTAGTCAGTTTAGGTGGCGTAGTCTCAAGAAGTAAGGACTTGCCCCAAAAAAAATTGCACCATCGTAAATGGACTGCAAGGCGAAAATGTTTCAAAAAAATGCATGGAAGTAATATTTCTAAATCCCTTGTTTGGAACAATTCGGTTAGTCCCTTGTGGAACTACCGTGAGAATAATCTTAGCGAAAAATTTTGAACTTTTGAGGGGGTAATTAACGGAAGGGGTAGACCGATATGGCCCATCTTGGAACTTAAACTAAGTTTGAACAAAATTTATGAGACCTAAAATTTGAACGAAATAAGTTGACTCTTCGGAAATTATCGTGCGCATCAGCCAGCCAGACAGGACATGGGTAAATCGACTTCAAATTGTCTGAAATGGATTTCGTCCAAATATACTTGGGATCTAAAATCATTATATTTTATAATCTCGTTGGCCTAAATGTTGATGGTATAAACAAATATTAAAAGAATTTTAGAAATAGTTTTCGGTGATTTTTATCAGATCGATTAATGAAAAAAAGACCAGTATTTCGAGGTACTATTACATTACTTTTTACCCAAGGTATCACAAAAACTACAAGACCCCGTACTGCATTGTAATTTGTAACAATTTAAAACCCTGGGAATCCTTCTTTCATGATTTGAAAACTTTTCTATCATGATTGCGACATTTTGTATTGAACATTGAATTTTTAGCAAAACAAACTTATAACACCCTTCCCACATTGTAGAGTAGGGTATAAAAATCATTGATGAAGCATCAAAAAAGTTTTTGGATTTTTTTTTAAATGGAAAACTCAATTTTACATTTTTTCATTTTACATGAAAATCAAGGGCTGTTAAAAATGTTAAATGTTATAGTTACAGATTTCTTTTGTTGAGAGACTCATATTGAAATATGATTTAGAACATTTCTTTCCTTAAGAATATCCCCAAAAACTGAACATGTTTATATTAAAATATACAAATTTTTAATCTAATTTTCTTAAGAAAATATTTTACCTGGATATACGATTCATTCTGAAACTTATAGTGAAATTTTGTGTAGAATTCTTTCTTCATTTGACATTTTTCACCTGGCCCCAAGTTTCATATTACTTTCATGTATCAACTCGAAAAAAGAACGGAAAAAAATTCATCAAACAGTTGGGAAATATTTTGATGTTTTTTCAGCAAAATTGATACTGACATTTTCATGATATATAATGTAAATGGAGACTTCATTTCTTTGGTGACCTGAAATTTGACGTAGAATATTTTTGTATTTGACGTCATTCTTCTAATTTTGCATAAACTCAGATGAAGTCCGTGTTTTTCATTTTGAGAGATTCCTGGCGATTAGATAAGATTTACAGATTTGGTGTATTCTGAGGCCTATAGTAAAATCTTATGGCGAACAATTTTGTGGAATATTTCGATTTGATATGAGCACATTTTAAAGGATTTTTTGAATGATTTTCGAAAAAAGGACCAAAAAGACCCCTTTGTTAAACCGCATGAGGATTAAAAATTGTAACAACAAGTAAAAAAGTATCAGTCAGCTTTGCTGACAGAGATATACCCTCAGCCTGTGTATATTGAGAAAAAATTTTCCCAAAAAACGTATGTGTTTAGGGGGTTTTAAAATTTTTGGATGTATGAACCGACAAAAATTTTGATTAGGATTAAAGATCAAAAGTGTTGCGGAGGAGATACTTAAAGGAATGGATCGACATTGACCATTATGGAAGTGGATCTCCAGCCACTACATATGGTGCCATAGGGGGTTTTTACACCCTTCGGGCTGTCTGCTCAAGAAGTATGGACTTGCCCTTCAAAAAAATTTTACCATCGTAATTGAGGCTGCGGATGCAAGTTGCTTCAACAAAAATCAAAGTGATTCGATTGGAGGTCTTACAGTGAACTTATCCGAAATTTTGTGTGGGAGGTACCGGATGGAGTGGACAAATAAAGTCCATATTTGAACCTGATCTATGTATATCTGATAGATATATAAGGACGTGTAAAGTATGGACCAATTCGGCCACTCCCTTCAAGAGTTACCGTATGAACAAATTTTCCGAACATTTTTGAACTTTTGTGGGGGAGGTACCTGAAAGAGTGGACCGATATGGCTTATCTTCAAACGTAAACTATGTTTAGACAAAATATTACTAAGACAAAATTTTGAACCGAATCGACAGATCCGTTCTAGAGTTATCTTGCGCTCCAACCACCTCACACGGTATCATAGGGGTTTTTTGCAACTTTCAGGCTATTTTCTCAGGAAGTATGGACTTGCCCCTAATGAAACTTATACCGTCGTATGGAGGGCAGTGAATACAAAAATCAGAGCGATTCGAAAGATGGCCCTAAACTGAACCTTTCCGAAATTTTGTGTGGGAGGTATCCGAAGGAGTGGACCGATTGAGTCCATATTAAAACCTTATTTAAGTGTTGTACACATTTTACGATGGGCAAAGTATGGACCAAATCGGTTACTCCCTTCAAGAGTTATCGTGCGTACAAATTTTCCGAATATTTTCGAACTTTTGTGGGGGAGGTACCGGAAGGAGTGGACCGATGTAGATCTTCGAACTTAAACTAAGCTTGGGCAAAATATTACGAAAGCCAAAATTTGAACCGAATCGGTTAATCCGTTCGAGATTTATCGTGCGCTCCAGCCAGCCAGACAGACAGACGGACGGACATTGCTCAATCGACTCCAAATTGTCTGAAACACATTTCGTCCAAACATACTTGGGGTCTAAAACCATTATTTCGATGAGGCACATTTTGCCCGTATGAAAGTGTACATACCCTCGTTAGCATAAATGCCGAGGGTATAAACATATTTCTCACATCCTCCTCAGTAAAGTTGCCAAAGACACTATATATCTAAAATGCAAGGATTCCAAGATATATTAACACGAAAATTTCGAAAAAACTAGAAATGGGCGAAAATTGCCCGCCTACTTTGGTTACTTACCGAAGTAAACTTTAAATACACCGATACACGCGTCTCATATTTTTAGCTTTACTTTCATAATTAGATCAGTTTTCCGTGCCATGTTTTTGTTGTCGCACAGTGTAACCTTTGGATTTCTTAAGGGATGATTTACTGTACAGCATCCTATGTTTTTAAAACATCTACACATCTATAGGGCCCCAACGCCCAACCTTGGAATCCTGACACTACACCCCTGCACCGACAACTAAAGTGTCATAATGTGTATTTCCAATGAAATGCAATGTCTGCTGGCCTTGTTGTGAAAGCAAATGAATTGTTGGTTGGCTGACTGGATTTGTGGCAATAAACGACTGTTGCAATAACTTCTGTTGTTGACTGATGGTCGAGCAATGTCGAGTCCATTCGTATGTTCGTGGGCTACTACAATTGTTGTTGTTGTTATCATTGTTGGTCGCTTTTGTCCATATCGGGTTTTTGTTTTTTTTTTTTTTTGTGGCTGTAGTTATTTCTAGAGTGAGAGAAAAGAAGAATTCATTTGGCTTAAATATTCACTTAATCAAATGCAATCCACCCACCGCACAAACGTATCAACACACAAACACACACCCCCCAGTTCACAGATAAATCCACTCACATTCATATATGCTTCAGTGAATGCCAATATATATTTTTTAGCTGGCATCCATCAATGAAATGTTAAAAATTCTTAAGTTCAAAATGAAAATAATTCCCTTTTTTCTTTGGTGGTAAAAATATTTGCGAAATTGTTTGTTTTTTTGTTTGGAAAGTAAACCTTTGATCTTTTTCACTGTCAAAATTCACCAAATGAAATGATTCGATTAACACGGATAGTATTACTTTACATTAGAGATATGCAAAATAATATCGATGTCCATTTGTTCACGTTAGTGTCAACGTGAAGAACTGTTTATGGCTGTTTATAAAGAAAAATATAAAAAGTTCGTACGATGTTACGTAAAGGATGACAGATACCGGGAAAGGTTTCTGATCAGCTTTACCCTGGTAAAGTCAGGACTTGGTCTAGAGTTTCCTTTATCTGAAGTGAACATATAACTGTCCATGTTGTCCTTTTAATTAAAATACCTTCTTAACTTGGAATATCCGAAATCTTTGCAGAGATGGAAGAACAAACTCAATAATAACGCAATTCGTAGTGTTTCGCATCCTTAAATACTCTGGCAGTACTGCCATTGGGGTCACTGACTGTTGTTGGGGTCTCCGCCATCAGTCAATGACCCTGTTGAATCATATCTTTGAAGTTTTTTACCGGCATGTGCCGATCGGAGTCGATGCTACATTCCTTCATTTTACTCTCGCCTTCCCAGTTAGATTCAAGTTAAAAAGCATGTTGGGGGTATAAAACGTTCCCTCAGAAACTTGCCGGTAAAGGTACACGCCTTTGTATGGCTCCCATAGAACGGTACCTCCCTATTTCCGGTATTTTGATGGTGTTGGCCTTAATATTCCACCGAAAAGGCTGACATTTAGTATTTGGTATTCATTTGGCGTATTAAACGTTTCATATGAAACTTGTCGATATAGGTCCACGCCGTAGTATAGCCCACATAGAGCGGTACCTGCCTGTTTCAAAAGTTTAACACCCCCAACGAAGACTAAATGCCAAATTTCAGCCATTTCGGTGGGATATTGAGGCCACAGCCTTCAAAATACCGGAAATAGGAGGGTACCGTTCTATGAGGCCTACATGGACTTATACCGAGAAATTTCATATGGAACGTTTAATACCCCAAATGAAGAAAATTTAAGACGGAAAGCTTATCACTACCATCGAAGACTAAATACCAAATTTCAGCATATTTAGGCCAAAACCTTAAAAATCGGGGCTATGTGAAGGCGTGGACCTATACCAACAAATTTCAAACTGAAAGTTTAGTACTCCCAAAGATGTCTAAATACCAAATTTCTGCCATTTTGGGGGGATATTGCGTCCACAACCTTCAAAATACCGAAAATCGGGATGTACCGTTCTACGGGAGCTATATGAGACGTGAACCCATACCGACAAATTTCGGGTAGAAAGTTGTATAACTCCAACGAAGTCTAAGTACCAAATTTCAGCCACTTCGGTGGAATACCGAAAATCGGGAGGTACCGTTCTATGGGGGCTACATCGGAACGTGGAGCGATAGAGCCCATGTGCAAACATCGTAGGCGTAATAGAAACTTCTATACAAAATTTGAAAGTTCTATCATAAAAATTGCGAGCTGTTTCTTGATTTCAACAGACGGACGGGCGGACAGACGGACATGGCTATTTCGACTTATAATTTTATGCCGATTTAGAATATATGTATGTATAGCGTATATGACGAAGATTTCGATATGTTACAAATGGAATGACAAATTTAATTATACCCTCCTTATTATGTTGTAGGGTATAATTACCAAATTTCACCCAAAAGTTTTGCTCCATTAGACCCGCAAATTATTATCTTATCATCATGTTAAATTGCAAACTTCTTCTAAACTAAAACTCAGCATTTCCTAAAATGTCGGACCGATCGGAATATTACTGCTACCTACAGGACAGCTATCAAATCGGATAAGAATTTTGTTCTCGGCCCATTTTTAATGGACGGACGGACACACTTTGTTAGATAGCTTTATTTCGTCGAGATATGAAAATTTGCAATTGTGGTATGCGACAAATATGTCGCGATGTTGCATGAATATTGAACAAAAGAAACTTATAATACCATTTCCACATTGCACTATATGTAATTTGGACGCGTTTTTAGGCAAAAAGTCCATTTTTGCACGCTTAATAACGCGAGTTTTCTAATTTGATTCGAAGAAAGAACATGTCAAATTCAATGGATGTGCAATTTGTTTTCAAAAATATGCAAAACTCGCGGTATAAAGAAGCTAAAATCAAAATTTTGGAAGAGAAAATAAAAAATTTTAAAGAAAGACTAAAACTCAGAGCAGAATTTAAACGCAATTTGTAAGAGTTTGGTAATAATCAAATACATAGATATGATATTCAGTGGAATGATGGCTCCAACTTTGTCTGAAATTCTGCCACCGGGAATATCTTCAGCAAAGTGTCCTGAATAATCTACATTATATACCAAGGTGCAATTTTTTGAGTTATATCACTTTTTTGAAGGTGCAGAAAAAATATTTTTTTATACCCTACACCACTATGTGGGGAGGGTATTATAAGTTGGTTTTGGCCAAAAAGTTTGCAACGCATCGAAATAATGGTCGTAGACCCATACTTATATATACCAAAATGAATGTCTAGACGAGCTGAGTCGATCTGGCTATGTGTCCGTCCGTCCGTCCATCTAAACCTTGTAATCACGCTACAGGTCGCAATTTTGATCGGATCGTCACGAAATTTTGGGTGTTGATGGGGGTCCCGGAGGGGAAGAAGCATATTTTGGTGAGAGTCGGATAATATTTAGAGGTCGGAATGGGCAAAAAACTTATTTGGATGAAAAGACAACGTTTTTTTTTCAAAGCGAATATCTCAGCTTCTATAAGGGGTACACCAAAAGCAATGAAAGTAGAAAATATCAGCTTTCTAATTATGTAAAGTAGGTTCTCGTAGGTGATCAAACAACGAAGATCTCACGATAGCCGCAAATTAATCCCAAATTTTCATTTTTGCGATTTTAGTTATAATGACGAATATTACAGCTTTGGTTGGGGACTTTCAAAAAGCAAATCCTGACTATGAAAGTAGAAGATCCCATCTTTACAATGATACAAACTAGGTCGGCGTAGGTGACCAAATAACGGAG
Organism: Musca autumnalis; assembly: GCF_047663935.1. Taxonomy (NCBI): domain Eukaryota; kingdom Metazoa; phylum Arthropoda; class Insecta; order Diptera; family Muscidae; genus Musca; species Musca autumnalis. The sequence continues at coordinate 149,468,940 of NW_027411866.1, read as the reverse complement.
ATATCGCAACAGTCGGTAATACATCCCATTTTTCAATTTTTTTTGGAAATCACGCTACAGGTCGCAATTTTGATCGGATCGTCACGAAATTTCTAGGGTTACTGAGGGTCTCACAGAGGAAGAAGCCTCTTGAGTTTGGTGATGGTCGGATAATATTTAGGGGTCCGAATGAAAGTAGAAATATCACCTTTACAACCATGTAACGTAGGTTGTCGTAGGTGGTCAAACAACGAAGATATCGCAATAGTCGCTACACAGAAAAAAAAGCCACCCTGAACATTTTGATTAAAAGCTTTATCACCATATTTTTGTCGAATGGCGATAAAATATTACGAATATATAGGGAAAATGTTTATCATAAATAAAAATGTTACTAGAAAGCGATAAATAAACGCTTTCAAACAAATAATTTATTGAAATTTGTTTATGGTTATTAATAAATTTCTGTAGTTAAAATGGTTTTCAACGTTTGTCGCATGTTCTCGCTCTCAAGAGCGAGAGAAACAACATTATTAGCAGTGTTGCCGTTTTGGGCATTTCGGCCCAAATTTGGGCCGAATAAAAAATTATTTTTTATTTTGGGCCGATGGGCGGCCCAAATCCATTTTGGGCAGTTTTCATGCTAATAATTTTAAACAATATTTTATTAAATATCAAATATTAGTCTTTGGGATATTTTTACATGCTTACTTTTACTATTAGATGGATTTGAAAACGTAAAATAAAGCAACTTAATGCCAAGAAGGTCCTCCTAGTAGTTTAATGGTCACTTTTAACTTTTAGTTACCCGGGTTTTGAAATGATACTTAAGTATTTGGTAAAGGTTCATGCATTGTGTTCATAAATAAAAAAAGTTCATAAAAATTTAGTGGCAACGGAATCATTCCAAACTAGAGGTTTTTTCTATTTTTGGCATATATTTTACCTATAATTAACAACCTTAAGAATGAATTTCGGGTGCCACCGTGGTGCAATGGTATGCACGCCCGCCTTACACACAGAAGGTCGGGGGTTCGATTCCCGGCCAGCCAACATCAAACATTTTTCAACGGTGGAAAAATACACCTCAGTAATGTTGGCGACATTTCCTTAGTATTTCAGCCTTGAAAAACTTCTCTACAAGTGGTGTCTTAAGACTCGGCGATAAACAGTAGGGCCCATATCATTGAACTTAATATGAATCGGGGTGCACTCATTGATATGAGAGAAGTCTCCCTTGTCCAGTATGGGATGTTGTGTAAAAAAAAAAAATAAATAAAAAAGAGCATCAATATTTTGACTACAAAAATAAATCGTACCAGCTCGAAACTTCATAAATATTTGTAGCCACAAAAGCAGACAATTACATTTATGCACTCTTACTTAACAGAAAATGAAAAGTTTGAAATAAAATTGGCTGTTTTGGAGTTTTATATTAAATTACTAGATCAAAATAATAAGAGAATAGACTATAAAAGTGACCCAAATACCCCCTTTATTACAACTCTTCTTTTGTTATAGTTTGGATTTTGCGTACAGATTTATAGCGTTTCGGCTATCTTAAAGTTGAAAATATTGAAAATGATTAAAATTTAAGGAGGACCTTCTTTGTATTAACGTTTAGTGTGAACATTGCACTTTTAATGCATCCAAAATGTTTTTTTTTTGCGTTTTCAAATCCATCCAATAGTAAAAGAAAGGATGTAATAATGGCCCTTAAACTACTCAATACAATAACTCCATAAAAGGTAACCTCAAACGAAGTTTTGCCTATTATGAACCAGGTATTACATTTTCCCAGACTTGTGGAATATGACCCCGATTTAATAGTAACAGATTGGAATTTGCTAAGACTCGATGAAACTATACTTTCTTTTTTTTTTTTTATTTAAAGTTTCTCGACCTTTCAAGTTTTTATTTATTATGTTTTAAGACTTCGTCTTATCGGGCTATAAGGCCTTATAGCCCGATAAGACGAAGTCTTAAAACATAATAAATATACTTTCTTTTATTTCAAAGAGCACATCTTATAATAATTTTGTATTTTTTGTTGTTGAAAAATAGTGCCTATTCTTGAGGTAAATGGCTATCTGCGAAACCATCTTTTTGTAAAAGCGTTTTGCGATGCCAACGATAGCTCGAAAACGGATGGGCCGATCATAGTATATTTTTATAAGCGTTTTTAGGAACCTAATAAAACAGAATTAAAAAAATATAAAAACATTTTGAGCTGTCAAAGTCAAAATTTCGATTTTAACGAAAAAATTGACTGTTTTTGTCAAAAAATTGGGCAAAATAATTTTTTAATCAGTCTCGCTTAAAGGCTGGCGTTTTATGTATTTAATAAGCTCAAATGAATAATATTATAAGGTCAAATGAAGATCGGTCAATTCGTTTTAGAGCTATCGTTGGCACCGACTTCAAAAACGCCGTTTCGAGAAACATGCACTTAAAGTTTATATGCTACATTCAAATCACAATAACTTGTTGCCTTCCAATCATTATATCTCAGACAATTTTTTGCGACATACTACCTTTACGAAAAAATAGACAATATTTTTTTTCGATTTTTCTAAAAGTAATAAAAGGTATCTATGAGAAATATATATTTTTGTTTTAATTTTTAATGTTGGGCCGTTTTAGATCGTTTTGGACCGTTTTTTGGAAAATGTTGGGCCGAAAAATTTTTTTCGAACGGCAACACTGATTATTAGGGCATAAAGAGAGCGCTACAACAATATGTTGTGTTTTTTTTCTTGAGATGTGAGTATCGTTGCTATGTATATTTTAAAGCATGGTCATGGAATTTTTGCGGCATGAAGGGATGGAGCGTTTGTGTGGCATTTGGCTTGTTTATTTATTTGTGGGTGAAGGCTTGTATTTGTATGTAAGTTTGTTACTGTTTTTGTTGCTGATTTTTATGAACCTAACAAACGAAGAGGGAAAGAAAAAAACGGTACGAGTTCTCATGTTTTTTTCTGATTGGTGGTTTAGGAAGGCAGATAACATTTTTTAACCATCAGTTTGGTTTAATTTGGCAGTTTCTTTAAAGCAGTCGTGGTATGTGGATCGGTAGTGCATAAATCTGTATTTGTGTGTTTTCTTAAGGTAAAGGTGTTTTTCAAGTAAATGAAATGGCCAATACATTTTATAATTGAATTCACGAATATGAAAAAGGATAATAAGAATATTTTATTGGACAAAGAAGCAACCGCATGTGATATTGGTAGTAACATCAAAACATTTTTTTCTCACATTACAGATACCCATTTTCCGCTGATGATTTTCAATGTGGCAGAAGAATGTGTTTTATTTCACAACGTTCAATGATGTTCCCTGTATTTTATATTTAAAAGTGATTTATTTGTTTTCTTATATTAAAATTAATGTGTGGCACTAAATAATTATGTACTTCTGTTATTAATTATTCCATTCTGTTTTTCTTTCTTTCATCTGTTATTTTTTATGTACCTATGCATCTGGTGTTGTTTTTGTACTTGGCATTCCAATAAATAAATAACCACCACTCTTTATAAATGTGTGTATGTATCTTTTTTGTGGCCTTTGGGTTTGTATTAAAAAAAAACAACAACAAAATAATTGTAAATATGAATATTTTTATTGATTGGAAAAAATGCATTCAACAATTTTTTTAATCAAGAAAATATTTTGTTTTTATCAAGCAAAATGTGGAATATATTGATAAATATTTTTGTCAATATGTGAAATGTTTTATAAGTTCAAAATAAAAAAGAATCGATAAATATTTTAATCAATATTACAATTTTATTTTATCAACATGTATTTTTACTTTGTGACTAAAAATTTTTATCGAATTGTGTCAATATGACAATTTTTTTTATTGCCGGAAAATCGATACATTTTTGGTTGAATCTTTGAATTTCTTTATTAAGTGGCTACAATTTTTTTTCTGTGTAATAGAACCCAACTTTTCATTTTTGCGATTTTAATAATAATGACGGTAATCACACCTTTGGTTGGGGACCTTCTAAAAGCAAAGCCTGACTAAGAAAGTAGAAAATCCCATCTTTAAAATTATGCAAAGTAGGTTGGCGTAGATAGTCAAATAATAGAGATATCGTAATAGTTGTTAATGCATCCCTTTTTTCGACTTTTTCTGCAATCACACTACAGGTCAGAATTTTGATCGGATCATCACGAAATTTTCTCACAGAGATAGAAGCCTATTGATGTTGGTGATGTCGATAGTAGTCAGGTATAAAATTAAATATTAATTATTTTGGATCAGTTCGCCTTAAGTCATTTGGTATAAAAGCCATATAGGTGAAAAATTTCGTATCTCCATAAAAGAAATGTTTTCGAGTGAAAAGATAATGCACAGAGGTAGTGGTGTAGGGTATCACATAGTCGGCCCCGTACGACTATAGCCTTTTCTCACTTGTATTCAGGGGTCGGAATGGGCAAAAAACTTATTTGGGGAAAATGCGAATATCTCTTTTATGTAAGAGGTATATCGAAAGAAGCCTATTGATGGTTGGCGGGCATTCCACTTTTCCATTTTTTGGTTTGAATTGTACTGACGATGCATTTAAATGCGTTTCAACAAAAATGACCTGTATTAATGAACACATTCATAGCAAAGGCGCTAAGCTGTCCCAATTTTAATATTTTGAATTTTACCAGTCAAAAGCTTATGTACAGGGGTAGTGGTGTAGGGTATCACATAGTCGGCCCCGACCCGACTATAGGCTTGGCTTACTTGTTTTTTAAATATTTTTCAGATGTATCAAAAGCATAAATTGTATTAAAACAAGTTGCAAATAACTAATTTTGTTGAATTCTTTCTTAATTTCCGCGAAAATTTACAACTTTTTCACTAATGTTATGGGACCACAGTAACCTCAGTAAATGTTTCTAAATATAATTAGTAGCGATTTTATAAGATTTTTTTCTTATAATCAGCATTGAAACAGCCATAACTTTGGCGCGCAATAACCAAAATTAGTATATCAAACAATTTGTGAATGGAATTTTTTCTCAATCCATGTAGCTTTGAAAAAATTTAAATTTTTTCAAAGGGAATATTAAAAATTTTTGACTTTTCCTCATATACCCTCGTTAGCCTAAAGTCAATCTGAAGCTATTCTTATCATAATTTTAGATAAACATACAACAAATTATCGAATTTTATTTTCTGCCCGCTAGGTCTTCATTTTTTCCTCCCACACAACATTTTTAAATCTTTCTCACAAGAGCAGTTTAAGGACATGTCTCGGATCGTTTTGAAATTTGTTGCAGCAGGTTGCGTTCTCTGTCCCAATTGAAACGCTACAATCTTTTTTTGCCGCAAGTCCATACTCCTTGAGATAATAAAAACTTAGTAGCACCTACTAAAAAACTAAGAGCTGATGACCAAGATAACTTACGAATTGAGAATCAATTTATACAAATTTCTAAAAAGATCTATGTATATAGGACAACATCTTCGGGCACCCTCACAGTAGTTCAAAATTTTCGTTTAAATTTTGTTTAAGGGCAGTTCGAGGATAGTTTCGAAATATTTATCGACTACTTGTGTCCTGCTTACAGCGTTATTATGTTTTTCGTAGGCAACGCAAAACCCCCCTGAATTCATAATAGGGAGAAAAAGATTCGATATGTTCATAGATGAAAGTCTTAATGTACACAGGCTAAGCGTATATTTCTGTCGGCCAGGCCGACTGATACTTTTCCAGTTGAAACAAGAAATTGAAAATTGAATCACGTTAAAAAGCTTTTCTGTTTACGTGAAAGTTTACGTTTAACCCCACGGACACTTATAATCACGGATTTTTTAATCAATTTATTTATACAAAAAATACTAATTATTTCATTTTCATTACAAGAGCAAATAAAGCGTAAGCATTTTGGCATGCTGTAATAAATGCATTGTTGTTAACACGAAATAACCATGCGGTGACATAAACACGCTGACTAGAATACTGAGCAATGATACGAAGATTTTTCTTAAATTCTAGATTCTGCTCCGACCAATTGCTGGAAAACAATGCATAGGCTACATTTTGAAATTCATCTTCCACCAGGGTACCATAATAGCAACTGGGAAGCAGTTCAAATACGATGGCAACAAAATACAAACTATAATAAATAAACGTGAAGACGTCCTTGACGAAGAGTATCATGAATACCAAAATGATGCACATATTAAAAGCTCCAACTAAAATTTGGAAAAACATATACAACGAAATGATTTCTTCCAACTGGCGGCGATATCTGAAGAAAAAATGAGATAGAGAAAGAAACGTAGATATATCAGAAAGATGCTATGGAAGGTAACGTCTGTGAAAACTTACTCCAAGAGATCCTTGTGCACTTTTATACATTCCAATAATTCTTGATTATTTTCTTCACATCTCTTTTCGGGATTATGACCAATTTTTGCCAAACGTACATTCAGCATTCGCACTTGACCATGTAGAAGGCATAGATGGGATGCCGCAAATGTATCATTGACCACATTTTGTAGTATCATATAAGACAGTCCAAAGATTTGATATAAATGGGCATAGGTGTAATTTCTGGAGTTGGCGTCAATATCAAAAGGAAACCATCCTTTGTGCATTAAATTCCAACTTCCCAAAACTAGGCCACTAAATAAGACAGTCATCTCACCCGACACCGTTATGACAGAACACAATATTGTAAATGCCAAAATTATACGTCTTACCGGTGGATGCACCACAGCCCGCAGATATGAAATTTCTTCTTTTTTGCTGGATAAACGTTCATCTTGCCGCTGAATAATTTCAAACATAACATCGGTATTTTTAAAACGCCACCATATAGCTATGGTTTTCATGGCACAAAATGCACACGTAAAATTTATGGCAATATTTTGAACAGTTTCATAGACTGTGGTGCTGGTGATTAGGCCCACAATTAAATGTAGCGGATATCCTATGGTAATGGTAAGATTAAAGAATGCAGAATATATCCAATATATTGTACGATGCTTCTTCGGTGGTAACATGCCCAAAATTCGCCATGCGACAAAGTGAGTTTTGAAGAGAGATTTGGTGTCCAATTGTTCGGACATTGTTCACGAATGTTGATGATTTCACACGAAATTTTTTAAACTAAATGGATGTCTTGTTATGCTAGCAAACTATTTATATGTAAGAATGGGACGAATGTTAGGTATAATTACAAAATAGCTTAAGTTCATAAATATCGAAAAAAATACATAAAGTATTTTAGATGTGGAGAAACGTAGCACATGGATAAGATGTGACTTACAATATAACACCGTAATCGAGAAATATTTCTATTGTTTTGGGAGTAACAGCCAGTTTTTGTACTAAAAACGAATCCGTTTAAAATTTGGTTTTTATAAAATATTGAAAAGCGTTCGTTTGATTCCGAAAAGCTTTGTATATCAGTGTTTCCATTATGTTAATTTTTAACATTTTTTGAATTGTTCTCATTGAAAAAATGGGTGACGTAGGGGATGAAATATACCAAGGAACGGTCCTGACCGGTTTTAACATGGCAAAGTCCAGCATTTATATTGGTCCCTCTATCATCTCAAGTGGACACTGACCTCCCCGTGGTGTCACCTGGGGTAGCTGCCTTTAACACCCGTAATGAGCTAAAATGTGGCGCGCGTTCACCCATAAGAACGTTAAAAGCTTGGGTTTGGGCGCAGGCAAACAAAAGAAAAGAAAAACAAATCCCTCAAAAGTTGACGACCCCCGAAAAGTTTTTAAGGACCATGATCTGCGAATCTGCAACTGGAATGTTCGCACTCTTTATAGAGAAGGTGCAGTTTACGCATTGACAGATGTACCTGAAAAGCCATATGAAAACCGACATTACTGCCATACAGGAAATACGATGGAATGGGAAAGGCGTCACAACAACACCTAAAGGTGACGCACTGTATTATAGCTGCCATGACCCAAAGCATCAGTTTGGCTGCGGATTTGTAGTTGGTCAAAGGTTAAAACATCTGGTCTCCAGCTTCACCCCAGTGAATGAATGATTTACTACAATTCGAATAAAAGCAAAATTCAACATCAGATTTAATTGCGCTCAGGCTCCCACTGAACACAAGGACGGACATACCAAAGATATATTTTACGTGCACCTAGGAGAAAAATATGACGGTCTTCCACCCATGACATTAAAATTATACTTGTCGATTTTAATGACAAAATTGGAAAGGAGACTATCTTTGGCCCAACAGTCGGGAAATTCAGTCTCCACAGTGAAGCATCCGATAATGAAATGAGGCTGATAGACTTCGCAGCAGTATCAGATTTAAGCATATCGATATTCATAAGAGCCCCTGGATGCCTCCAGACGAGAAAAAAAGATATCAAATTGATAACGTTGTGATAGATGGAAGACTTTCATTGAGCGTGTTGGATGTACGGTCGTTTTGAGGAGTGAACATAAGCTTGGACCACTACCTGTTGCAGCTAAAGTACGTACCCGATTAGACTTAGCAAATAAAGTACGAACAGATTCAACACAGAAGATGGACATCGGTAAGCTGCAATCGCAACAGATAGCCACAGCATATTCCACTCAACTCGTCCGATAACATATCAGCACAGTGCCAAAGTATTACCCATTCCAAGCAAACAGCCGCAAAATCCATACTTGGATACCAAAGACCTCTACCAAGGAACCCATGGTATGTGGAGTGAGAGTATGCGAGAGAGGTATCGGGAGAAAAGGAGGCGTTATTTGAATTTTTTTCGATAGTTTGACAGTCTTTAGCCTAGTCGTACTCAGGACAGTTTGACATACGCCCATGTGTTGGTTGTTTGCAGTACATGATTTTTGAACGCTTTTACAGCATCTACTGGCGACGAAAATCGTTAACCACGCCTTTTATTCATGATGTTCTGGAATCAGATGAAGTCATTGGATCCTCAGTCAGGGTTGTACGGCGCATGACCCAACAATTCCACGTTTTGTCCGGTCAAACAGGCGCTTGTTCGTTTTTCGAATTCCTCAGGCGACTTCAGGCAAACAAATTGATGTGCAATACCTGTCCTACATTTCTCATGCCGCATTATCGACACACGGTCAGTTTTGCCGAAGAAACAGGCGACCATTTGCTTCGAACTGTTTCTTCCATGATAAACTTTCTTTGAAGACCCCCACGGTCAATTTCTGTTTTGTTTCGCGTAGATCCAAGATTCGTCGTCTGGCTACGGTCTTACAAATGTCGTTTGAAGCACCGCGATTTACAATTTCTTTGCACCATTTGACAATATCCTTTTTTTGAGCGATTGTCAAATTGTGCTGGGTCCAACGGCCAGGTGTTAAGGCAATACCAAATGTTAGTTAGTGGAACAAATTCCCAAGGATGCCTCTATCTCACGGTATATAACATGACGATTTGCATTATCCATTCACGCATGGCTTAATTTTTTTCTGGCACGGCGTCGTTTTTGATCCATGCATTCTCGCCGTGATTATCCATTTCGAAACTTATGAAAAAATTATGTGATGAAAATGTTCACAAGTAAATTCCATTTTTTTTGCAAAGTGATTTTTTCAAGTCATTGTAAACAATCCAACAGAAGGTCATATGTCAAACTGACTTGAGTACGCTTATGATAAAAACTGTCAAACTTTTCAAAAAATGTCAAGTGACACCTGTTGACACTGCAAGTTGCCTAGGCCAGGAGGTTTTTAGTACCCCTCGTAGTGCGCGAACGTCCTAAAGCCAATGGTCAACTAAATACATAATTGGGGCATTCCAATGCAACCTGGCAAATCCAAAGATCGAAATCGACACTTTTTGTCTTTTTGTCAATTATAAAGCGGCCTTCGGCAGCCCCCAACTTTCAATGCTATTCCAAGACATGTCTGAATTTGGTATCCCCTCACATTCGGCATTGAAACTGATACTAGATCCTCGGTTAAAACAGGAAAAACTCCGAACACTTTAGTACTAAAAAAGGGTTCAGACAAGCTGACAGCCTATTCAACATTCTGCTGGAAAAGGTTATACGAGATGCAGATGTTAAAAATGGCTCAATTAACACCAAAAGTCACACTGACGATATGTACATCATCAGTCGATTAGTAAAGAAAGTAACAGTTACCTTTAAGAAAGACGATGAAGATTCTTTATGGTATCGACGCACAATAGTTTCATGGAACTTTGACCAACTGTGGAAGTTCACTCTTATAATTTTGAGGTAGCTAAAGACTAAACAACGTCAGTTGTGGTGTTTTTGAGAGAAAAATTCTTCGAAAGGTCTACAGGCTAATATGCGTTGACGGTTAATAGCGACGTCGCACAATGGTTCAAGAAACGATTTTCCTGGCCAAAAATCAAAAAAATTTTTTGTCACACATATTTAACTTCTATATGGTATAGTAAACATATTAAAACTAAGGAAACCAAACAATTAAGTCAAAATATTGGAAGGTGCGTGCGTGGGGTGCCCCTAAAGATGTACATTTTTCCCTTGTTTGAGAAACTATAACAGAAATAGTGTTCATTGTTTTTTTGTTAGGTAGGTAGGGTTGTGGCCTTTAAAAATAGTTTAAACAAATTACCGTAGCGTTTATTTTTCCTCAGGTACTAAATTTTTATGAAATTCCAAATTTAATGGTCTGGAACTTTTGTGGAACAACATGGAACAATGCTCTGTTTTTACAGAAAGATGCCCGAGAGTTTCCTCTTTCAGCCTATATATGCTTTTGTACCCGTCCCATTCCGGGCGTTTAACACTTTTTTAAATTTATTAAAATTACATGGCTAAAAATGTGTGTTTGTTTGTATACTCTCAGCATTTATGCTAACGAGGGTATATACACTTTCATACGAGCAAAATGTGCCTCATCGAAATAATGGTTTTAGACCCCAAGTATGTTTGGACGAAATGTGTTTCAGACAATTTGGAGTCGATTGAGCAATGTCCGTGCGTCTGTCTGTCTGTCTGGCTGGCTGGAGCGCACGATAACTCTCGAACGGATGAACCGATTCGATTCAAATTTGGGCTTTCGTAATATTTTGCCCAAGCTTAGTTTAAGTTCGAAGATGGGCTATATCGGTCCACTCCTTCCGGTACCTCCCCCACAAAAGTTCGAAAATGTTCGGAAAATTTGTGCGCACGATAACTCTTGAAGGGAGTAACCGATTTGGTCAATACTTTGCTCATCGTAAAATCTGTACCAGACTTAGATAATGTTTCAATATAGACTCAATCGGTCCACTCCTTCGGATACCTCCCACACAAAATTTCGGAAAGGTTCAGTTTAGGGCCATCTTTCGAATCGCTCTGATTTTTGTATTCACTGCCCTCCATACGACGGTATAAGTTTCATTAGGGGCAAGTCCATACTTCCTGAGAAAATAGCCTGAAAGTTGCAAAAAACCCCTATGATACCGTGTGAGGTGGTTGGAGCGCAAGATAACTCTAGAACGGATCTGTCGATTCGGTTCAAAATTTGGTCTTAGTAATATTTTGTCTAAACATAGTTTACGTTTGAAGATAAGCCATATCGGTCCACTCTTTCAGGTACCTCCCCCACAAAAGTTCACAAATGTTCGGAAAATTTGTTCATACGGTAACTCTTGAAGGGAGTGGCCGAATTGGTCCATACTTTACACATCCTAATATATCTACTAGATATAGATCAGGTTCAAATATGGACTATATTTGTCCACTCCATCCGGTACCTCCCACACAAAATTTCGGATAAGTTCACGTTAAGACCTGCTCTCGAATCACTTTGGTTTTTGTTGAACCAACTTGCATTCGCTGCCACAATTACGACGCTAAGAGATTTTTCTGGGGCAAGTCCATACTTTTTGAGAAAAAAGCCGAAATGTGTACAAAATCCATATGTGTTGGCTGGAGAACAGGATAACTCTCGAACTGATCTGCCGATTTGGTCAAAAAATTGGCATTCGTCATATTTTGTCCAAGCTTAGTTTCAGTTCGAGGATGGGCAATACCGGTCCACAACTTCCGGTACTTCCCCCCAATATTTATAAAATGTCACTAAAATTGTATGCACGATATCCATTTAACGGGGCCACAAAATTCAGGAAAGACCCTAATACATTCGAGCTGTCAGTAAATGGAAGTTTCAATTCACATAGGCAAAGCCGACTGATACTTTTTTACTTGTTCCATACCATTTCCCATATGAATTACAAATTTTTTACACAAATTAACATTTTTTGGTGTTTTTTTTTTTTTTTTTTGGATTGTTTGAGTGGAGTATTCCCCCATTGGCTTAACTTCATTTATTACCCTCTATTACAGAGAGTAATGTTTTTCAAAACGAACTGACAGTGTTGCAAAATTTTACTGATCGCTACCAATATCATGATTTCATCCCGGCGAAGGGAATTATCAATTGGCTTCTCAGTTTTAGCGAAAAACCGAACTCTTTAAGTGTCTAGTATTCTCATATGAATGAGAATCACACTCACTTTTCGGCTTTTCCAAAGAAACACCAAAATCAAAATATTTTGCAACATGTCAGCACGTATCAACGAAGAATTCTTCGAATTCTGTGAGTTGAAAAGAGCACCAACACAGTTGCCTGTGAGGTTGTTATTGGAATTTTGTTTTTTTTTTTTTTTTTTTGTTTTTAACAAAGCTCCATTCATTCGCCCGTGCCTCGGCTGTTTTTTGTTTGTTTTGTTTATTGTTGAAGATTCAATCTCATTTTCGATTGTTTGAGTGGAGTATTCCCCCATTGGCTCAACTTCATTTATTACCCTCTATTACAGAGAGTAATGTTTTTTTGGTGTATATGAGTTTTATAAGTTTTATGAAAACCCAAGGAGTATTTTCTTTAATTTTTTAAATATTTTTTGTTTAGTTTTTGGGAATTTTTATAGGTTATTTATTGGTACTTGACCATCTTTAATATATAGGAAGATATAAAAATATGAAAAATACCAAAAAAAATCCACAAGTTTAAATTTGACCTAGAATTACTCTGCAACTACCAGACCGAAATTTGCCGCTTATCAGTCTAGCAAAAAAGAATTATGAAAATATCCGTTCAAAAGTTACAGAATTTTGACCATGAAAAAACGATTCTGAACCACTGTGCGTCGTATAAATCACAGACTGTATCAGATATACAACGACATCAGTATAATTAAACGTATCGAGATACAACCATTGCGTTGACTAGGCCATGTCATAAAAATGGGCTATGATGAACCCGGTAAAAATGCGTATAAATACGGGCCACATGGCGTTACACTCACAACTGGAAAGCCAAGGCTTCGATGGAGTAAACAAATTGAAGAGATCGAAAAGCGAGGTATTCCAAATTGGAGAAATAAAGCAGCAAATAGAGAGGAATGGAAAACTTTTTTATGTTCAGAATACAGGACAAATGCCTTGTAGAGGGTCAAGGGGGTAAATGTGGAAATAAAGATGAAGAATGCCATGTATAACTTGTGAATTTAGATTTTTAATGGCATAGATCTAAGCTTCAGATCCCGACTGTTTCGACCGGATCTTCCCTATATAGTGGTTTGTGTTGACCATGAATGTCAGCGCAACTACCAAATTATTGGTCTGTTCTAGAATTTGCGAATTCGTTACCCCTTTGACTTATACTGAAAATACAAATTCGAGTAGTAGTAGAAGTATTGGTGTACGGAAACAAACACAATACAAAATATGTTTTCATCGAGTTTTCAAGATAAGTCACTTTGCCTCATACCATGGACTTGCCACGAAAGTATTTCTAATTGAAGTAAAACAATATTGTTACCATAAAACAGTGAATTCTAAATCTAATTATGGACAGAACGGAAGCCTAAACACTTTTTTTCGTTGTTTTTCGTTTAATACTAATAATAATGACATCGACAATGTATCTATGTTCAAGGGCAGACGTGGTAAGGAATGAGTATGTTAGACATACATATGTAAATGGACTCGTTAAAATATAATTCGGTTGTAAAGACAGATTAACGTTATTTTAATGACGAGCCGCACTACTTAAGGATTGTATTATAATTTCGTGTCGTCTCTCATGTTTGTAACACATCGAAGTAATTGTCCCACCTACATTTTATTGATTGAAATTGGTCACGGATTATTATAATTATTGTTCATATTACCACGACGGAAGACATCTTTAGTTCATATAGCTCAATTAATTAAAATTTTACAAACAATGACATAACCAATGAGAATCAGAAATACCATGTTACAGCCACTTCAGAACACGCAAATACCATATTTTAGTAATTTCATTTGAATAATTAGGCGTAAACCATTAAAATATCGAAAATAGGTAGATACATGCTATGGGGGCTATATCAAAAAGTGGACCTATATACAATTTTCAGCAGCAACATTGTACATTCGTATCGAAGACTATATATCGTAACATAGGGCGCCTTCGCCACCTTTTTGTTAAAAATGTTCTCATATCGACATCGCACAGTGGATCTAATTGTATGGAGAAAGTGGACAAAAATATTTAGGGTGTAAAAATCAAGCCAATGCGACGGTTACAGCTTTGTGCTGCTGCGAAGAGTGTTTTAAGAAAGCACGAGCATAACATTCTCCCCCCCTTTCCCCTCTGGAGGGGGTATACGATAAGAATTGTTTTATACTGTTAATACAAAATGACATGAACAAAGGTCAATTATCTTATAATGCACAAAAAAGGCTTGGAGAAAAAAAACAATATCCAAAACAACATAAAATCCAACCATCGGATTAAGCGGATTAAAAAATCAACATTTTTTTCTGAAAATTGGTAAAATTTTTAATATAAATCTTATAGCGTTCTTCCTGGAAGACAGGTACGGCCAACGTAAGACAAATTTTTGAAGAATATTTCTTCATCTTGCCACTGATGCCAATTATGTTAATGCTATGCCGACAGAGATATACCCTCAGTCTGTGCATATTGAAACCATTTTGTCCAAAATACGTATGTATTTAGGGCGTTTAATTTTGAGCGTTTGAACCGACAAAAATGTTGATTAGGATTAAAGATCAAAAGTATTGCTGAGGAGATACTAAAACGAATGGATCGACATTGACCGTTATGGACGTCGGTCTCCAGCCACAACATATGGTGCCATAGGGGGTTTTTACACTCTTCGGGCTGTTTGCTCAAGAAGTATGGACTTGCCCCTAAAAAAACTTTTACCATCGTGATTGAGGCAGGGAATGCAAGTTGATTCAACAAAAATCAAAGTGATTCGATGTCAGGTCTTAAAGTGAACTTATCCGAAATTTTGTGTGGGAGGTACCGGATGGAGTGGTCAAATATAGTCCATATTTGAACCTGATCTATATCTGGTAGATACCTTAAAATGTGTAAAGTATAGACCAATTCGGCCACTCCCTTCAAGTGTTACCGTACGAACAATTTTTCCGAACATTTTTGAACTTTTGTGGGGGAGGTACCTGAAGGAGTGGACCGAAATGGCTTATCTTCAAACTTAAACTATGTTTGGACAAAATATTACTAAGGCCAAATTTTGGACCGAATCGGCAGATTCGTTCGAGAGTTATCTTGCGCTCCAACCACCTCACACGGTGTCATAGGGGTTTTTTTTTGCAACTTTCAGGCTATTTTCTCAGTAAGTATGGACTTTTACCGTCGTATGGAGGGCAGTGAATACAAGTTGCTAAAACAAAAATCAAAGCGATTCGAGAGCAGGTCCTAAACTGAACTTATCCCAAATTTTGTGTGGGAGGTACCCGAAGGAGTGGACCGATTGAGTCCATATTGGGAACTCATCTAAGTCTGGTAGACATTTCACGATTTGCAAAGTATGGACCAAATCGATTTCTCCCTTCAAGAGTTATCGTACGTACAAATTTTCCGAACATTTTCGACCTTTTGTGGGGGAGGTACCGGAAGAAGTTGACCGATATAACCCATCTTCGAACTTAATCTAAGTTTGGATAAAATATTACGAAAGCCAAATTTTGGATCGAATCGATTGATCCGTTCGAGAGTTATAGTGCGCTTTTGAAAATTTAACATAGCTGCGTGGAAGCTGTGGCTATGTTTATGTTAACAAGTAAGAAAGTATCAGTCAGCTGAGCCGACAGAGATATACCCTCAGCCACGTAGGTTTTTTAGCTGTTGGGAAAATTTTCCAGGATGGAAAGGGCCGCAAAAAACTACATGTTGCAACAAAATTCAGAATGATCAAAGACGAGTGCATTTTTTCCAAACTTTGGGTAGGGTGTACCCATAGGAGTGATCCGATGTAGTACATATTCGGACCTAATACAAATCTGTAGGAAATATTTATTTTATCTTTATTAGTCTATGGATATTTTCCTTACAGACTATATAATTAAATATGTTGTACTTAATTTTCTGAATTTAAATAAATTACAATTTTACTTTTCAATTTACAAAGTTTGAGTTAAATCGATTTCTCTCTTAAAGGGTTATTTTACACATTAGCCAGTTTATGTGGTGCCGGTAGGATTTTCTAGACCTTTTTGGGTCATTATCTCAGGAAGTATGGACATTCCCACGAAAAAAAAATTACAACGTCGTAACAGGGGCCGCAAGTGCAACCTGCTGCGTCACAAATTAATAAGATCAGAGAGGAGTTGTTAAACTATACTTTTTCCAAATTTTGTGTGGGGGGTACTCAAATGAGTGGACCGATATAGTCCATATTAGAACTCGATCTATGCCTGAAAGTAATATAACCAATAGCAAAGTTTGGCTCAATTCGGTTATTCCCTCCTAGAGTTATCATGCCCACAATCTTGGCGAAAAATTTTGAATCTTTGTGGGGGAGGTACCGGAAGGAGTGGACCGATATGGTCTATCTTCGAATTTAAACTAAGTTTGGACAAAATATTGAAAGACCCAGAATTTGAACCATTCGAGAGTTATCGTGCGCTTCAACTACGACACATGGTAGTATATGGGTTGTTTGCAGTTTTCGTGCTGATTTCATAGGATATATGGACTTGCTCCTGAAAAAAATAATATCGTCGTAATGGGGGTAGTGAATACAAGTGGCTGCAACAAAAATCAAAGCGATTCGAGAGAAGGCCTTATACTGCACTTAAGCAAAATTTTGTGTGGGAGGTACCCGAAAGAGTGAACCAATAGGGTCCATATTGGAACCTCATCTATGTCTGGTAGAAATGTCACGATGTGCAAAGTATGGACTAATTCGGTTACTCCCCTCAAGAGTTATCGTGCGGACAATTTTTCCGAACATTTTTGAACTTTTGTGGGGGAGGTACCTGAAGCAGTGGACCGATATGGCCCATCTTCGAACTTAAATCAAATCTGGACAAAATATTTCGATACCCAAAATTTGAACCGAATCGATTGATCCGTTTGAGAGTTATCGTGCGCACCAGCCAGACAGACAGACAGACGGACAGACGGACGGACATTGCTAGATCGACTCAAAATTGTCTGAAACGGATATCGTACAAACATACTTGGGGTCTAAAACCATTATTTCGATGAGGCATATTTTTGGCCGTATCAAAGTGTAAATACCCTCTTTAGCCTAAAGGCTGAGGGTATAAAAAATGGGTAAAAATGGGTTGAAGCCAACATTTCTTTTTTTGTTTTCTCTCGATTTGTGAGTAAACCACACTTCTCTCGATTTTCCTGTCAAAGTAAAAGTAGAAGCAAACTAAATAAGGATCATCTCACTTATGTATTACTTTTCAAAATTTAAACTACTTCTACCATCAAATGATGCTGACATTTTGAAGCCAGATTTACAGTGTTTTTTGACATTTTCTTCTAATTTCATTCCGCAAACAAGTTTTTCAAAAAATCATATATAGGATTGTAGATCTCGCGATTCTGAGTTATTTGATATATGTGTCGCGAATGTAGCCCTCACAGCTTTACAGAAATCTGCATCCAAATACGAAAATTTTGTGCGAACTTTTTTCTAAAAATTATGTTTTTCGGGCCTAATTTTTACAATTCTCATTCGATTTCCTCATACTCTATTGCACATTTTAGTTTTTTACGTTCCGGATCCAATAAATCATTCCCCGTGAAAATCCACCTACTAAAACGCGAATTACGAGAAATTCCAAAGTAGAAAAATCACCTAAAATTGTTTTTGAAAATATCGCGTATTTTATCGCGTTTTCTGCGGATGGTTTCCATTGCAAAGAAAAAACTAATGCAGCATCTTCGTTTTAGCGAAACAGAGATTTGAAAACTTCTCTGATAAGGAAGCTACATTCATTTTATCCCAAAAAATAGTGTGTAATGCTACATCCATGGTTCTTGATTGATCGCCTTCAAATAGATACATATCGATGTAGATTTTCATGGTGGACACTGAAATCGGATGCGGACAAAAATTGTATGCACTTTGTGCAAATTAGCGATATTTTATAGGTTTTTTAATGCTAAGATGCAGCCGATGCTACATCTTAGAGACCAAATTATATTTCGAAAAATATATACAACTTAATAGATATGGTCTTGCTGTACATGAAAATCACATGCGGACAAAATGATTTTGATAATTACGCGATTTACACCTATTTTAAAATGCATATAAATTAAAATGGGTTATTGGACCTCTGTTTCCATTTCAGAAGCTTTGAAATATATCCTCATCAACCCAATTGCGTTCCCTAATTGGAAAGCTTTAATATGAATGTCAACAAAGCAAAATCCGTCTATTTTATTGGGAGATTTAAGCAAAATGAAGGAAGTATTCCTATAGATTTTTACAATATTTTCTACTACATAATGCATGTGAAAAAATATTTTTTCAAACAAAAAATTATTTTTCTGACCAAAATATGTGCTTACTTTGGCTCTAACATCGAAACCATAACACCAATCTGTATGATTGTAGTCTCATTTAATTCGCCATGAAGTTTTGATTCACAACAAATTTTTATGTAATTTTATGACCACCAAATGGCCCTTAATTTTGAAAAAAATTGACTTATATTCAATAATTTATCAATTTTATGTACATTCCGCGAATTCTGTGTAACATTGTGCAGGTATTATGCAATCTACTCGCTTAAGTCACTTCAAGAGAACTTTTTTGTAACAATTGTGCTCCTTAAAATAATTAGCGTTTTTATAATATTTTCTTTCTTAAAAAGCGAAATAAAAGCGCCATATCTTTTGTCCGCAACAGCCAAAAATTGGCTCGCGACCAGATTCGTACTGGGAATTTTTTTCTTAACCTACATATCAAAAATCGTTAATGTAGCGCGAAAAAAATTATCCTTTTTTTCTGAAATGGAATATGAAATAATTGACAATATTCGTGATATACCCTCGTTAGCATAAATGCTGAGAGTATAAAAATTAAGTTTCAGTGTTTTATTTATAAATGTCCTTAAAACTAGAAAATAATTTGTCGCTTACGTATAAATTAAAAATGGTTGAGAGATTACGTTTAGCATAATGTTCGATTTTGACTTCACATTATAGTGTGGTGTATCTTTTGCATAAACAATTTCAGTTAAACCCAAAACAAGCGTATGAACCTGTAGGTGTTCTAAATCTACAGAGAAGTTTTAGAACTGAAATAAATTGTATGCAGACGGTAGTTACGTGTTGGTATTGTGAAACTGTTGGTGTAGGTTTAATGAAACACTGAGTTAATTTTACGAGTGTTGCTCGATAACTTTCTGACCTAACAAAGAAAACGCGAATATGCACGGTGCTATTGGAGCAACTTTAAATGGAAGATGCTTACACCTGGGAAGTATTTGCGGATTCTGAAACTACAATGTACATAGATGAGAAAAATAAAAAAATCGCCGGAGCGCTTTTTAAATAAATTGCGATTCAAGTTGACATTTTTAGGGTATTTTTTTGATTTTCCTCATCTATGAACATTGTGGTTTCAAAATCCGCAAAAACTTCCCAAGTGTAAGCACCTTTCATTTAAAGTTAGTTAAGGCGCACCGTGTACAATAAGTGTATTTGTTCCATAAAAAATTTTTGATTTGTGGAAAACCAATTCCCAGGGGTAGTGGTGTAGGGTATCACATGGTCGGCAACGTCCGACTATAGCATTGGCTTACTTGTTTACTTGTTAATTCATTTTTTAGGGATTATACGGACTCTGGGGCAGGATAATTTGGATTTACTTCAAGATTTTTTTACTATTTGTTGATTTTTCGCGAAAATAAAAATAAATTTCGTAAATATTTAAACATCTATGAATAGATATGGAATGCTGTAAGCGATTTATGCATACATTTTTGTAAAAAACAAGTAAGACATTTTTAATATTTTTTCTTTATATGAGAATAAAAAGGGCTATAACTTTTGTGCTAATCGGCCGAATTTGTGAAAGTGAACGAGATTGAAACCAAAATTTGTTCCTTTAACTCTATACCAAAAATCGTATTTGTGCTCGCAATTTTTTTTTTAATTTTTTGGCCGACACTCGCTGAAAGAACAAGGTCGAGCGGGTCGGACGGCCGTTGTGCCAAAAAAAAAAATAAGCCGTGTGGAACGGATAATGCTAGATCGCCATGTTATATACCGTAAGATGTAGACTTCCTTGGGCATTTCTTCCACCAATTAAGATTTGATATTGTATGAACACCTGTACGTTACCGGCAAAAATAAAACGCAAAATTATAAATGAAATGTTAAAATAAAAATTGACAACAAGTTGCTATCGGTACAACTTTATGACTACTTTTTATTCGTCGCTAACTTACCGTAAAATATTGTTAATTATTAGCATTTTAAGTTTACCGATTTTTGTCGGTGAGTTATAAAATCGCACTACTGACCCATTTTTGATAACAAATATTCCCGTTTTCATTATTAGGCCAGATATTTATCGTATCTGTTCTTTGATATTTGTGATAAAATATTACACTGTAACAACATGCAATAGAGGTGATAGAAGCAATGTTAGCGTTGCTGAGGTATTTTTTATGGCCCACAAAAATACGAGGGATGCATAAAAACTATCTAGCGCAATTTGAAATTTTTGTTGGACAGTTTGACAGGTTTTAGCTTATACGTACTCAGGACAGCTTCTCATACGACTTTGTGCTGTGTTGTTTCAGTAACTTCAACAAATCACATTGCACAGTGGATCCACTTGTATGGAGAATGTGGCCAAAAATATATAGAGTGTAAAAATGAAGCCAATGCGCCGGTTACAGCTTTGTGCTGCTGCGAAGAGTGTTTTAAGAAACCACGAGCGTAACATTCTCCCCCCTTTCCCCTCTGAAGGGGGTATACGGTAAGAATTGTTTTATACTGTTAATACAAAATGACATGAACAAAGGTCCCGATTATTTTATGATGCAAAAATAGGCTTGGGGAAACAAAACAATCTCCAAAACAACATAAAATCCAACAAATTTAGCGGATTAAAAAAATCAACATTTTGTCTGAAAATTGGTAAAATTTTTAATATAGATCTTATAGCGTTCTTCCTGGAAGGCACGTACCCCCAACGTATGACAAATTTCTAAGAAGATTTCTTCATCTTGGCACTGATGCCAATTATGTTGATGTACGTGGTCAGATAACAGAGTTATACGCTAATATATCCATAGAAACCCTATTCTAGGGCAGCTTTAGTCAGCAGCCCACCATTTATAGTCTGACACTAGATGGCAGCTGATTTTAATACAGAATAATCTTAAACCCATGAACTACTTTGGAAAATTATTCCCGAAGTGGGCGCTGGTGGGCATCATGACTAAAACCTTAGGTCAAATTTAAGTATATGATCGAATTGGCGTTACAAAATACACTAAGAAAATATGCAGCTAACAAGAATTCCACAACACACTAAAACACTATTTTTAATGAAAATTAAGATATTACCTTCTCCTTCAAAATCCATTATAATATTTTGCTATACATATTAGTTTCGCGATATTTTGAATATATTTAATTGCACTTAAAATATAGGTTGTACTCACAACAACAAATATTAGTCAATATTTGAAGCTATTCTTAAGAAGATCGCGTTCGAATGAAACAAAAATTCAATTATTTTTAAAAAGGTCCATGTCATAGCTGTCATAGTTGCCAGATGTTGTACCAAATTTTTGACATTCATTTTTTTATTTTTGGCCAATGGGTGGATCCACTGTGCATTGCAAAAAAAATGGAATTTACTTGTGAACATTTTCGTCCGATAATTATTCATAATTTTCGACGTGGATAATCACGGCAAGAGTGCATCGATCAAATTAAATCTTTGTATTTTGGTAAAGGGCTATCCTATAGTACTATGAAAAACTGGTTAAATGAATTCAATCGTGGCCAACACGAAGGTCGTGAGGGTCGCCCAAAATCGGCCGCTGTGCCAGAAAAAAAATTAAGCCGTGCGTGATCGGATAATGCAAGCTCGCCATGTTATATACAGTAAGATAGAAGCATACTTGGGCATTTCTTCCACCAACTAACATTTGATATTTCATGAACACCTTGCCGCAAAAATAGATCCAGCAAATGGACAATCGCTCTAAAAAGAGGCTCTTGCGGATTTGTGCAAAAGAATTGTGAATGAAAACGATCATTATGCTTAAAACGACGTTTGTAAGATCGTCTAAGACGGCGAATTTCGAAACAAAACAGGAATCGACCGTTTTGGTCTTCGAAAGCGAAACAAATCCAACGAAATTTGTTCATGTAAGAAGCACTTGGAAGCAAATGGTCGCCTGTTTTTATACCCTCAGCATTTATGCTAAAGAGGAAATGTGTTTCAGACAATTTGGAGTTGATTTAGCAATATCGGTCCATCTGTCTGGCTGGCTGGTGCGCACGATAACTCTCGAGCGGATCAACCGATTTGGTTCAAAATTAGGCTGTCGTAATATTTTGTTCAAACTTAGTTAAAGTTCGTAGATGGGCTACATCGGTCCACACCTTCAGGTACCTCCCACACAAAAGTTCGAAAATGTTCGGAAAATTTGTGCGCACGATAACTTTTGAAGAGAGTAACCGATTTGGTCTATACTTCGCACATAGCGAAATTTCTACCAGACATAGATGAGGTTTCAATATGGACTTTATCGGTCTACTCCTTCGGATACCTGCCACACAAAATTTGGGAAAAGTTCGATTTAGGGCCACCTCTCGAATTGCTTTAATTTTTGTTGTAGCAACTTGTATTCACTGTCCCCCATACAACTCTATAAGTTTCATCAGGGGCAAGTCCATACTTCCTGAGAAAATAGCCTAAAAGTTGCAAAAAACCCCTATGACACCTTGTGAGGTGGTTGGAGCGCAAGATAACTCTCGAACGGGTCTGCCGATTCGGTCCAAAATTAGGCCTTAGTAATATTTTGTCCAAACAAAGTTTAAGTTCGAAGATAACCCATATCGACCCACTCCTTCAGGTGCCTTCCCCACAAAAGTTCAAAAATGTTCGGTAAATTGTTCGTACGGTAACTCTTGAAGGGAGTTTTCCGAATTGGTCCATACTTTACACATCCTAATATATCTACCAGATATAGATCAGGTTCAAATATGGACTATATTTGTCTACTCCATCCCGTACCTCCCACACAAAATTTCGGATAAGTTCACTTTAAGACTTGATATCGAATCACTTTTATTTTTGTTGAAGCAACATGCATTCGCTGCCTCAATTACGATGGTAAAAGTTTTTTTCAGGGGCAAGTCCATGCTTCTTGAGAAAACAGCCCGAAGGGTGTAAAAACCCCATAGGCACCATATGTAGTGGCTGGAGATCCACTTCCATAATGGCCAATGTCGATCCATTCCTTTTAGTATCTCCTCCGCAAAACTTTTGATCTTTAATCCTAATCAACATTTTTGTCGGTTCAAACGCCCAAAATTTTTAAAACGCCCTAAATACATACGTTTTTTAGGGAAAAATATTTCAATATACACAGGCTGAGGGTATATCTTTGTCGGCAAAGCCGACTGATACTTTTTTACTTGTTTTTTCTTTTCTGAAAAACTGAACGTGTGGCGACTATACAGCTTTAGAATGTAGGACGGTTGATTCTAGGTACACTACAATTTGTTTGCCAGAAGTTTCCTGAGAAATTCTAAAAACGAACAAGAGAAGACGAATTCTGAATCACGGCAGTACGAGCTCTCACACATCGATTCCAACCAGCACTTTTTTCACCGGACAAAGCGTGGAATTGATGGGTCATACGCCGTACAGCCCTGACTGGGGATCCAATGACTACATCTGATTCCAGCATATCAAGAAAAAAGGCGTGGCCAAGGATTTTCATCGCCAGAAGATGCTGTTGAAATTGGAACGCTTGAACGCCATGTTTTGGAGGTGTCTCAATCGCAGTTGGAAAAGTGTTTGAACAATTGGTTCGAGCGCATGAGAGAGTGTATAAATTATGCTGGAGACTACTTAAGAAAACAATAAAAATATTTTCAATTCAATAAAATTCGCGTTTTCGTTGTTAGGCCAGTTATCGTTCAGCCCTCGTATTCATATTCAATTTTTTTTCGTCTTCTTAACATATATTCACCTGTTATTCTTTGTCTGCTGTTTAACCGGTTTAAGTATCCATCCGACCATTTGTTTATTTACTTACTGAATTATTTGATTGATTTTATGTTTATTATAATTTAATTAATTAACAATTTGTTAATATTTATGCCACAACATGAGCATTACAATTTTAAAAACAACAAGAATAATATGTGTATATTTACTTGTAAACGCGTACAATACCAAATAATCCTTTTGAACTGAAATTACATCGAATTTTATTATTTTAAAAATAATAAAAATAAATCAAATGTAAAGTTTGTTATTATTATTTTAATGAGAGTATTATGATTCGATTATAATAGGTTTTGTCACTCCCAAAGAAGGGGGGAAGCCTTCAGTAACAACAATCAGCATTTGTATCACGTATTCCATGTAAACGACACATTTGTGGCATTGCCATATTTCCAAATGAAGCTATTGAAGAAAAAAATATAAAGAAGTCTTAATGAAAAAGGTAATACAATTAAATAATCCAATATTTTCTTTCAGCTAAATCCCTTGTAATGCTCAAATGACGAACAGTAAAACTTACAGCTTTGCTAATATTTTAAAATTCCTACAAAATCGTTCTCTAAGAACACAAACAAATATGTTTTAATGCCATACCTTTTTGTTTCTTTTCGTTTTCAATTGAGCACAAATTCTTAGAAACATTGAATCATGTTCTATTACAAAATCCAACAGACATACATACGAAGAGAGGAGCTACGAAAACGAAAGCGACAGACAGTAATAACAATAATCCATAAAGTAATACCACTAATAGGATTCATAATAAAGGATAACATTGCCCTAAATAATGGGTAACAAATTTTCTTTATTATGAATCAAGGCACGTTCGAATTCAATTACTTGTTGAACTTGAGGCGTTCGTTGTAGCTGCCATCGATTCGACTGTCACCCCGCTTTTCGTATTCACCCACACACAACCTTCATCTTTAGCCCTTGGCATTTAGTGGTTTTTATGACACCCGGCTTGTGATTTTTGATAGCATTTGTTTTCTTTTTCAGTTTTTTTTTTTCTAAATGTCAAAGGGGGTGGGAAGGGTGACAGCACAGTTCAAATGATGGCCTTTAGAAGATATTGTAACCAATGTAAAAATACAATTGTAAGGCAAACAAGAAAAATCATAATTTTTGTTAATAAAGAAAATGTCGTTGTTTGAATGTGTGTTTGGTTTTTGGCAACAGGAAATGAAATCATTGTATAAAAATGCGAGGGGTCTTATGAAATTTTGTGGCAACTCATCCTGTTTTGAATTTATTGATTAAATTAATCAGTTTTCTTATTCAGTGACTATTTTAATTCTTTACATATTTTTGGAAACGTATTTAGTAGACACCATGGATTAAACTTTTATGTAATCCCCACGTAAATGGACATTTATACAAACAGACAAATGAAAATATTAAAACATTCATAAGTTAGAAAAGAACATTTTATTTGGCACAGAATTGACAATCTGTTCGAACTTTGTTCCAGGAAATTGAGACAATGTTATTAAATTGTTAAACAACATGTTCAGGACATTTAATTTTGGTGTCTAAAAAAATAAATTCGACAACTGGAGAGCATAGATATTACTGTAATGTAATGTAAACCAAAAACTATGAACCACAGATTGTCTTTACTTTTTACATTTGTATACCCTGAAACTTTAGGCTTACGAGGGTATATGGTAATATTTAAAAAAGTTTAGCAATCGATGAATCCGAGTTTCAACCTTTCAGATAAATGAAGTGTTATAGGAGGGATCTCATAATATCGACCTTTAATAAAAAATACGGGGAAGCTGTGGTTGCATCAATGTAGACAAATGGGTTTTTAGGAATTTTTGGCATTTCATTTCATAGACATATGTCCAAAGAAAGAATAGAAGAATACTTCATGGGCACCATGCTACTTACTTACTTAGCTGAACATTTATTCCATAGGCCGAACTAAGAAAAGATCGCTAATTCTCTCTATTTGTTGCTTCGCACTCTGGAATACCGCGCCTTTTTCATCTCTTCATCCTCTTGTTTGCGCCATCTATTCCTTGGCCTGCCAATTCTGCGTGTATCGCCAAGCGGTCCGTATTTATACGCCTTTTTAGCGGGTTCATCTTCGTTCATTCTTATGATTTGGCCTAGCCAACGCAATCGCTGCATCTCGATACGTTTAACTATATTGATATATATTGATATGATGCGACGTCGATATTCACCGTCAACGCAGATTGGTCCGTATATCTTTCTAAGAATTTTTCTCTCAAACACACCAATCACTGCCATGTCTGCTTGCGCAAGTACCCAGGCTTCGAAGCCATACATCAGCACGGGTAGTATCAGTGTTTTGTAGAGCGTTATTTTTGTTTGACGAGATGTGGCTTTGTTTTTAAACAGCTTACTTAAACTAAAATAGCATCTATTGGCCAATACAATTCTTCCTTTAATTTCACAACTGATGTCGTTTGTTGTGATTACGGAGGTGCCGAGGTAGACGAAGTCTTTTACTTACTCAAAATTAAAGGATCCAACTTCCACAGTTGGTCCGAGCTCAATGGACGCATTGCGCGTCGACACCATCAACTTGATCTTCTCACCGTTTACCGCCAGGCATACTTTAGCAAATTCTCCTTCGACTTTCATAAAGGTATCAGTTCCTTTTTTTACTGAAATCAAATTGATCACGTTGTGATAGATGGAAGACATTCATCGAGCGTGTTGGATGTGCGTTCGTTCCGAGGAGCAAACATAGACTCCGACCACTACCTTGTTGCAGCAAAGGTACGCATCCGGTTAAACGTAGCAAACAAAGTACGAACCGACACAACACGAAAGTTAGACATCGGTAAGCCGCAATCACAACAGATATCCACAGCATATTGCACTCAACTAGCCCAATTGCTTAATCAAAGCACTCCTTATCCCGACAACATATCAGCGCAATGGCAAAGCATTGTCCACTCCATGCAAACAGCCGCAAAATCCATACTTGGATACCACAGACCTCCACCAAGGAATCCATGGTATGATCAGGAGTGTCGTGCTGCTACCGAAGAGAAAAATGCGGCATATAGGGCTACTTTACAATCCGTAGCAACGCGTAGCGCACCAGAGAGATGTCGGGAGAAAAGGAGAAAGAGAGCGGGAGTGTAAAAATCGAGATATACAGGAACCAGAATGAAGTCCGAAAATTCTACCAAAGAGTCAAGCATCAAAGTGATGACTTTGGTATAGGCACATCCTCCTGTAGAGACCAGCAAGGTAATATAGTAACTGATACAGATAGTGTGCTCAGTATATGGAAAGAACATTTTTCAAAACTGTTGGTATACAATAGCAGCGACGCGACGACGATGATACCACAGATCCAATCCCAGAAGATGGTATTGAATGTATACCGCCCAGCCAAGATAAGGTAAAGACAGCAATAAATCGGCTGAAGAACCTGAGTATCCTGTGTCCCGTCCATAAGAAAGGAGATAAGACTGTATGCTCTAACTATAGGGGCATAAGTCTACTCCCTATTACCTACAATATTGTGTCAGGGATATTGTGCGAACGACTAAAGCCCATGGTCAACGAAATAATTGGACCATACCAATGCGGCTTTAGTACTGACAAGTCCACCATTGACCAGATATTTACCCTGCGGCAAATCCTGGAGAAGACCCAAGAAATGCAGATCGACACCTACCACTTTTTTGTCGATTATAAAGCAGCCTTCGACAGCCCGCTGCGTTCAAAGGTATTCCAAGTAATGTCTGAATTTGGTATCCCGGCAAAGCTCACCTGGCTTTGTAAAATGGCTTTAACTGATCTTCAGTTAAAATAGGAAAGAACCTCTCCGCAGAATTTTGTACCAAAAGAGGTTTCAGGCAAGGAGACAGCCTCTCGTGTGATCTCTTCATCATCCTGCTGGAAAAGGTTATACGAGAGGCAAACGTCAAAAGAAGTGGCACAAACTACACCAATAGCCACATGTTACTTACTTATGCTGATGATATAGGCATCATGGGACAATCAGTAAAAAAAGTAACTGATCTGGAGACAACCGGGTGCCCTTATGGATGTCGAGGTGTTTACCATGTTTTTTGCCGCTGCGAAGTCTATCAGCCTCATGCCAGTGTCAGATGTTTCACTGTGGAGACTGAATTTTCCCACTGTTGGGCCAAAGATATTTTCCTTTCCAATTTTGGCATTAAAATCGCCTAGAATAATTTTAATGCCATGGGCAGGACAACGGTCATATGTTTCTTCTAAGCGCTCATAAAATATATCTTTGGTCAATTCGTCCTTGTCTTTAGTGCTAGCATGAGCGCAAATAAAGCTGATGTTGAAGAATTTTGCTTAAGTTCACTGGTGTGAAGCTGGTGACCAGGTGTTTTAACCTCCGACCAACTACAAATCCGCAACCAAACTCATGCTTTATGTCAGCTATAATACACTGCGTCACCTTTAGGTGTTGTTGTGACGCCTTTCCCATTCCATCGTATTTCCTGTATGGATTTTCAAGTACATCTGCCTATGCGTAAACTGCACCTTCTCTATAAAGAGTGCGAACATTCCAGGTGCAGATTCACAGATCATGGTCCTTAAAACGTTTGCGGGGGTCGTCAACTTAAGAGGACTTGTTTTTCTTTTCTTTCGTTTTTTTCATAGCAGGCTGCTTTTTCTAGGGGAGGGTTACTAACCCTGGGTGAACGCGCGGCACATTTTAGCTCACTACCTTTAAAGGGTGTTAAAAGCAGCTACCCCAGGTGACACCACGGGGAGGTCAGTGACCACTTCAGATGAAAGAGGGACCTAGATAAATCCTGGACTTTGCCATGTTAAAGCCGGTCAGGACCGTTCCTTGGTATCTTTCATCCCCTATGTCACCCATGCTACTAGTGTATGCTTTTTCGATATATCCACTGCACATAAAGCTGATGTTGAGATTCTGAAGCCTGAATTTCGGGTTTTTGTTTTTTTCTTAAATAATTCGGACTCGCAACATGATAGTATTAAAATACTGATTATCGGATTGTAGAACTCGTGATTTTACGTCGTTTGATGTAGGTATATCTCATGAGTGTGCTCCGAACAGCATGCTACTAATTGGAGTTCAAAGTTGAACATTGGATGCGTAAATTGCCTTAAACAAATATTTTTGCATGCAATTTAGTTTTTTACGCGCCGAACCTAGTGAACCCGACCATGTTCGGATCCATCTACTAAATCGGCGGAAATCGGTCACCTTAAAAATAAAAAAATCTGCAAATAATTTTTATGAATTTTTTTTACTCAAAATAAAATTTTGTGGCTCATTCGCGGTTCTTAACGAATCTATTTAAAATAGGTGTATTTTGACGTATTTTTCATTGGGGATTACTGAAATCGAATGCGAATTAAAATCTTAAGAACATGGTACAATTGAAAGAGATCGATTCGCTGTATCCGAAAAGCGGATGCGCATCAACTTTAATTGATTGTAATTTCAATATTATAGCTTTCGTAATCGTAAACCATATTTCTTGACAAAGTTTTACCAGCATAAATAAACTGTTATATCGGATTATAGCGAAATAGTTGAAGAACTCTCAAAATGTTTTTCTCCAAATTTTCGTCTTAAACCAAAAAATATATTTTTGAAATAATATTCTAACAAAAGTTTTCCCTTTTATTGTTGCTGAAATATGCAACTTATAAACCGAATCTTTATAAATTTGGTATCACATTTTTCTAAGCGTTGTCTAGATTCTGTATGTTTTTAAAATTTTTTAGAGATTTTTAATTATTTTTTGATTTTTCGCGAAAATAAAAACTAATATATGAAATATTTAAGCATCGGTGGATAGATATCAAATGCTATTAACGATTAAAAAATATATTTTCTAATTCCAACTAAACGGGTTTTTTCTTAAGCCATAAATCGCAGATATGCTCGCAAAAACAAATTTTAATTTTTTTCAATGGAATTGTAAAACAAATTTAAGATTTACCATATACATACATATCTTTCTGAAAGATAAATGATTAGACATCGGATTTTGCATATTTGCATATTTTTTAATATTAAAGATACGAAGATTCTGATTGGACCAAAATTCGTTTCAAAGAAATCTAAATTCAATGGCAGGGTCATATTTCGTATTTATTTTGCATATTTTGCATATGCACAATATGCAAAATATGCAAAAAATATGCAGAATATGCAAAAAATATGCAAAATATGCAAACAGATTTTTATCGGAAATCGTCATAAAAGTTGTAAAATTGTCATTTAAAGTTGGATGAAGCTTATGGAGATCTTATATTTGTAGGATCCTCTCCGATAGCTTCTACTGTTGCCAAAATGATACTAGTAACGTTCCTGTACACCTTACAGGGGTTCAGCACCAATGACGGTTTTATAGTTACGATTTTCTTGAATTCACGCTTGATTGTTTTCGGGACAAATGGTTCTTCAGACTCTACGATACATTTAGCATCAAAACAAGACCTAGACCTCATTGAAAATGTATTGAAATATGAAAACATTGACACACAAATTTCAGAAAAAGGAAATAACAACATGATAAGTAATCTGTGGTATCTTAGTCCTGAACTTGCTGAGCTGGAATTGTTTGATCCAACGGTGCAAAACGCCATAAAGAGCCAAAAGGCGACAAAAATCTTAACAAAGCAAAGATTCCAATTTCTTCAGAAATATTCGATCCAAACTTCCAAAAGAGTTACTGCCAAATTTCCTAGAAAAAGGTGTGCCATAATTCTTGTTGTTCAAGAGATTAAACATTAACTCCGAATTTCCAGGAGGCGTAAAGGATGGTAAACAAATTGAAAATTGCGAATTACATAGCAGAGCGTTCTTCAAGTAGTCAGCTGTATCCAGATAGCTCCAAAACCACATGATGTCTGACTCTTGAATAAATATAAATTAGAACAAAATGTAATGTTTTCATTCCAAAAATTGATAAAAAGAAAGAAAATTTTAATAGACTCCATTTTCGCACAAGGCGTACATACATATTCACGTTTTTCGGGACATTGCACAGTGGATCCACTTGCATGGAGAAAGTGGCCAAATATATTTAGAGTGTAAAAATCAAGCCGGTTACAGCTTTGTGCTGCTGCGAAGAGTGTTTTAAGAAACCACGAGCGTGGGGCATTCTCCCCCCTTTCCCCTCTGGAGGGGGTATACGGTAAGAATTGTTTTATGTTATTAATACAAAATGACACGAACAAAGGTCCCGATTATCTTATGATGCAACAATAGGCTTGGGGAAACAAAACAATCTCCAAAACAACATAAAATCCAACCAATTTAGCGGATTAAAAAAAATCAATATTTTTGTCTGAAAATTGCTAAAATTTTTAATATAGATCTTATAGCGTTCTTCCTGGAAGGCACGTACCGCCAACGCAAGACTAATTCGGAAGAAGATTTCTTCATCTTGTCACTGATGCCAATTACGTTTATGTACGTTATCAGATAACAGAGTTATACGCTAATAAATCAATTGAAACCTTATTCTAAGGCAGCTTTAGTCAGCGACCCACCATTTATAGTCTGGCACTAGATGGCAGCTGATTTTAATACAGAATAATCTTAAACTCGAATTGGCACTACAAAATACACTAAGAAAATTTGCAGCTAACTAGAATTCCACAAAACGCTAAAACACTATTTTTAATGAAAATTAAGCTATTACCTCCTCCTTCCAAATCCACTATAATATATTGCAATAAGTATTAGTTTTGTGATATTTTTAATATACATATTTACTTGCACTTTAATATTGGTTGCACTCACAACAAAAAATATTAGTCAAATGTTCCGACGTTTGAAGCTATTCTTAAGAAGATCGCGTTCAAATGAAGCGTTGCCAGATGTTATACCAAAATTTGACATTAATTTTTTTAGTTTGGCCAATGGGTGGATCCACTGTGCATTGGCTTTATTATCTCGAATTCAGTAATACTTAACTAGTAAGAACAGTATGGCCTTTTATTTAATGCTTAATAGGGACTAAAAGTTTTAACCATTCCAGAGAAATGGCTCGCCGAAAATAGCCAAAAAATCGAGATTTTCATAACTTCGAGGCCCAGTGGCACGTGTTAACATATTCCAATTGTGCTTAAACTTTGACAGTCTTAAAATCTGACCAAATTAAAAATTTAAGCGGGTGTCGTCTTAAAAAATCCGACATCGATTTGTTTCCTTTGAACAATAACCAGCCCAATGCTACAAATTATGACAAAGAAAATATTGAAGTTTACATAGAACGTTTGATATTTTATCAAATATTCTATTTTTACATAGTTTAATAATAAAAAAATGGTATTACGATACCACATTTTTATACCCTACAGCACACTGTCGTAAATGACCTCAATAAAATAATAATCTGCTAAAAACATATTTTGCATATTTTTTGCATATTTTTTGCATGTTTTTGATATGACCCCAAATATCGAAAAATTGACCCTTAAAACGCCTAGATCCAAAATTTGAGTCCAATCGAATGAGAAATAAAAAACATGCAAAAATCCGATGTCTATAAATGATTATTCGTTCTATTAACATGATATAAATCTGGCTTTTTCGATTGAAAAAATATATTGAAAATCGTTATACAAATGTATTTTACATTTCAGAAAATACCTTCCACGGTTGAAAGTTTTCATTCCTAATAAATTTTCTTTTCCTTATTTAAAGGAAACACTAATCAAATAACCTCAAATAAAGAATAATGTGCATAGACATTATCAAAGGTTAAACTTTTCAATCAGAATTGCAAATTAAAACGCTTAACAGAATATTCACATTTAAAAGTGACACAATAACCAAAGAACAAATGTTAGAATTGCACTTTGAGCCCAAAAAAAACTGCTTAACAAAATGTTAGAAAAACCACCAGGTGTCAAATGGTAGCTAATCCAAACATATTTTCTTTGTATCTCGTAAAACAACGTTTTTTTCTGATATTCTTATCACAAAAAGGACATCAGCTGTATAGCCTGTTTTTCTTCATTCGGGTAAAAATGTGGCAAAACACACAAAAAAATGGAAAATGAAAAACATTCAACGCGAAAAATAAATGGACATTTGTGATGGGAGTTACAGAACTACGTGTGTGAGGTGCACAGTGAAATGAAAGATTCATAAATATCATGTTTTTTCATCTACAAAGGTTTTCTGCTTCTATAATACCTTAAAAGGTCTCCTGTCTATGGAGCATCTTAAAGATACTTTCTGCTTATGGAGAATGTTAACAAGGTGTTCTGTCCATAGAAGACCACCAAAGGTTTTTTGTGGAACTTTTTTGTCTGTAGAAGACCTTATAAAGGTTTTCTTTTAGGGATGTTTATAAAAATGTCTTCTGTCTGTAGAAGTCGTGAAAAAGGTATTTAAATAATCATCTGTCTATACAAACAGGACTTATGTCTAAAGTCCTTAAAAACGTTTTCTGCACACAGAAGACTTTTAAAAAAGTTTTCTGCTTATAGAAAACATTGAAAAGTTATTCTGTGTATAGAAGACATTAAAAATGTCTTCTGTCTATAGAAAAACTTATAAAGGTATTTTGACTATAGAAGATCTTATAAATGCCTTATGTCTATAGAATACTTTATAAGGTCTTCTGACTCAAGTTACAAGCCTAACATTAGCCCGATTTTGGTAGGTCATAACCGTTTGGTCTTGGGGGACTTTATTGCACATCATGAGTTGTGGTATTCGGTCCTCGGCGACGACCAGAGGGATACATCGCTGGCTGAGCTAATTGATAGCTCTACGTTAGCTGAGAGTGCCACAGTTCGCCCGACATAACCATCGTGTAATGTGGTCTGACAAATGACGTCACCTGGCAACACGTAATTTCTCTTGGTTCGGAATATCTCTCCATAATTGTCTCCATCAGCTGACCGCCCGATTTCATCACCTCAGAACGCCATATTTTCACCAACCATGGGAAAGCTAATTGGCCTAGTTTCAATTAGTTCACAAATCACCGCTTCTGAGATCTGCCCAATCCTTCTGATGTTCGGGAAGCAGAAAGGACCTTCCGAGCCATCATTATTGCTGCAGCCGCTATATACCTGCTGGTCGATTAGCCGAAGTGAGACCGAGCAAATGAGCGTTATGAGATTCGTCGAGCATCCCCATTGACCTCAGAGTCAGGGAGCTGACACTGGAAGTTAACAATTGGGTCGGTGAGCATAAGCGGAACAAGTGGTTAAATCATGTGAAGAGTTGCGACATTGGTGCCGGAGTAAGTAAATTGTGGGCAACGGTTAAGTCACTCCAGAATGCGTGATTTTACGTTGACAGACTCGAAGAGGTGCTCGAGTTATTTCAATCAATAAATCATCTAAAGCATTGGACGCTGAGGGAATCTCCATAAAGTTCTCAACCTGTTGCCAGCTATCCTCAACGTTCCCGAAATCTGGAAAATAGGTAGGATTACTGAAGCCAGGCAAGGATGCCCGCAAAGGTGGATCGTACAGGCCGATTTCGATTTTGTCGCCCAAAGCAAAGACCCTTGAGGCCTTAGTTCTAGTCTTTCCCAGCATCAGAACTTGCTATCCACTTGCCGATGATCAGCATGGATTCCGTAAGCAGCACAGCACGACAACAGCGCTGCACGCATTGTTCACAAATATTTGTTGAGGATTCAACCACAGAAAGTCGTGTGATAAAACAGTGATGAAGGCGTTTGACTCATCAAAAGCCTTTGATACTGTCAAGCACTCCGCGCTGTTTGAGGGCATTGAGCAGACAGACCTCCGGCCAAGCTTGAAACGTTGGATAATCAGTTAATGTGTGGACGTCATTTATACGTAGAATTCAGGAACAAGAAGTTCAAGCCAAATAGAGAAAAACAAGAAGTTCACAAAGGTGGCGTGATATCTTCGGAACTGTTTAACCTCCACCTCTCCCATGTTTCTCCAGTCGGCATTGAGATCGTAACGTATACGACGATTGTACGATCTTGGCGTCAGGTACCTTCCCTGATGACATTTGTGAAAGGCCGAACTCCTATTTGACCGATCTTACCACTTCTTTCCACGCGAGGAATATGCAAATATCCGCCAGTATGTTCAACACATGGACGGCGCAGATCAGAAGATAGTTGAATGTTATGGTCAATGTGGTCAATCCGACCACAAACTAGCCCAAAAATATGAGGGTCACATTGGAGAGCATGTTCTCGTCGTTCGCGTATGCCGCAACTATCTGCGAAAAGCTGAGATGTAGGAATAATAACCTCAAGAAAGCGTTTTTACCACATAAAACGCGATAGGTAGGTCTGTGGTAAGATATGCGGTGCCAGTTTGGTCCGCGAATCTAAGTGGCACGCTATAGAAAAATATTGAAACCTGTCAGAGGTCCGCCCTTAGAACATCAGCAGCAGCCTCCGCATGACTCCAGTGGACCATCTACACGAGGGGGCAACAATTCTTCCAGTATTGTAACACAATCATATGATTTCGTTGCAGTACCTGCATGGTGTTGCCGTGAGAGCCATCCCAATCACGGTATGGTGATCAGGCTGATTTTCATGATATAGAAGAAGAGGTCCAGTGTTACAAAAAAGAACCCATATATCAACAAGCATATCAAGCGGGTTTGAATAGCATTAATACGGACGCAGTGTCAGATGCCATAAGCAAGTATCGTTTGAATGAGGTCCTCGGAGCACATTCTCCATCTATCGCAGCTGAGGAGCGTCAGATGCCACGATAAACCAGAGTAGTTTTGGCTCAACTACTCTCGGTATGGTGCAGCCATGTACACTCCTATAAGGCAAGGATCGACGACACTGTGCAAAACATCTGCATAGCGTGCGACACAGGCCCGCACAACACATGGCACCTTTCAACTGCCCCGTGGTTATATCCCATTGAAACAGCCACATTCCTGGAACTGGAGATTGGCCCAGAGACAGATTAAGCGGAAAAACGAAGATACAAACATATAATAAAAAACTTTGTTACAACAACAACGTGAAGGTACTGTGTCTATAGAAGACTTTATTAAGGTCTTCTGTCTATAGACGATAAGGTCGTAGAAGATCTCTATAGGATTTTCTATAGACTGAAGGCATTTATAAAGTCTTCTATAAAAAGGTCGTCTGTCTGACCATTAAAGGTCTTATAAAAAAGGGTTTCTGTCTACAGAAGCCCTTAAAAAGTTATTCTCTCTATTGAAGACAACATTAATATCTTCTGCCCATAGAAAATCCTATTAAGGTCTTCTGACTATAGAAGGCCCTATAAAAGTCTCTTGTCGTAAGAACAACTTATAAAGGTCTTCTATCTGTAAGATACCTTAAAAAGGTCTTCTGTCTATAGGAGCCCTTATAAAAGTTTTCTTCTGTTTACAGGAGACGGTCTTCTGTCTATAGAAGACATTAAACAGGTCTTCTGTCTATAGAAGACCTTATAAAGGTCTTCTGTCTATAGAATACCTTATGAAGGTCTAGTCTCTATAGAATACTTTAGATAGAAGACCTTATAAAGGTCTTCCGTCTATAGAAGATCATACAAGAGTTTTTTGTCTATAGAAGACCTTATAAAGGTCATTTGTCTATAGAATACCTTATAAAGGTCGTCTGTCCATAGAAGACCTTATAAAAATCTTCTGTTCTATAGAAGACCTTTTGAAGGTCTTCTGTCTATAGAAGGCCATATAGGGGTCTTCTGCTTATAGGAGACCTTAAAAAAGTCTTTTGTCTCTAGATGACCTTATAAGTCATCTGTATACAGAAGACTTTTAAAAGCTCTTCTGTCCAGAGAGTCAAGATCTGCTGTCTAAATCAAGGTCTTCTGTCTATAAAAAACCTTATCAAAGTCTACTGTCTGTAGAAGACCTTATCAAGGTCTTCTGCCTAAAGAACAACTTATAAAGCTGTTCTGTCTATTGAAGCCCTTATAAAGGTCTTCTGCCTATAGGAAACTTTATAAAGGTTTCTGTCTACAGCCTGCCTTCTGTCTATAGAATATATTAAAAATGTCTTCTCTCTATAAAAATCATTATAAAGCTCTTCTCTCTATAAAAGACCATATAAAGATCCAGTCTATAGAAAACCAGAAAAAGGTCTTCTGTCGACAGAAGACCTTATAAAGGTCTGCCCTCTATAGAAGTCCTTATAAAAGCCTTCTTTCTGTAGAAGACCTCATAAAGGTCTCCTGCCTATAGAAGACCTTAAAAAGGTGTTCTGTCTATAGAAGACCTTATAAAGGTATC
Organism: Musca autumnalis; assembly: GCF_047663935.1. Taxonomy (NCBI): domain Eukaryota; kingdom Metazoa; phylum Arthropoda; class Insecta; order Diptera; family Muscidae; genus Musca; species Musca autumnalis. The sequence continues at coordinate 149,431,258 of NW_027411866.1, read as the reverse complement.
TTGTTTGTAGAAGATCTTATAAAGGAATTATTTTATGGAACGCCTTATAAAGGTCTTCTGTCTATAGAAGACCTTATAATGGTCTTCTTCCATAGAATACCTTATAATGGTCTTCTGTCTATAGTGGTCTTCTGACTATAGAATACCTTAAAAAGGTCTTTTGTCTATACAAAACCTAGTAAAGATCTTCTGTCTATTAAAGACCCTAAAAGGTATTCAGTCTACAGGAGACCTTAAAAGGGTCTTCTGTCTATAGAAGACCTTATAAAGGTATCTTGTTTGTAGAATATCTTATAAAGCTATTTTGTTTATGAAACGCCTTATAAAGGTCTTCTGTCTATAGAAGACCTTATAATGGTCTTCTTCCATAGAATATCTTATAATGGTATTCTGTCTATAAAAGGCCTTATAATGATCTTCTGTCTGTAGAACATCTAGTAAAGATCTTCTGTCTATTAAAAACCCTAAAAGGTCTTCAGTCTACAGGAGACCTTATAACGGTCTTCCCTCTATAGAAGACTTTATAAAGGCCTTCTTTCTATAGAAGACCTCATAAAGGTCTCCCATCTATAGAAGACTTTAAAAAGGTATTCTGTCTATAGAAGACATTATAAAGGTCTCTTGTTTGTAGTAGAGTTGTGTAGTTCCGGAACGAACTAGTTCCAAGGAACTATTCCGGACAAGGAACTATTGGAACTATATCCGACTCTTGCATTTATATAGTTCCTTTAGTTCATATAGTTCCAGTCGAGCATATAATTCCTTTAATTTGTATAGTTCATTTTCTTCCTTTAATTCCACAATCACCTCGATCTTTCTCGTTCGGTTTGTTCATCATTCAGATGTGTTCACATTGTAAAATAAACGTAAATAACATCCTCGTTGCATTGCTGAAATTTATTTATTTGTAGACATCGGATTTTTGCATGTTTTTTATTTCTCATCCGATTGGACTCAAATTTTGGATCTAGGCGTTTTAAGGGTCAATTTTTCGATATTTGGGGTCATATCAAAAACATGCAAAAAATATGCAAAAAATATGCAAAATATATGCAAAAAATATGCAAAAAATATGCCAAAAAATATGCAAAATATGCAAAAAATATGCAAAATATGCAAAAAATATGCAAAATATGCAAAAAATATGCAAAAAATATGCAGAATATGCAAAAATATGCAAACCGTTTTTGGGCGAAAATTGTCATAAAAGTCGTAAAATTTACAATTAAAGTTGGAAAGAATCATCAAAAACACTTTAAAGTGTCCTTAATTAAGACAGTTGGCTATTTAACGTCGATTTTTTAGCAGATTATTATGTTATTGATACCTCTTACGACGGTGTGGTGTTGGGTATATGGTATTGTAATACTATTTTTTATTGTTAAACTATGCAAAAATATAAAATTTGATAAAATATCAATCATTTTATGTAAATTCAATGTTTTCTTTGTCTTAATTTGTAGCTTTATGCTGGTTTTAACTCAAAGGGAAGAAATCGATGTCGGATTTTTTTAGGCGGGGTGCCGCCTAAACTGTTTACTTAGATTAGATTTTAGATAGATTTAAGATTAAGATTGCCAATTGAGCACCATTAGAATAAGTTAACACGTGCTACTGGAGCCTCGAAGTTATGACAATCTAGTCTCTCTAGGCGACCCATATCTGTGGAACAGTTAAATCTATTTCCCGTATTATGCATTATATTAAAGGCCATTCTGTTTATTTTATATTTAAAAACAAAATGCGATTAACGTGACTATTTACGCCTTAGGGCGAAAATGGAGCCTATCTGGGTATAGCCGACTACTTGGAGAACGCATTGTTTTAGTTGTTCGTCCTTTGTAATTAATTGGTTGTAATCTGTGGTGAGCTCGACTCGGAGTTAATGTGATTTTTTTATGAATTTCGAACAGTTGTTCTTTTGTAAGTTTGGGTCGAATATTTCCGGAGAAGTTTTCATCTTCGTTTTGTTAAGATTTTTGTCGCCATTGGACTCTTTACGGTGTTTTGCACTGTCGGATCAAACAATGCCAAGCCAACAAGGTCAGGACTAAGATACCACAGGTGATTTATAATTTTTTATTTCTTTTTTCTGTCTATGTTTTCGTATTTCAATAGATTTTCAATGAGGTCTAGTTCTTCTTCTGATTCTAAACGCTTCATAGAATCTGAAGTACCATCTTTGCCGAAAATAATCAAGCGCGGCTTCAAAAAGTACTCCTAACCATGAAATTGTCATTGCTGCTGGAACCCTGTAAAGTGTCCTATAGGAACGTTAGTCGTATCATTTTATCAACAGTAGGAGCTCTCGGAGAGGACCCCAACAAATATAAGATCTTTAGAAGCTTTATCCGTTTATTCCGGAGAATAAACAGTGAAAAATACTCGCAACAAATTAAAGGAAGATACCCCGTGTGGGGTTAGCTAGATCCTCCATCGGGACCCTCCCATTGGCGAATTGGGGACGCTCTGGCCGAAAGGTGGAGTACCAGGGAAATAAAATACCTGGGGGTGACCAAAATCTAGCTTAAGGAGTGGCAGCTGGCTCCTTAATATCTTTGGATGGCGGAGGTTGAGTCAACCGGTACGGCAATCATCGAGGAACAATCGGCGCACAGAAAACTAATAAGCGGCGATTGTACAGCGAAAAGCGGATGTCTGTTTTGGATCAAGCGATTCGCTATACAAATGTGTTTACCTTAAAGGCGGGATGGTGTCTTTAGTTGGCAGCCCCAACACCATCATAGGATACAGAGGGCCGATCACCCACTTATCTGAAACTCAACGATTAACGAAACAACTACAAGAGAAAATGATAATCCCAACCTGATGACGAATATTGGAATACGAACACGGCTACGAATAGGACAATGGAACGTCAGGACGCTACGAGAAACGTCAAGGCTCGCTCAGCTAGAGGCCCAAATCAAAAAATTTAACATCGACATTCTGGGTATAAGCGAAATGAGATGGTGTGGAAAAAGTGACCTCATATCAGGAAATGGAAATATTGTGCTGTATAGTGGAAAAGACAAAAGAGCGGAAAGCGGAGTGGGATTCATAATTTCAAAACACCTACGGAAGACACTTGCTGAATGGAATCCTGTATCGGACAGAATCATAACAGCGCGGTTCTATACCAGTATCAAAAAATATCTAACTATCATACAATGTTATGCCCCCACAGAGGACACAGAGGATATAGAAAGAGATGAGTTCTATGAGCAACTATATGCAACCCTACGCAAAACACCAAACCGCGACATAATGATGCTAACAGGGGATTTCAACGCAAAAATTGGCACTGATAACCACAACCTTTCACACATAATGGGTAAACATGGAATGGGTTCAAAAAATAGCAATGGAGATCGTTTCATTGAAACGTGTCAGACTTTTGATTTAGTCATTGGTGGATCAATATTTCCACATAAGACAATCCACAAATATACCTGGACATCACCTAACGGGAATACGCATAACCAAATAGACCATATGTGTATTCGACGAAAATGGAGAGGAAGCTTGGAAGACGTGCGCACCAAAAGAAGTGCCGATATGGACAGCGATCACGAGCTGTTAGTAGCAACAATAAGAATCAAATTAAAGAAAATACACCAAGCTGGCTCAACAGAAGGCATCAGGCGCCTGGATCTCCAATCACTCAGAGATGAAACAAAGAGAAGATTAGTTGATCAAAAGATCTTAGAATATTCGCAATCAAGCGTAGAAAGAACATCATGGGAAGACACATGCAAAACACTACAGGATATCGGAAGAGACATAATCGGTTATAAACAAAAGGAAAATCGAAAAGCATGGATATCAGAAGATACGTGGACACTTATACAGGAAAGAAATGAATGGAAAAAGCGCAATCTTGACAGTGATGAAGGGTTACAAAGATACAAAACTGTAGCCAAATTTGTGAAAAAATCTGCCAGAAAAGATAAAAGAAATTATTTTAAAAATATAGCCAATGATGCAGAAGCTGCTGCAGGACTAGAAGCTGCCTGGACCAAACAAACACTCTACGAATAATTATTGAACAGACGCTAGAATGGAGAACACCTCTTTATTTAGTTTTCGTAGACTTCAAAAAAGCCTTTGACTCAATAAGAAGGTCTGAAATTTGGAACGCACTAAAAGCGAAAGGCGTGCCTATGAAATTAATTAAAATAATCCAAGGACTATACAATAATGCAGAAACCTGCGTTCTACACAGAGGCAGAAAAAGCGAATACTTTTATACCAATGCAGGGGTAAAACAAGGATGCCCTCTCTCACCTCTCTTATTTGCAGTAGTTCTTGATGAAATTATGATTAAAATATGCGAAAAGAAACGTGGCATTGTATGGGGTTTCAACAATCGCCTTGAAGACCTGGACTTCGCGGACGATATATGTCTCTTGTCCCATAAATTCAGCGATATGCAAAGTAAGCTGGACGACCTGACTGTGCTTGCAAACAAAGCTGGACTGGAAATAAACATTGATAAAACAGAGGCAATGCGAATAAACACCACCAGCGACAACGCATTTAATATCAAAAACAAAACCTTAAAATATGTAGACAATTTTTGCTACCTCGGGGTTACTATGTCATCAGAAAATGGTGTAGAAGAGGATGTTGACAATAGACTTAAGAAAGCTAGATCCGCATTCGGAAGACTCAGCAAAACTTGGCGATCAAACCAAATATCGTATAAAACAAAACTGCGTTTGTTTAATGCATGTGTCAAATCCACATTGCTTTACGGAAGCGAAACTTGGCCCGTAACAAACGCCATAACACAAAAACTCCAGGTATTCGTCAACAAATGCCTCCGTATAGTAAGCAAAATATTTTGGCCCAACAAAATCTCAAACCCAGCACTATACCAGATGGCAAATGAAGAACCAATAGCCCGGCAGATTGCAAGGAGAAAATGGAAATGGATAGGGCATACGTTGCGAAAACCACACAATAGCATTTCCAGGATGGCTTTGGAATGGAACCCACAAGGAAGCAGACGCCCTGGCCGCCCAAAAATTACATGGCGCAGAACCATACTCAAAGAGCTGAAGAAAGCAAACTCAACTTTAGATGATATCAAAATATTATGTAACGATAGAATAAGTTGGAACAATCTTGTAGAAGCCCTATGTTCACAAGTGGAATAATAAAGGAAAAAAAAAACCCCAAAACAAGGCTATTTGCGTGCACTGGCATGGAAAACTATTACCAGGTATTCCCAAAACAGTGCAGAAAGAACGGGTTGCTGTTCTGGTATCGTCTGGTATGGGGGTAAAGAACAACTCCTGGGCGTTCTGAAACTGACAGTAGCTCAGGGGAGAAACAAGACTTAGCAGTGTACGAATGCCTAGAATAATTGGGTCTTACCAGCTTGAGCAAATGTTAAGTCGAGAGCTTCTGTACCTGCGTACAGACTTATAAGAAGTATTGTTGAGAGGGATTTTTGACTGCAAGTTTGGCACCACATCCGGACATCAACCAAACATATTCACGAGATTTCTATAAGAATAGTCAGCGATTGACTAATCTAAGTTCTGGCGAGAATGTTTTAAAACTACTTCCCAAGAACAAGAGGTCGTAGAAGCACTTTGTGTTTTCATCTTTCGAGCCTGGTTTAACGCGCAGAACGTTTTTTATTTTGTATCAAACGACAACAACTGAGTGTTATAAATGAGAGTGTGGGTTATTGATTTTACAAAACGTATAATGAGCAAGACAATGTTTATGTAGATATAATATTGGAGGGATTGGGTAAACAAAATCAATAGGTTGAAAAGGATTAGAGACAATAGATTGAGTTTAATACAACAGATAGTGAAAACTAAATTCAGAAATATTTTTAGGTCCAAAAAAAGACCTAAACCGCATTGATGATTTATTGAAATACGAAACAAATATCAGATAAAGGAAATAACAAAATGATAAATCATCTGTGGTATCATAGCCCTGAACTTGTTGGCGTGATCTGATAGTTCAAACCACCGTAAAGAGCCAAATGCGACAAAAATCGTAACAAAGCAAGCAGAAGAAGATGGAAAAAACAAACTAACAAAAGAACAACTTACTTGTTGTTCAAGGGTTTAAGCATTAACTCCGAATTTCTTGAAAAAGATCTTGCAACTTGACCACAGAACATCAATTACCAGGAAGGTTAAAGGATGGTAACCAACTTGAAAGTTGTGAACGACATAGCAGAGCACGGTGTTGAGTTCATCACCAAGTAGTCATCTTTACCCAGATGGTTCCAAAATCACATTATGCCATTCTCTTAAATAAATTTAAATATGAACAAAATGTAAAAGACATTTGTTTTCATTCCCAGAAGTTGATAATATGGAAGAAATAAAAAATAATTAAAAAAATTAAGATACAATGTTTTATTTATAAAAGCACTTAAAACTAGAACATAATTTTTAATGATGGATTCTCTCAAATAAAACTCTTGCCGTTTAATATTGCCACAATTTTTAATTCAAATGCAAGCGTTTTATTTGAGAGATTTCATAATTAAAAATTATTTTCTAGTTTTAAGTGCATTTATATATAAAGCACTGTAACTTATTCTTTTAACTATTTTTTATTTTTAACTTTTCAGCATTTAATTTTTTTAAACAACTGGGAACCTCATAACGAAATTATAGCCAATTTAGGCCGAAAATGTAGATAAAAACTTCAAAATACCTGAAATCGTGTTGTGCCGTTATATAGGGGCTATACCAAAACCTTGACCTGAGTCCGACCCATATTGGTTTTGGTTTCATATTCATGTATTATCATCCAGGTCTGAAAAGTGTGCAAAGTTTTAGTTTGGTTGGTCAACTACAACTGTGTGCAAAATAAGTTACTAGATTTGAACTAAACAGACACCAAAGCTGTAAAAGGGTTTTTTTCACAATAGACTCCATTTTCACCCTAAGGCGTTTTCGGGACATTGGTTTTATTATCTTGAATTCAGTACTACTTACGTATTTTGTTTTTCGGCAAGAAATATTAAGAATAGTATGGCATTTAATTTAATGCATAACACGGGCAAATGGTTTTAACCGTTTCATAGATATGGGTAGCTGAAGTCGTCAAATAGCCAAAAAATCGATGTTTTCATAACTACGAGGCCCCAGTGGCATGTGTTAACATATTCCAATTGTGCTCAAACTTAAACAATCTTAAAATCTAACCAAACTAAACACTTTAGGGGAGTGCCGCATAAAAAAATTCGACATCGATGTTTTCCCTTTGAGTTCAAACCAGATTAATGCAACAAAGTAAGACAAAGAAAATATTGAATTTTAAATAAAATATTTGACAATTTAACAAATTTTATATTTTTTAATAGGTTAATAGTAAAAAATTGTGTTACAATATACATATAACCATATTTTTATATCCACACTGTGGTAAGGGTTCTCAATAGCATAATAATATGCTAAAAAAGCGACGTTAAACGGCCAACAATTTTAATTTAGGACACTTTGATGATTTTTCTCAACTTTAATTGTCAATTTTACGACTTTCATGACGATTTTCGGCCAAAAACTGTTTGCATATTTTTTGCATATTCTGCATATTTTTTGCATATTTTTTGCATATTTTTGCATATTTTTTGCATATTTTGCATATTTTTTGCATATTTTGCATATTTTTTGCATATTTTTTGCATATTTTGTGCATATGCAAAATATGCAAAATAAATACAAAATATGACCCTGCCATTGAATTTAGATTTCTTTGAAACGAATTTTGGTCCAATCAGAATCTTCGTATCTTTATTATTAAAAAATATGCAAATATGCAAAATCCGATGTCTATTTATTTGTATGTCAATTCATCCACCATAAGACGAAAACAAAAAGAAAGAGAAAGATTCGTTGTACTACTTCACTCTCGGGACTATTTGGAGCAAAGGAAATAAAAAGAACGACGAAAGTGAAAGATTCATTGAACTATATCGGTCTCGGAACTATTTGGAACGAAGGAAACAGGAAGAACGATGAAAGAGAAAGATTCATTGAACTATATCGCTCGGAACTATTTGGAACTATGGAACTATATTAAGGAACTAGTTCTTTTGGGAAAAGGAACTAGAAAGATCGATCCGCTCCAGGAACTAGATTGCCCAACTCTAGTTTGCAGAAGATCTTATAAAGGTACATTGTCTATGGAATACCTTATAAAGGTCTTCTGTCTATAGAAGACCTTATAAAGGTCTTCTGTCTATAGAAGACCTTATAATGGTCTTCTGTCTATAGAAAACCTTATAATAGTGTTCTGTCTATAGAAGACCTTATAAAGGTATTCTGTTTATAGTAGGCCTTATAAAGGCCTTCGTCTATAGAAGACCTTATAAAGGCCTTCGTCTATAGGAACGCTTGTAAAGGTATTCTGTCTACAGAAGACCTTATAACAATCTGCTGTCTATAGATGACCTTATAAAAGTCTTTTGTCTATAGAGGACCGTATAAAAGTCTTTTGTCTATAGAAGACCATGAAAGACGTATAAAGATTTTCTGACTATAGAAGACCTTATAAAGGTCTTCTATCTATAGAAGAACTTAAAAAGATCTTCTATGTATGGACGACCATAAAACGGTCTTCTGTGTCTCATGTCTATAAAAATCAGGGAAAATGTTACAAATACATCACTGTTCTTACAAAACCTTTACAGTTTGTGGTCGCCATAAATAGCCGCATGCTTCAACACACACGCACCCAAATAAAAACCAAGTTTGTAGAAAATTTATGCAAATTCTACAGATTTAAGTAAATGTTAAAAATATGTTAATTTGTTCTTTTACCCGGTTTTTGGGGGATTCAATTTCATTTTGTTTTTGTTTACTCAACTTACATACTATGCTGGTTCCTGCTGTAATGGTATTTATATCCCGCGCGGTATTTCATTTCATTACAAATTAAGTGAAAATTTAATTTTTTGTTTCCTTGTTTGGCCTCATTGCCGCCTCACTGCTGCTGCTGCTGCAGTTCCTTGTAGGATTAATGGTCAAACACTAGTGAAGGACAATAATTAAATGTGTCGAATAAATGTGAGAGTATACAAGACAGAGGCCAACCATATAACAGTAATGGCAAATATCTGAACAGACACACTGCCCGCAACTGTAGAAGAAGCATTCATTCACTGCTTAAAGTGTCTTTAGCATAATGCAGTCGTAAAGTTGAGCATTTGCATAATAATCTTATTACCCGGCATAAAACAGAAGGCTTTTACTCCTCTCTCATTATTATTATTTTTATTGTAATTGTTATTGTTGCTTCAATGCTGATCCAGCTGGATTTGTGTTAACGAGATATTTTGCCACATCACTCGTTTATTTATGGGATTTTTTGTTTGATCCCATCTTGTGCGAGATTTAATTAATTTTAATTTAGGTGAAATGAGATTGTTAGTTCTCGATTCTTTGAAGCTTTTGTCATATTATTAAGATTTCATAAAGAAAAGACTTGTGGAAGCAAGAAATGCGGAAACGAGGCAATATATAACCTTTCACATAAGTTTTTCACTTGCAATCGCGTAAAATTTTTGTTTTAGACCCACTATTTTTCATATTTAGAGGAGATTAAGCGATTTGAAGAGATATGTGCCCTCGTTCCATCGCAATTGTGGACCTGTGTTTAGGGGATGAAATGGACCAAAAACAAAATGTTTCCTTAATTTTGTCGTCTCTCTTACTTACTTACTTAGATGACTTGTATACTAAACATAACGTCTTGTTTCATAAGCCGAACTAGGAATACATTTCCAAACGCACCGATCTGCTGCTTTACTACTCCAATCTTGGATGCCATGTTTTGTGATATCATCTTTAACTACGACTTTCCATAGGAGTTTTGGCCTTCCCTTGGGGCGCATACCGTCGAGTGGCTCGTATTCATATGCCCTTCTGGCTGGGGCATCTTTATCCATCCTGCTGACATGGCCCAGCCAACGCAATCGTTGTACCTCGATACGTTTTGCAATATCGATGTCGGTCAGCTGGTACAGCTCGTGGTTCGTACGACGTCGGTATTCACCGTCAACGCATATTGGTCCATAAATCTATCGAAGAATTTTTCTCTCAAACACACCAAGCTGGGCCTCATCTGTTTTCGCAAGTACCCATGCTTCAGATCCATACATAAATACGGGTTGTATCAATGTCTGGTAGAGTGTAAGTTTGGTCTAAAGAGAAGTGGTTTTGCTTTTGAACTGTTTACTTAGACCAAAATAGCATAGCTGTTGGCCAATATTGTTCTTCTCTTGATTTCATAACAGATGTTGTTAGTTTTATTTATGGCGATGCCGAGGTACTACCTCAAAATTGTAATTCTGAACATCCACAGTTGGTCCGAGTCTACTGAATATCTTGCGTGTTGATAGCATAAACTTCGTCTTATCGTCGTTAACAGCCAGACCCACTTTGGCAGACTCTTTTTAAATTTTTGCAAAGGTGGCTGGCTCACCGAGTTGAGCGACCTATTATGTCAATATCGTCTGCGTAGGCCAGTAACATAATATCTTTATTGTATATAGTGCTATTTTTATACCCTCAGCCTTTAGGCTAAAGAGGGTATTTACACTTTGATACGACCAAAAATGTGCCTCATCGAAATAATGGTTTTAGACCCCAAGTATGTTTGTACGATATCCGTTTTAGACAATTTTGAGTAGATCTAGCAATGTCCGTCTGTCTGTCTGTCCGTCTGTCTGGCTGGCTGGTGCTCACGATAACTCTCGAACGGATCAATCGATTCGGTTCAAATTTTGGGTATCGAATTATTTTGTCCAGATTTGATTTAAGTTCGAAGATGGGCCATATAGGTCCACTCCTTCAGGTACCTCCCCCACAAATGTTCAAAAATTGTCGCAAAACTTGTGCGCACGATAACTCTTGTTGGGAATAACCGATTTGGTCCATACTTTGCACATCGTGTAATTTCTACCAAACTTAGATGAGGTTTCAATATGGACTCAATCGGTCCACTCCTTCGGGTACCTCTATTTTTATACCCTCAGCCTTTAGGCTAAAGAGGGTATTTACACTTTGATACGACCAAAAATGTGCCTCATCGAAATAATGGTTTTAGACCCCAAGTATGTTTGTACGATATCCGTTTTAGACAATTTTGAGTAGATCTAGCAATGTCCGTCTGTCTGTCTGTCCGTCTGTCTGGCTGGCTGGTGCTCACGATAACTCTCGAACGGATCAATCGATTCGGTTCAAATTTTGGGTATCGAATTATTTTGTCCAGATTTGATTTAAGTTCGAAGATGGGCCATATAGGTCCACTCCTTCAGGTACCTCCCCCACAAATGTTCAAAAATTGTCGCAAAACTTGTGCGCACGATAACTCTTGTTGGGAATAACCGATTTGGTCCATACTTTGCACATCGTGTAATTTCTACCAAACTTAGATGAGGTTTCAATATGGACTCAATCGGTCCACTCCTTCGGGTACCTCCCACACAAAATTTCGGAAAAGTTCAGTTTAGGACCTGGTCTCGAATCGCTTTGATTTTTGTTTACGCAAGTTGTATTCGCTGTCCTCTATACGACGCTGTAAATTTCATTAGGGGCAAGTCCATACTTCCTGAGGAAATAGCCTGAAAGTTACAAAAAACCCTATGACACCGTGTGTAGTGGTTGAAGCGCAAGATAACTCTCGAACGGATCTGCCGATTCGGTCCAAAATTATGCTTTCGTAATATTTTGTCCAAACTTAGTTCAAGTTCAAAGATGGATTATATCGATCCACTCCTTCTGGTACCTCCCCCACAAAAGTTCGAAATTGTTCGGAAAATTTGTGCGTACGATAACTCTTGAAGGAAGTAACCGATTTGGTCATTACATTGCACATTATGAAATTTCTACCAGACTTAGATGAGGTTCCAATATGGACTCAATCGGTAAACTCCTTCGAGTACCTCCCACACAAAATTTCGGAAAAGTTCAGTTTAGGACCTGCTCACGAATCGCCTTGGTTTTTGTTGTAACATCTTGTATTCACTGTCCCCTATACGAAGGTAGAAGTTTCCTCAGGGGCAATTCCACACTTCCTGAAAAAATAGCCTGAAAGTTGAATAACAAACCCTATGACACCATGTTTATGGGTGGAAGCGCAAGATAATTCTCGAACGGATATGCCGATTCCGGCCAAAATTTGGCCTTCGTAATATTGTTTCCAAACTTAGTTTAAGTTCGTAGATAAGCCATATCGGTCCACTCCTTCAGGTTCCTACCCCACAAAAGTTCAAAAATATTCGGAAAAATTGTGCGCACGATAACTCTTGATGGGAGTGACCGATTTGGTCCATACTTTACACATTCTCATAATATCTACCAGATATAGATCAGGTTCGAATATGGACTATATTTGTCCACTCCATCCCGTACCTCCCACACAAAATTTTGGATAAGTTGTAACGTGACCGCTACATTGCAAAACCGCCCCTCTGATATTACATCCAGTATCAATACAAAACTACCTTATCAGTGCATGCATAATCCCAACTTCACGCATAATTACAACTCCATTCATACATTATTTAAACTTCAGTGTATTTCCTGGTTGTCTCTCCTTACAAATAATTCTCATTCACTCCGTAAACCCAGATGCATAAGATGTTTAGTTTTCGTCGCTGAATTTGTCGAGTGCTGGCGTTAAACGAATTACAAGATAAGACGTGTGGCATTGTCCGCAGTCACTTGAACCGAACCTAGCAACAGCCGTCGGCCCTGCGATTCGTTCACTCCTTGCGATTTGTTCGCTCCTGCCGATTCGTTCGCTCCTGTCGATTCGTTCGCTCCTGCCGATTCATTCGCTCCTGTCGATTCGTTCGCTCCTGTCGACTCGTTTGCTCCTGGCGATTCGTTCGCTCCTTGCGATTTGTTCGCTCCAGCCGATTCGTTCGCTCCTGTCGATTCGTTCGCTCCTGTCGACTTGTTCGCTCCTGTCGATTCGTTCGCTCCTGCCGATTCGCTCGCTCCTGTCGACTCTTTCGCTCCTGACGATTCGTTCGCTCCTGTCGATTCGTTCGCTCCTGCCGATTCGTGCGCTCCTGTCGATTCGTTCGCTCCTGCCGATTCATTCGCTCCTGTCGATTCGTTCGCTCCTGTCGACTCGTTCGCTTCTGTCGATTCGTTCGCTCCTTGCGATTTGTTCGCTCCTGCCGATTCGTTCGCTCCTGTCGATTCGTTTGCTCCTGCCGATTCATTTGCGCCTGTCGATTCGTTCGCTCCTGTCGACTCGTTCGCTCCTGGCGATTCGTTCGCTCCTTGCGATTTGTTCGCTCCTGTCGATTCGTTCGCTCCTGTCGACTTGTTCGCTCCTGTCGATTCGTTCGCTCCTGCCGATTCGTTCGCTCCTGTCGATTCGTTCGCTCCTGTCGACTCGTTCGCTCCTGACGATTCGTTCGCTCCTGTCGATTCGTTCGCTCCTGCCGATTCGTTCGCTCCTGTCGATTCGTTCGCTCCGTTACCTAACCATTTCCGACTCTTCTCTTTGCAGAGTAGCAGGACCGACCGTCAACAGCCGAGTACGATCAATCACCCGAAAGCCGCCCAGCCGATTGTCGATCCAATACCGAGCCGAGTACTGCCGAGAAGAATATCGCCGACAACTACCAACAAGCCGACAGCATCCGAGCACCCCAGAACCGAGCAAACACACCCGACGACTACCAACGAGCCGACCGTATCCGACGGCATCCGATTACCCATAGCCGAGCAACACATCCGACGATTGCCGACGAGCAACCAAAAACCGAATATCACCGAGCCGATCCACATATCCGACGACTGTCGAGCCGACAGCCAACCGACTATCACTAATCCCATCCCCACACCCGATCATCATCGGGCCGACAAGCATCCATCCGAGATTGTTCGTAGCATCATCCCATCAATATACACTACATCCCCGACTAATCTCAAAACCATTGAATATTCATATATACGTAATTGTATCAATAAAACATTAAAGCACAATTAACTGTTGTTCTTACTTAAGGTTTGTGGGTCCTTAAGACGACCCTCAGCCCTTGATAAAACCACTCGTTATAAAGTTCACTTTAAGACCTGCTATTGAATCACTTTGATTTTTGTTGAAGCAACTTACATTCGCTGCCTCAATTACGATGGTAAAAGTTGTTTCAGGGGCAAGTCCATACTTCTTGAGAAAACAGCCCGAAGGTTGTAAAAACTCCCTATGGCACCCCCATGGTCTATGTCGGTCCATTCCTTTAAGTACCTTTTCCGCAAACATTTTGAACTTTAATCCTAATCAAAATTTTTGTCGGTTCATACGACCAAAATTTTGAAACACCCTATATACATAAGTTTTTTGTGAAAAAAGTGTTTCAATTTGCCCAGGCTGAGGGTATATCTCTGTCGGCAAAGCCGACTGATACTTTTTTACTTGTTATCTCTATCCGTATATACATTCGCTTCTGGTATGTCCTTTTCCAGTAGAATGTTAAATAGGTCACACGATAGAAATCTCGTTTTGTTTGAAAAAGTTTAGAGAGTAACTTTCCTATTTTAACAACTGATCTTGTGTTAGCCATAATCGTATAATGGCTTGGAATACCTTTGATCGAACTGGGCTGTCGAAGGCGGCCTCATAATCGACGAACAGGTGGTATATGTCGATCTGTCTTTCGTGGGTCTTCTCCAGTATTTGGCGCTGTGTGAAGAAGTTGTAAAGTTCATGAACGAACTAGTTTAATTGAACGATTCATTGAATAGAGCGTATGAACTAGATCAGCCGATATAGTTCAATAGTTCACTGAACTATAATCAGTCGGTGACCGTACGATCAAGTTAATCGGATCAACGAACGAACGATTCACAATCTAGTTCAACATGTCGTTCACATATGCATAAAGTTACGCCGTCGTCTGTGGTAAGTGATGCCTTCGTAATGTGATGAGTTTGTTTACGTTTTGGATTAAGGTACAATGAATAGCTGTTCGAAAGTGAAGATTTCTTCAAAAACACAACAAATTCCACATATTCCCATATTGAATGTTCCTTGTTCTGGATAGAAAAAATAAATAAAAAGAAACACACACGCACAAACTGTTTCTACAAATACACACAACATAAGATTTTTTCCAGCCACCTAAATTAAGGACGTGTTTTCTTAAATTAATACCAACTTAATCTTTCTTTATGAATGGAATAAAACACTTACATGTAATACTTTTGTTCTGGTGTAGTTAAATTATATTATTCTATTGTTTGTTCCTATCTGGTGTATGTATGCGTTTGATTGAACGATTATGATCCGAATGATTGAACCTAACAAAAACACACATTTTACAACATATTGTTTATTATTTAATATTAAATTAATAATAACTGAATTTAATTGATTAATTTAATTATTTAATTATTTAATTTAATTGCTTCGAACAAAATTCTTTTTCCCTTTAAGCGGATTTAATAGTCGACAGGTTGAAAAAGAAAAAAATGTTAAGGGGTTTCCGTGAGTTATTGCCAATATCCGCAGCCAATGGGAAATTATTATTAAAGTTAATGGGCCATCGCGACCACATCCTTATTATTCGACAGAAACCGAGATAGTGAAAGTAAATTGATACGAGCATAAACACGAGCATACACCGTAGGCATTGTCGACGAAACAAAATAAAAATCCATTGTCATCAATGTCATAATAATTAACTGCGGCTGAAACTATCGAAAGTGTAAAAATGTTCTTATCTGCTTTTCAGTTTGAAAAGTTTTTTGTTGGTTTCAATTCGTAAAATTTCGTTAATGTTTTGTACCATACGAACAAGAAAATTCCATCAACTATCGAAATATTAAAATCGATAATATTAGATGACGGTGTAGCTATTGCAATAATTAAATATTTAAATATGGTTAATATAATTTACAAATGCCAACACAGTGTAGATTCTGACATACCTACATTTATCCATCACATTTTCTTTCTATAATTTGCACTTCCGGACATTTACGATGCAGTTCCACAGATCACATTACACTACAATTTGCAAAGGTTGGACTAAATCGAGGACTCTCATTAAAAGCAATAGTTGATGGTCGCAGGGTTTTCAAAGCTTTAGGGTAATTATCACAGTCAGTAAGTAATAACCAGGGGTTCGGAGTCGGTTGGTATGTACAACTATCACTGTAAAATATTATTTTTGTAGGATTTTTATTAACAGGCAGAACTTTTCCTCGATAAAAAGTCCATATGCTTGCAAACTCTTCTGCACTCAAACCACCTTTCGCCTCATCCCACAGAAAACAATAAGCATTTTGATTTTTTAAGTTGTAGAAATCTAAATTATGAATTTGTAGCTTTGATCGATAATATAAGCTGCATACCTGCGATTTTGGAGCCCTTAGGACAGCTTGTAGGTCAACATTGAAAACATGACTTTCTTCTTCCTTATCTTTAAATTTGTCTTTTCTGGCATCTTCCTTCTTTTTATACCCTCAGCATTTATGCTAACGAGGGTATATGGTAAATAACAAAAATGTTTTGCAATCGATTAATCCGAGTTTCACCCTATCAGAATTCGCGAACTGTAAACATATTCTATAAAGTATGACTACAATTCTTTAAAATGAAGTGTTTTAGGAGGGATCCTATAATTTTGACCATTAAAATTAATGTTCGTGGAAGCTGTGTTGGCATCAATGTAGAAAAATGAGTAAAAATGGGTTGAACCCAACAAGTTTTTTTATGTTCCCATACGATTTCTGGCTTAACCTTACATTTTATAGACCTATCCCCAAAGAAAGAATCACAGAATACTCCATGGGCAACAAGATTGTAGTGTATGATTTTTATACCCTCCACCATATGGAGGGTATAATTAAATTTGTCATTCCGTTTGTAACACATCGAAATATTCGTCGGAGACCCTATAAAGTATATATATTATTGATCAGCATAAAATTCTATATCGATTTGACCATGTCCGTCTGTCCGTCCGTCCGTCCGTCTGTCTGTTGAAATCAAGATACAGCTCGCAATTTTAAAGATAGAGAGTCAAAATTTGGTACAGAAGTTTTTATTACTTGCAGGATGGTTGGTATTGAAAATGGGATATATCGGTCCACGTTTTGATATAGCCCCCATAGAACGGTACCTCCCGATTTTCGGTATTTTTAAGGTTTTAGCTTCATTATCCTACCAAAATGGCTGAAATTTGGTACGTGCTCTTCTTTAGGGGTATAAAACTTTCCCCCAGAATTTTGTCGGTATCGGTCCACAGCTTCATATAGCCCCATAGAACGGTACCTCCCGATTTTCGGTATATTAAAGATTTTAGCTTCATTATCCTACCAAAATGGCTGAAATTTGGTACGTAGTCTTCTATGGGGGTATGAAACTTTCTCCCAGAATTTTGTTGGTAGCGGTCCACACCTTCATATAGCCCCCATAGAACGGTACCTCCCGATTTTCGGTATTTTGAAGGTTTTAGCTTCATTATCCTACCAAAATGGCTGAAATTTGGTACGTAGTCTTCTTTAGGGGTATAAAACTTTCCCCCAGAATTTTGTCGGTATCGGTTCACACCTTCATATAGCCCCCATAGAACAGTACCTCCCGATTTTCGGTATTTTGAAGGTTTTAGCTTCATTATCACACCGAAATGGCTGAAATTCGGTACTTAGTCTACGTTGGTGGTATAAAACTTTCCCCCAGAACTTTGTCGGTATCGGTCCATGCCTTCATATAGCCCCCATAGAACGGTACCTCCCGATTTTCGGTATTTTGAACGTTGTGACCTCAATATTCCACCGAAATGGCTGAAATTTGGTATTTAAACTTCGCTGGGGGTACTCAAACTTCCCCTTTAAATTTGTCGGTATAGGTCCACGCCTTCATATAGCCCCCATGGAAAGGTACCTCCCGATTTTTGTATTTTGAAGGTTGTGTCTTCAATATTCCACCAAAAATGGCTGAAATTTGGTATTTAGTCTTCAATGTGATATAAAACTGTTCGCCAGAAATATGTCTGTACAGGTCCACGCTTTCATATTGCCCCATTTCTGACTAAAATTCGTCGGTATAGGTCCACGTTTCGATATAGCCCCCATAGAACGGTACCTCCCGATATTCGTAATACTGAAGATTGTGACGCCAATATCCAACCGAAATGGCTGAAATTCGTTATTTCGTCTTCCATATTCCAGAAGAGTATTATCAGTATAGGTCCACGTCTTTCTATATCCCCATAGAAGCGTACTTCTTGATTTTCGGTATTTTTTAAGTTTTAGCCACATTCTCTTACCGAAATATAGGAAATTTGGTATTAGTCTTCTTTGAGCCTAAAAACTTTGCGTCAGAAATTTGTTGGAATAGATCGACGTTTCGAAATAGGCACCATACACAGAAAAAAAAAATCATTCAATATATGAATAGTGTTCAAAAAATTTTTCCAATGTTCAGATTTTTGTATTTTATGAACCTAGTTCATAAAGCAATAAATACCGGTTTCTTTTTTGAATGAATCATAAACATGTAAAATATGTATTCTATTTTGCAAAATATGAACAAATTCATTTATTTCCAAATAATCTTCTTTAAAGAAAAAAAAATTGCTTATATTCCAAAACTCTTTTTATATTTTTCAAAAATTAATTTTTTCTATACAAATTTTTGTTTTTTTTTTTTATTTTATTTTGGAACTATTTTTTTATTTTATTTTCAAATTAGTTTTAATTTTGTAATTCCTGTTCTTTTAAAGTGTTCTCTTCTAATTGATTTTCCTAATTAATTATGTATCTTGTAAATCAGAACAATGTGAACCATACGTACATACATAGTGAGTCCATCAGCACTAGCTTGAATTTATAGATGTTGCATTTATATTAAAATAATTCAAAAATTGTATTTGCGAATTAATGCTATTGATATGGTGAGTGTTTTCCGAAAACAAACGAAATCTATGGTGGTTAGTTAGTGTGGTAGCGGTGAGTAGTGGTGGTTGTTTAGGCTGTTGTGCTTTGTTGACACGCAGTCAATGTGCGTGTAGATACGATGGAGGGGAGGAAAGACAAAAACAATAGAAGCAAATCCACCATATCTTTGTAGGCAAAGCGCAAAAACCGGTTTTGCCAGAAAATAGTGGTTAACGTAGGAGAAACTATGAAATTTATTTTTGTATTTTAGAAAAGCATTCATACTTTTGCAAAAATAGTATTGTGTGCATGAGTAAAAAAATTTGTCCATTCACTTTAAAAGAGGTACGTTCAAATTACGGACAACAAAAATTATGAACGGAATTAGTAAAAAAATTCATACTTTTGTTTTTTCTGTGTAGAATGGTGTTTTACCGAAATTGCTGAAATTTAGTATTAAGTCTTCTTCATACACGAAAGGAAACTAATTATTCCATTATACTTCAATACAACTTGTGGTGGAGGGTACACAGAAAAAACAAAAGTATGAATTTTTTTACTAATTCCGTTCTTAATTTTTGTTGTCCGTAATTTGAACGTACCTCTTTTAAAGTGAATGGACAAATTTTTTTACTCATGCACACAATACTATTTTTGCAAAAGTATGAATGCTTTTCTAAAATACAAAAATAAATTTCATAGTTTCTCCTACGTTAACCACTATTTTCTGGCAAAACCGGTTTTTGCGCTTTGCCTACAAAGATATGGTGGATTTGCTTCTATTGTTTTTGTCTTTCCTCCCCTCCATCGTATCTACACGCACATTGACTGCGTGTCAACAAAGCACAACAGCCTAAACAACCACCACTACTCACCGCTACCACACTAACTAACCACCATAGATTTCGTTTGTTTTCGGAAAACACTCACCATATCAATAGCATTAATTCGCAAATACAATTTTTGAATTATTTTAATATAAATGCAACATCTATAAATTCAAGCTAGTGCTGATGGACTCACTATGTATGTACGTATGGTTCACATTGTTCTGATTTACAAGATACATAATTAATTAGGAAAATCAATTAGAAGAGAACACTTTAAAAGAACAGGAATTACAAAATTAAAACTAATTTGAAAATAAAATAAAAAAATAGTTCCAAAATAAAATAAAAAAAAACAAAAATTTGTATAGAAAAAATAAATTTTTGAAAAATATAAAAAGAGTTTTGGAATATAAGCAATTTTTTTTTCTTTAAAGAAGATTATTTTGAAATAAATGAATTTGTTCATATTTTGCAAAATAGAATACATATTTTACATGTTTATGATTCATTCAAAAAAGAAACCGGTATTTATTGCTTTATGAACTAGGTTCATAAAATACAAAAATCTGAACATTGGAAAAATTTTTTGAACACTATTCATATATTGAATGATTTTTTTTTTCTGTGTATAACAAGTTCGGCCCGGCCGAACTTAACGCCGTTCTTACTTGTTTGATATATCCACTGCATCCACCTAAAATTTATGCTGACATTTTGAAGCCGGAATTTCGGCGGTTTTTGAATTTTTTTAATAGTCCGGACGCGCAAGAAGATAATTTTCCAAACTCTTAACACGATTATAGAACTCGTGATTTTACGTCGTTTGATGCATATCTCATGAGTGTGCTCCTTACAGCATCCTAGTAATTAGAGTCGAAAGGCCAAAATTTGATGCGTGAATTTTCTTACAAAACCTATTATTTGCGTGTAAAATTTACAACTGTCATTCCATTTCCTTTGAAACCCGCGTGAATTTAGTTGTTTTTCGCGACGGTTCTAATGAAGCCATCCGCGATCGAATCCATCTACTAAAACCGCGGATATAGATACCTTGAAAATCGGAAAATCAGCAAAAATATATTTTGACAAATCCGCGTACTAAATCGCGATTTTCTTTAAATTTTTTACATAAATGGAATCCTTTATTGGCGATTATAATGTTTGCGAAAACGCGTGTCATAAAAGAAAAGAGATACGCGAGTGATATGGGTCTTTCACAAAAAATTGAATGTGGAGGCACATCCGCGGTTCTTGAAGAATCTAATTAAAATTGTTATATTTTGACGTATTTTTGATAGGCGCTGATGAAACCGGATGCGCATCAAAATCGTATGCACATTGCGCGACTTTTACCAACTTTAAGGTTTTTTGCAGTGTATGATGCAACTGGCGGCACACAATGGCCCCTGAGTGAAACATCGAAATATGCATGAATTTTGAAAGAGATTGATTCGATGTATCCAAAAACGGATGCGCATCAACCGACTTTAACTAATTCGCGAATAACGGGTTTTTTAATTTTAATATTAATTGAATGATTGTAATTTCAATATTACTCTTAATTTCCTACCCTTATAAGTTATCACAGTAATCAGCTAAACTCTCGCGATGGTAAACCATATTTTTTGATGAAGTTTTAACAGTATACATTCATTATTCTATGGGATTTTTGCAAAATAGTTGGAGAACTCCCAAATATTTTTTTCTAATTTTTAGAATCAATCAAAAAAAATATTGCAACAATATTTTCCAACAATAAGTTTTTCTCGTTTGTTGTTGCTATAATATGCAATTTATGTAACCAATCTCTATAAATTTGGTATCATATTTTTCTACACATTGTCTAGATTCCGCATATATTCTTTAATTTATTTTTGAGGGTTTGTACGGATTCTGGGACAGGATAATTTGGATGTACTTCAAAATTTTTTTGTTATTTGTTGATTTTCCGCGAAAATAATAATAAATTTAATAACTATTTAAACATCTACGAATAGATATGGAATGCTGTTAACGATTTATGCATACATTTTCTCATAACAACAAAAAATATATTTTTAAATATTTTTTCTTTATATAAGAATAAAAACCGCTATAACTTTTGCGCGCATTGACCAATTTCGTGAACGCGAGCAGATTTGAAACCGGATTATTTTCCTTTACCTCTGTACTAAAAATCGTAGATGTGCTCGCAAAAAATTTTTTTAATTTTTTTCAAATGGAATTGTAAAGGAATTTTGTTATTCGCCATATACACTTTCACACGGGCAAAATGTGCCTCATCAAAATTATGGTTTTAGACCCCGATTTAGCAATGTCCGTCCGTCTGTCTGTCTGGCTGGCTGGTGCGCACGATAACTCTCGAACGGATAAGCCGATTTCCTCCAAATTTTCGTAATATTTTGTCTAAACTTAGTTTAGGTTCGAAGATGGGCCATATCGGTCCACTCCTTCAGGTACCTCCCCCACAAAAGTTTGAAAATTTTCGGAAAATTTGTGCGCACGGAAACTCTTGAAGGGAGTTACCGATTTGGTCCATACTTTGCACATCGTGAAATTTCTACCAGACTTAGACGTGGTTCCAATATGGACTCAATCGCTCCACTCCTTCGGGTACCTCCCACACAAAATTTCGGAGAAGTTCACTTTAGGAGCAGCTCTCGAATCGCTTTGGTTTTTGTTGTAACTACTTGTACTTGCTGCCCTCTATACGACGGTTCAAGTTTCACATTCAAAAATGTTAGGAAAAATTGTGTGTACGATAACTCTTGAAGTGAGTGACCGATTTGATCCATAATTTACACATCCTAATATATCTACCAGATATATATCGAGTTTAAATATGGACTATATTTGTCACTCCTGCAGGTACCTTTCACACAAAATTTCGGATAAGTTCATTTTAAGACCTGCTCTCGAATCACTTTGATTTTTTTGAAGTAACTTGCATTCGCTGCCTCAATAACGACGGTAATAGCTTTTTCAGGGGCAGTCCATACTTCTTGATAAAACTGTCCAAAAGGTGTAAAAAAATTCCTATGGCACCATATGTAGTGGCTGGAGAGCACTAGAACTCTCGAACTGATCAACCGATTTGGTCATATTTTGTCCAAATTTTTTTCAGTTCGGAACATTTAGTCTCCACAATGAAACATCTGACAATGGCATGAATCTGATAGACTTCGCAGCGGCAAAAAACATGGTAGTTAGCAGCACCAGATTTAAACATCTCGACATCCATAAGGGCACCTGGTTGTCTCCAGATCAGAAAACAGGAAATCAAATTGGTCACGTTGTGATAGATGGAAGACATTCATCGAGCGTGTTGGACGTGGGCTCGTTCCGAGGAGCAAACATAGACTCGGACCACTACCTAGTTGCAGCAAAGGTACGCACCCGGTTAAACGTAGCAAACAAAGTACGAACAGACACAAAACGAAAGTTAGACATCGGTAAGCTGCAATCACAACAGATAGCCACAGCATATTCCACTCAACTAGGCAAATTGCTTAATCAAAGCACTCCTCATCAAAAAAAAAAAAAAAAAAAAAAAAAAAAAAAAAAAACATTGTTCCACAACATCCCATACGGGACAAGCGAGACTTCTCTCAAAGCACTCCTCATCCCGATATTATATCAGCGCAATGGCAAAGTATTGCCCACTCCATGCAAACAGCAGCAAAATCCATACTTGGATACCAGAGACGGAATCCATGATATGATCAGGAGTGTCGTGCTGCTACCGAGGAGAAAAATGCGGCATATAGGGCTACTTTACAATCCGTAGCAACGCTTAGCGCACGAGAGGATTTCAGGGGAAAAGGAGAGAGAAGAAACGTCTTTTCCGCAGGAAAAAGAGAGAGATGGAAAAGCGGGAGTGTGAACAAATCGAGATGTACAGGAGCCAGAATGAAGTCCGAAAATTCTACCAAAGAGTGAAGCATCAAACTGATGGCTTTGGTACAGGCACCTCCTCCTGTAGAGAACAGCAAGGTAATTTGTTAACTGATACAGATAGTGTGCTCAGGATATGGAAAGAGCATTTTTCAAACCTGTTGTTATCCAGAGAAGACGACGAAGATACCACAGATCCAATCCCAGAAGATGCTATTGAATGTATACCGCCCAGCCATGATGAGGTAAAGACAGCGATAAACCGGCTGAAGAATAATAAGGCAGCAGGAGCCGATGGCTTACCAGCCGAACTGTTCAAAACCGGAGGCGACACGCTGATAAGGTGTATTCATCAGATAGTTAGCACCATCTGGCAGGAAGAACGAGTACCTGACGATTGGAACCTGAGTATCCTGTGCCCCGTCCATAAGAAAGGAGATAAGACTGTATGCTCTAACTATAGGGGCATAAGTCTACTCCCGATTGCCTACAAGATCGTGTCAGGGATATTGTGCGAACGACTAAAGCCTATGGTCAACGACATAATTGGGCCATACCAATGTGGCTTTAGACCTGGCAAATCCACCATTGACCAGATATTTACATACATACATACATATGTTCCCACAACATCCCCGAAGGGACAAGGGAGACTTCTCTCATATCAATGAGTGCACGCCGATTCATATTGGCTCAATGATATGGGACCTACTTTTTATCGCCGAGTCCGAACGGCGTGTCTTACGACACCACTTGTAGAGAAGTTTTTCATGGCTGAAATACTCAGGAGATGTCGCCAGCATTACTGAGGGGGAATTTTGCCACCGTTGTAAATTTGATGTTGCTTGGCCTGGGATTCGAAAAGCAGACCTTCTGAGTGCAAGGCGGACGTGCTAACCATTGCACCACGGTGGCCCCCTGACCAGATATTTACCCTGCGGCAAATCCTGGATAATACCCAAGAGATGCAGATCGACACCTACCACCTTTTTGTTGATTATAAAGCAGCCTTCGACAGCCCACTACGTCCAATGTTATTCCATGCCATGTCTAAATTTGGTATACCCGCAAAGCTCATTCGGCTTTGTAAAAGGACTTTAACTGACACGAGATCCTCAGTTAAAATAGGAAAGAACCTCTCCGAAGAATTTTGTGCCAAAAGAGGTTTCAGGCGAGGAGACAGCCTCTCGTGTGATCTCTTCAACATCCTTCTGGAAAAGGTTATTCGAGAGGCAAACGTCAACAAAATTGGCACAATCTACACCAATAGCTACATGTTACTTGCTTATGCTGATGATATAGACATCATGGGACGATCAGTAAAATAAGTAACAGATACCTTTATAAAGGTCGAAGGAGAATCTGCTAAAGTGGGTCTGGCGGTAAACGGCGGGAAGACTAAGTTGATGGTGTCGACGCCCAATGCGTCCATAGAGATCAGGCCAAATCTTGACGTTGGTTCCTATAATTTTGAGGTAGTAAAGGACTTCGTCTACCTCGGCACCGCCGTAAACACCACTAACGATATCAGTTGTGAAATAAAAAGAAGAATTGTATTGGCTAACAGATGCTACTTTGGCTTAAGTAAGCAGTTTAAAAACAAAGCCACATCTCGTCAAACAAAAATAACGCTCTACAAAACACTGATACTACCCTTGCTGATGTATGGCTCCGAAGCCTGGGTTCTTGCGCAAGCAGACATGGCAGTGCTTGGTTTTGAGAGAAAAATTCTTCGAAAGATCTACGTGCCAATCTGCGTTGACGGTGAATATCGACGTCGCATGAACCCCGAGCTGTATCTGCTATACAACGACATCAATATAGTTAAACGTATTGAGATGCAACGATTGCGTTGGCTTGGCCATATCATAAGAATGAGCCATGATGAACCCGCTAAAAAGGCGTATAAATATGAGCCGCTTTGCGGTGCACGCAGAATTGGCAGGCCAAAGAATAGATTGCGCAAACAAGTGGATGAAGAGATGACAAGGCGCGGTATTCCAGAAAGAGAAGCAATAGACAATTCGGCCTATAGAACAAATGTTCTGTAATGGGCCAGCTAATTAAGTAAGTAAGAATTTTTAATATAATATAATAATTGTTTAACAAACATCCCAGAAGGGAGAAGTTAGACTTTTCTCATATCACTGAGTGCACCCCAATTCATATTAGCTCAACAATATGGGTCCCATATGTTTATCGTCGGGTCCGAACCGTGTGTCTTACGACACCACTTGTAGAGAAGTTTTACATGGCTGAAATATTCATGGAGTGTTGCCAACAAAACGCTGAGCGGTATTTTGCGGCCCAAATAGCGGGATAGCTTTTTTTATTTTTCTGTTGCATCTTCTTAAAACGAATACTCACCTTAGCAGGCTGTATCTGTCAGCAGATTATTTTCTTCCTCTCTACAGGAGTATATGCCTGCACCATATTTCGATTTTTCGTATTCACTTTCTTCCATTTGAGACTTTTGACATTATTTTGAAATCACTTTCTATTAAAGATGGTAATTATGTTTTTACACCCTCCACCATAATATGGAGGGTATAATTAAATTTGCCATTCCGTTTGTAACACATCGAAATATTCATCGGAGACCCTATAAAGTATATACTCTTCATCAGGGTAAAATTCTAAGTCGATTTAACCATGTCCGTCTGCCCGTCTGTCCGGCCGTCTGTTGAAATCACGATACAGCTCGAAATATGTAAGATTGAGCTTTGTAATTTGGTATAGAAGTTAGCGTTACTCCTAGGATGTTTGGTATTGCAAATAAGCTATACCGGTCCACGTTTTGATATAGCTCCCATAGAACGGTACCACCCGATTTTCGGCATTTCGAGAGTTTTAGCTTCATTATCACACCACTCGTGGTGGAGGTTATAACAAGTTCGGCCTGGCCGAACTTAATGCCTTTCTTATTTGTTTTAATAAAAAAACAAGTAAGAAAAGTCTATAGTCGGACGGAGCCGACCATGGGATACCCTATACCACTATCCCTGGACAATCGCTCTCCACGGAACTTCTTTTCAATGATTGTGAAAATTTAAGTATCAAATATCAGAGATGAATTGTATAATACTTATGACCAAAACCAAAAAGTTATCTAGCATGACAAAGAAATTTTTGTAGCAGGAAAGGAAATTTTAGTTCACACAAACTAAAATGTACTGAAACCCACTTATGTAGTACTACTACTTCCGTTGTTTAACCGCTACGTTATTGAAGTTTTTACCAATTTCACAAAAAAGTTTCAGTCCATTTAACCTGCTAAGTATTATCTGATCTTCACGTTGTCTTGTACGCTTCCTCTTCATCATAAACTCAAACTTTGTTTAAAATTTTGCGGGTTATTATTAACCCCGCTACAAAATCGGTTAAAATTTTGTTTTTGGTCCATTTCATTCCCTGATCTTCATTTCACGATCATCAGCAAAACTAATCATTTCTATTCTGGCCCGAACCCAACCTCCTTAAAAAATTCGTTACAATCGGTCCATAATTGCGGCCTTAAGCTTGTTTACAATTTTTAATGGACGGACACACATCGCTAAATCGCTTTATCTCGTCGAGATATGAATTTTGGCATACCAAATAAGAGGTCTAGGACAAATATTTCGTGGTATTACATAAACTTTTGGAGAGACAATATGTAGCATGGGATAAAAATGCGGTTCACTACACAGAACGCATTATATATTAGGCAGTAGGCCCGTTATCTAGCAAACACTTTATTGCAATTTACATCAGAGGAAAGGTCAGTAGTTTTTTCCCATATGTAGGCTACTTTGCGAAATATATATGTCCTCAAGGAATTAAAATATCGACCATAAATAAAATTTTATATTTTTCATACAAAAGTAATGGTCCATTTCACCCGCTAAAGAATATCAGATCATCATTCAAAATTGTAGGCATCTTTTTCGACCTATACTCTTACCCGGTGCAAAATTTCGTGACTATTGATGTATAATTGCGACTTCTAGCGAGTTTATTATTACACTACAAACAAATAACGGAATATATTAGGCTGTCACTCTGTTATCTGATCATGCACACCAACATAATTGGCATCAATTGAAAGGTCAAGCGTTCCACTTTCAAGTATATCTCACTTGTCCGGAATGTCACTTCCAGGAATTAAGATATATGCTGTATATTAAAAATTTTCACAATTTTCACACAAAAGTTATGGTCCATTTAACCCTCTAAATATTATCCGATCGCCATCTCAAATTGCAAGCTTCTCCTTTGTGATATACTCTTACCTTATTTAAAATTACGCGTTTATCGGACTATTATTGAGACCTACATAGCCGCTAGAAAATTGGAAAAATATTATGTTTTTGGTCCATTTCACCCGCTAAATATTTTACGATCATCACCAATAAGAATAGGGATCTATTCTGATCTGAACCCGACCTCCATACAAAATTTCGTGACGATCGGTCCATAATTGCGGCCTGGAGCGTGTTTACAATTTATAATGGACAGACGGACGGACGGACTGACGGACGGACACACATCTCAAAATCGCTTTATCTCGTCGAGATATGAAGATTGGTATACCACATTGGGGGTCTCCGACAAATATTTCGCGGTGTTACATGAATTTTTACCAAAACAAACTTATAATACCCTTTTCCACATTGTGGTATAGGGTATAAAAACTGTAAAAGTGGGAAAGTAATATATTGCCACCCTGTTAATTTGAAACTTGTAATCCTAGTTACACTGTTAATACTTTTTGTTTCTATCCTTACAACCAAATAAAATGCATCCAAACAGCATTGCCATCATACTGACATCTTTGATATGCTGTTGTTTGAAAGCAAAACTGACCATGCAACATGAGACCGATGGTTGGCTGCTGTTGTCCTTTTGATATCACCTGCTGTTGCTTACTACTGCTGCTTCTGATTCAGTTTGTGTTTATTGCCATTTATCAACCTGAAACCTTGAATAATTAAGGCAGTTTCTGATTACCGGTGTTCTCTGACCAACAACAGCACAATCTAGGCATTGTCATTCCATGCCATACTCATCATCATCAGCAGCATCAACTGTATCATCATCAACAACATCCTTATTGCCACCACTTTTCTGGCTCAATTGCTGTTGAGTTGTAGAGAAGAGTTGAACCTAGCCTCCTCTCCTCCATTTCATTTTCCAACATCATCACCCACCACAAAGGCATTCATTTTATATTATAATTGTTGTTGATGTTTTTGCTGTGATGTTTGTCGTCATCAACGGCATAGTCGTCGGCGTGGTCTTCGTCATCAACACCAAATACCTACCCCCCACCATTGCCTGGCATCATCATCTTGCATTTATGGCTTTGTCTGTCTCTTCAGCTAATTAAACGGCAAACACAAGTTGAGGTGATACAGGATACCTTTACAAACCCCCAACCATGCTTATCCTTGCACTTCAATGTGTTTCTCTATGTGTTTGTGTTTTCTCTTCTGGGTATTCGGTTACTCTAACACCACTCAGCACTTTGACGGTTTGGTTGCTGCTTGCCTTGGCCGGTTGATGTCTTCTCCAGCAACCCAAGTCTGTCCATGTTGATGTTCTAAAGTAAACACTCTGTGGTTGCATTGGTCTTTCATTTTGTCATTTTATGCTTCATTGACCAGGGAGTAGATTTGTCATTTTAGATTGGATTGGGTTATCCAGTTCTCTTGTAGCCAAAGCACCCCCAAAGCAATTTCACATTTTGACATTATTTTCAAAGTGAAAGCATCTGAAAAGTGTGATTAATGCGAATCAATTTGTAATTAAATATTATTTTTACTTAATTAGTGTTAAGTAAAACGGGTGATTTGTTGTAGATATAGGTTGATTAGAACAATAATTTTCAGCTAGAGGATTAAAAATACACATACATATACATATATTTATGAGATTGATAGATTGTTATTAACGTCCGGGGGGCATAATTTATATTGAAAATAATTACTTTGTTTATTCGAATTATAAAATTTAAAACGTGTTATGGGGTTATAGCAATCTGCATCACATTGCGGCAAAATGTTAAAGATCTTCGGAAATCTCTTCATGGGTGATACAGAGATGTCTGTTGATAGATAATTTCTGATTAAAATTAAATTAATTAAATCGACTTCGATTTGCTCACTGGTCAAAAATCTTTAGTCTGATCATATGTAGACTTTTCTTATGCCAATCCCATAAAACGCTTACAACTATGTAAGCCAATTGGTCTACATACATTTTTATGCCTGAAAATATTTTCATGAAAGTTATTAAGACATTTTAATACCAATATTCGATAAATACATACATAATGTGTATTTACCTTCGTTTTAATTATCATAACATACTGAAATGATTCAATACAATATTCACTTATTGACTCTTTCAATAAGTCTTCTCATATTATTTACCTAGAATCCATAAATACATATTGACATCTATAATCTCTCTTAAACACAAAGGAATTCTCTGTAATTTAATTATGAAGATATTAAAGTATTTAAGTGTCGTTTAATTATTTTTTGCGAGTTGTATGTTGGTTATAGAAAAGCAAACTACGGTTTGCTCAAATGCAAAAAAGCCTTAGTGTTAAATAATATACACATAATTTTCAGCCATCTATACTCTTTAGCATAGTAAGGTTGCTTATAAAGGAGTCGGAGCCGGAGACAAGCAATTAAGCTGGAGTCGGAGCAGAGTTATTTTTTTCGAAAAAAATTGTGAAAACGTTTTTTGACCACTTGGAATCTATAATTTCAGATTACTGGTAGTTCCTTCCATCAAATGTAGCTAAAACCCTCGAAATACCGGAGGTTAAAACACCTGGTCTCCAGCTTCACACCATTGAATGAAAGACATGCTACAATTCGAATAAAGGCAGAATTCTTCAACATCAGCTTTATTTGCGCTCATGCACCCACTGAAGACAAGGACGAATTGACCAAAGATATATTTTTTGAGCGCTTAGAAGAAACATATGACCGTTGTCCTGCCCATGACATTAAAATTATTCTAGGATATTTTAATGCCAAAATTGGAAAGGAAAATATCTTTGGCCCAACAGTCGGAAAATTCAGTCTCCACAGTGAAACATCTGACAATGGTATGAGGCTGATAGACTTCGCAGCGGCAAAAACATGGTAGTTAGCAGCATCAGATTTCAACATCTTGACATCCATAAGGGCACCTGGCTGTCTCCAGTTCAGAAAACAAGAAATCAAATTGATCACGTTGTGATAGATGGAAGACATTCATCGAGCGTTTTGGATGTGCGTTCGTTCCGAGGAGCAAACATAGACTCGGAGCACTACCTTGTTGCAGCAAAGGTACGCACCCGGTTAAACTTAGCAAACAAAGTACGAACAGATACAGCACGAAAGTTAGACATCGGTAAGCTGCAATCACAACAGATAGCCACAGCATATTCCACTCAACTAGCCCAATTGCTTAATCAAAGCACTCCTCATAACATATCAGCGCAATGGCAAAGTATTGCCCACTCCATGCTAACAGCCGCAAAATCCATACTTGGATACCAGGGACCTCCACCAAGGAATCCATGGTATGGTGTCATGCTGCTACCGAGGAGAAAAATGCGGCATGCGTGCACGAGAGAGATATCGATAGAAAAGGAGAGAGGAGAAACGTTTTTTCCGCAGGAAAAAGAGGGAGATGGAAAAGCGGGAGTGTGAAAAAATCGAGATGTACAGGAACCAAAATGATATCCCAAAATCCTACCAAAGAGTCAAGCATCAAACTGATGGCTTTGGTACAGGCACATCCTCCAGCAAGGTAATTTGGTACTGATACAGATAGTGTGCTCAGGATATGGAAAGAACATTTTTCAAAACTGTTGGTATCCAATAGCAGCGAAGACGACGAAGATACCACAGACCCAATACCAGAAGATGGTATTGAATGTATACCACCCAGCCAAGATGAGGTAAAGACAGCAATAAATCGGCTGAAGAATAATAAGGCAGCAGGAGTCAATGGCTTACCAGCCGAGCTGTATAAAACCGGAGGCGACATGCTGATAAGATGTATTCATCAGCTAGTTAGCACCATCTGGCAGGAAGAACGAGTACCCGACGATTGGAACCTGAGTATCCTGTGCCCAGTCCATAAGAAGGGAGATAAGACTGTATGCTCTAACTATAGGGGCATAAGTCTACTCCCTATTGCCTACAAGATCGTGTCAGGGATATTGTGCGAACGACTATACTATGGTTAACGAGATAATTGGACCATACCAATGCGGCTTTAGACCTGGCAAGTCCACCATTGACCAGATATTTACCCTGCGGCAAATCCTGGAGAAGACCCAAGAGATGCAAATCGACACCTACCACCTTTTTGTCGATTATAAGGCAGCCTTCGACAGCCCGCTGCGTTCAAAGGTATTTGGTATCCCCGCAAAGCTCATCCGGCTTTGTAAAATGACTTTAACTGACACGAGGTCCTCAGTTAAAATAGGAAAGAACCTCTCCGAAGAGTTTAATAACAAAAGAGGTTTCAGACAAGCAGACAGCCTTTCGTGTGATCTCTTCAACATCCTGCTGGAAAAGGTTATACGAGAGGCTGATGATATAGACATCATCAGTAAAAGAAGTAACTGATACCTTTATGAAGGTCGAAGGAGAATCTGCTAAAGTGGGTCTGGCGGTAAACGTTGAGAAAACAAAGTTAATGGTGTCGACGCGCAATGCGTCCATTGAGCTCGGACCAACTGTGGAAGTTGGTTCCTGTAATTTTGAGGTAACAACAACAAACGAAATCAGTTGTGAAATAAAAAGGAGAATTGTATTGGCCAACAGATGCTTCTTTGGTTTAAGTAAGCAGTTTAAAAGCAAATCCACATCTCGTCAAACAAAAATAACGCTCTACAAAACAGTTATACTACCCGTGCTGATGTATGGCTCCGAAGCCTGGGTACTTGCGCAAGCAGGCATGGCAGTGCTTGGTGTGTTTAAGAGAAAAATTCTTCGACAGATCTACGTACCAATCTGCGTTGACGGTGAATATCGACGTCGCATGCACCACGAGCTGTATCTGCTATACAACGACATCAATATAGTTAAACGTATCGAGATGCAGCGATTGCGTTGGCTTGGCCGCTAAAAAGGCGTATAAATACGGACCGCTTGGCGGTGCGCGCAGAATTGGCAGGCCAAGGAATATATGGCGCAAACAAGTGGATGAAGAGATGAAAAGGCGCGGTATTCCAGAGTGCGAAGCAACAAATAGAGAGAAATGGAGATCTTTTCTTAGTTCGACCTATGGAACAAGTGTTCTGTAATGGGCCAGCTAAGTAAGTAATATAACCACTAGAATAACTAGTTATTTCATGGTCACTGGAAGTTGAAAAATAAGCTATAAGTTAAAAAATTATATTTTCTATTTTTAGAACAGTTTAGGTGGATATTTTTTCAATTTCAACACACTTCATATTTTTTATTTTATTTTTTTTTTACTTCGCCGGACTTGAACACACGAACTTCTGCTTTGTAGCCCAACACACTACACACTCGGCTACACACACGAACATTAAGGGTTGTTTAATGACTTACATGTGCTTACATGTGCACCACCAACAGTTCCTTGTTTTTTTTTAACGACGATCGAACGACGAACCTCATCATCTAATTATCGACAATCAAACAGCAGATATATAGCGAGGGGCTGCAGCTTCGATGACGTTCCTAAAAATCCTCTTAGCTTCCCGAGGTGATTGGTAATTTACCTAAAACCTTTTCGATCAGCTTTTTCAGCGGTTTGGAAAATTACGGTGATCACAGGTTATGCAGTCGGGTGGTCAGTTAATGGAAACAATGATACGAACGTGGTCTGATTCAAGCGAAATGTAGGGCTGCCAGGACACTTCATGTATCAGACCGGGTGCCACGATTGTGATGCCTGTCGCCCTGTGGCAATCTCCTCATATGTGCATCAGCAACCAACTTGCTCAGTCGGCGCTGTACCCATCAACCCATTGCCTAAGATGGAATACCACAGCTGATGATGAGCATTAAAGTCTACTAACACCAGGATATTGCTCCCCAAGAGGGACCAATGTCAGGCATATAACGCAAGGCACAGCTATTTATCGGCAGGATTTACTAGAGTCATGCTTAAGTGAAATAGTTCCGTTTATCCATTGCTTGTGAATAAAGAAGCCGACAACTCTCTGCAGGAACCTTCAAAATACCCAAAGTCGGTCTATCTTCAATATAATTCATTATAATATACAGTCTAGTCTCGATAATCCGGACAACGCGGTAATCCGGACACTAGAATAATTTTCATTGTAGACTCGGTAATCGGGACATCACATATTTTTCTTACCTCGATAATTCTTTGACATTCTTTGACGAGATTTAGTCATTTGGTGATATTCATAGAAATTGCTAAATATTCCCCATTATTCTGCAGTTGTATCGCGAGTCATGAAAGGCTCATGTCCCATGGACAAAGGAAATCAATATATGTATGTACATGGGCTACAAAGTTTATATCCTTAAAAAACTATGCATATATATACAGTCTGTCGCAAAAATTAGTATACACCGTTGAAACCAAAATGTATTAGGGATAAATATAACTATAACTTATTGAAAACAACAAACAATTAGTTTTATTTGGTAGACAAGAAGGTTGTCTTCCGTAATAACAATTAAAAGTGCGCAATATTTGCATACATTAGCAAATGTACGGTTCGAATCCCAAAAAGACCAAAATTTATGTCGCAAAAGTTAGTATACAACGGAGAATCCTCGTGGAACTGTGTAAAAAATTCTTGATATTTTTGAACAAAATGAAAATAAATCAGTACTTAAGATCATAAAGAGTATTTTTATTGGTTTTAATGGCAGTTATAGTACTTATAATGACAAGTCCAACGTACACAGGATCGTAAAATCCACAAAAATTGGTCATCTACAAATACAACAACTTTAGCGGCAAAATTCCGAGTGTTATGTCCTGTTTATGAATTCTAAAGCCATGAAATGCTAAAGTTTCAATTTGGGGTGATCTTGATCGAGTTTCGACTTGTCCTGTTTGAAAAAACGGAAATTTCTTGAAGGAAATCCATAATTTTGAGGCCATTGTCCTTTTGAAACATGCAATAATCCTTAATCCTTACACATAAGGACTTTCCTTTTGAGTAAATTTTCTCACAAATGTCGCCCCTTTTCATATTCCCACCAAAAGTAAATAGTAGGAGAACCTCAAAGTCCGTTGTAAGCCCTACAGTTATACTGTCCTACCTGCTTCTCGTGTCCCTAGTGTCTAATGTACTACTAATGTCTAATGAACTACTTTTAACTGATCCATTTAGTTGTATTTTGGTCCTAAGTGAAGCGAACACAGCTTTTCAGAACGTTTTTGCACAATCCATGCGTTATAACAGCAGAGAAAGCTCTGTATTAAAATTTTAAATTAGCTATCATATCCTTCTGTGGTGGTGGAGTATCTCTGCGGGGTTACACCAGAAATTGAGGTTCTCCTACTATTTACTTTTGGTGGGAATATGAAAGGGGGCAACATTTGTGAGAAAATTAACTCAAAAGGAAAGTCCTTATGTGTAAGGATTAAGGATTATTACATGTGTCAAAAGGACAATGGCCTCAAAAGTATGGGTTTCCTTCAAGAAATTCCCGATTTTTCAAACAGGACAAGTCGAAACTCGATCAAGATCACCCCACATTGAAACTTTAGAGCTTTTTTGAGCATTTCATGGCTTTAGAATTCATAAACAGGACATAACATTCGGAATTTTGTCGATACAGTTGTTGTATTTGTAGATGACCAATTTTTGTGGATTTTACGTTGGACTTGTCACTATAATTACTATAACTGCCATTAAAGCCAATGAATATACTCCTTATGATCTTAAGTACACATTTAGTTTCATTTTGTTCAAAAATATCAAGAATTTTTTACTCAGTTCCACGAGGATTCTCCGTTGTATACTAACTTTTGCGACATAAATTTTGGTCTTTCTGGGATTCGAACCGTACATTTGCTAATGTATGCAAATATTTCGCACTTTTAATTGTTATTACGGAAGACAACCTTCTTGTCTATCAAATAAAACTAATTGTTTGTTGTTTTCAATAAGTTATAGTTATATTTATCCCTACTACATTTTGGTTTCAACGGTGTATACTAACTTTTGCGACAGACTGTATGTGTTCACAATTTTTGTTCTTTAAGACAAGAGCTACAACTTTGCTTCCGAGATAAATTCAAATTTCCTAACGGTTTGGAAGATATAGTCCTTACTAAATGACCCTTTCTACATCAAAGCCTCAAACCTTTGGAGGCCTATTACCGCGAAAGTTGATGAGATAGGGAAAAACGGCGAGACACGTGTCTTCTCATTTTTGGTGTTCTATCACACTGCGATGTCAGAATATGGTTAATAATTTTCGTGTTGCACAGTGCTATTTATCGGCAGGATTTACTAGA
This sequence comes from Musca autumnalis, assembly GCF_047663935.1. Classification (NCBI taxonomy): domain Eukaryota; kingdom Metazoa; phylum Arthropoda; class Insecta; order Diptera; family Muscidae; genus Musca; species Musca autumnalis. Next base: position 149,395,167 of record NW_027411866.1, on the reverse strand, counting down.
GTCAAGCTTAAGTGGAATAGTTCCGTTTATCCATTACTGGGGAATAAAGAAGCCGACAACTCTCTGCAGGAACCTTCAAAATACCCAAAGTCGGTCTATCTTCAATATAATTCATTATAATATATAGTCTAGTCTCGATAATCCGGACAACGCGGTAATCTGACACTAGAATAATTTTCATTGTAGACTCGGTAATCGGGACATCACATATTTTTCTTACCTCGATAATTCTTTGACGAGATTTAGTCATTTGGTGATATTCATAGAAATTGCTAAATATTCCCTATAATGATATGAGTGCATTTGAATTCTGTTCTACCGCGAGTCATGAAAGGCTCATGTCCCATTGACAAGGGAAATCAATACATGTATGTACATGGGCTACAAAGTTTATATCCTCCAATTAAAAAATTATGCATAGATATACACCAGTTGCAGAGAAGTTTTAGATGACAAAAGTAATCAGCAAAGGCCACCTAAATTGTACTGGAGGAATATAAGACGTAAATTTGGTAGCCAGGGAAGCTGTTTCCGGTCTTAAAATGGTCGCAAACCATAATATTTACTTAATATGAATTTGTTTGCCTTATACATATGTCAGGTTTTTATCTAGTAAATGTCCATTATTAATGATTTAAATGTTTTTTATTATTCGGCAATTCGATAATCCGGACACTGCCGAAACATGTGGTGTCCGTATCGCAATTTAAACAGACGATACAGACCAAATCCGGAAGTGCAGCCTTTCCACTCGTCGAAACATTTTAGTCTATAATTACTATGGAGTCACGATAGAGTGACTTCAACATCAGATTATACAGGGTGTTTTTTAAGCCCGATAGAACTTGAAATTGTAAAAGATAACACAAAAAATTAAATTATAATCAAAATTTTTCTTTATTCGAAAGACCAATACGTGACATTAACATTTGAAAATGATTTCGGGCATACGGGCACCGCGGCTGTTCTTGACGAAGTGCATTCTGGACGTCCAATTTTTGGCCACTTTTTCGAGCACTGCTGGCCGTATGTCACGAATAACACGAACAATGCTGGCCTCCAAGGCATCAATTGTTGCTGGTTTATCAGCATAAACCAGTGACTTCACGTAGCCCCACAGGAAATAATCGAGAGGTGTCAAATCGCATGACCTTGGAGGCCAATTGACAGGTCCACTTCTCGAAATCAACTTATCGCCAAATTTTGATTTCAATAAGTCGATGGTTGCGTTCGCCGTATGGCACGTAGCGCCATCCTGTAACGGTAACGATCTCCATTGACCGTAACGCGAGCTCCGGCCTCATTTTTGAAGAAATAAGGTCCGATGATGCCACCAGCGTGAAAACCGCACCATACGGTGCATTTTTCTGGATGTAATGGAGTCTGTAGGGTCTCTTGTGGATTGGTCTCACTCCATATGCGGCAATTTTGCTTATTAACAAACCCGTTAAGCCAAAAATGCGCTTGTTCAGATGGACGATTATGTACGCCATACAAATGACGAAGTCGTCTATAAGTTGCGCGAATCGACGACTGATTTTCAAAGTAAATTTGGATAATTTCGTAGCGTTGTTCGAGCGTGAGTTTATTCATGATGATTTGTCAGAGTATACTGAAACAAATAAAAAAAGTTTCATCAAAATGTAATTTTTTGTGTTACTTTCTACAATTTAAAGTTCCATCTTGCTTAAAAACACCCTATATTTGACCAAAATTTTATCCATCTACTTCAATCCGTTCGAACGCTATAGTGATTTCCACAGACGGACATGGCTATACCGTGGGATCTAACATTATAACGAGGAGTTACAAACGGAATTACAAACTTAATATACCCTCTTTTATATGGTGGATGTTATAACAATACTCAGCCGGAAAAGAGTGACTAGGAAAAACTAGCTTGTACCCTTTCCACATATAGAACTTTTTCGTAAAATGTGTAGTTAGGCTCTTTTGTTCCACACCACTGCAAACATATTAAATCTTACCGTCTATTGATGTTCTTTTGTTGTTGTTGATATAAGTAAAACTCTTAAAATCCACTTAATGTTCACAGGTGAAAATATATGGAATATGTACATATGTATGTCTCTCCTACCTTTATAACTTTTATTTTTCAAATTGTCGTCCATATGTTGTTGTCATAGTCATTCAAACGAAAGGACGAACCATGATATCAATAACAGCTACAACACCAAAATCAGTTATTCAATAAAATTTTGTCATTAGAAATATCGTTAGGATTGTTTTTGTTGTTACATTGCTATTATGGTTATTGGTTGCTTCTGTTTTGTTGCTTTCGCTCTCTCTTAAAGAGGCTTAAGTTAAATGGGAAAACTTCTGAATCAATGAACCGTGTCATATTCGTTGCATAAAGGTAGGGGAGTGAAATGTAATTTAGAATGCCATTTATTTGCCAACCCTGGTGGGTGGGTGGCATGTTCTGCTAGCCAAAAAGAAAACAAAACAAATAAATCTGACATTTGGAACAAAGGTATGGAGTTTTACCTTATGGTGTGTAGTATACTGTGGGAGAGTGGTCACCGTGGTGCATGGTGTGACTAGAAATGAAGATTATGTTAATTTTAAATATGATGCATGGGCTTATTTATGGGAAAAAGTTATTGACAAAAAAGTCTACCACAATATTGCTTAATAAAGTAATTTTTCACATAAAATAAAAGCTCGTTTCCCACTGTAACCCTTGAAATTCATAGCCTCATAAATATGTATATTAAAAGAGGACTTTTTAATGACATCAGTTATAATATTCCAAATACATCCTTATGAAACATCACAAAAAATATCCACACAATTATAACTCATCACTGATGACACCCATACATGTTTATTGAAAAATTGTGATGCTTGTTTTTATGGACATTCATTCGTTCGTAGAAAAACATTCAGTTGAAGTAAATGATAAACAGACTGCAGATACATGGGTAGTTGTCCATGATATCAATGTGGCTGTGTTACTGAAAAAAAGAAATTTAATTTGTTGCAACTTCATTTGTGGCCATACCAAAAAATTGTCTCCAGTTATCCTTTTCATTCCATCCATTCTCGGGCATTACTTTACAAAGTATTTACCAACATATGACATATATATATGAATGAAATAATGCGATATGATATGACATCTTATTATGTTATTACTTATGTTTTTGTGGAAGGAAATTCAATTTATTTCGTTATATCGTTTTTTCTCCTTCTTTTGCGGTATAAGAGATTTGCAGTCAGTTTTGTCTTTTCCTTGACAGTCCTTTAGTGAGTACTTAAGTTGATATTCCATCTTGTCGTCAGACACATACATACGTATGTCCTTAATGTGGTTTATGGAAAGGAACGTATACTGGAGCAAAGTAATATAGACGTAAAATTTCTCAAGATGAAGATTGTGAAAGGATTTCGAAAGTGATGTTTATGTTGGTTTGTGTAGGTTGTGTTTATTATTGTAAATCCTACAAACCAAAAAAGGAGATATTCCATACACACATAATCCACAGTGTCATATGATAACTTCATTTAGTGACGTCACTATAAAGCATATAATTAAACAAGTTTCTTAATGGAGTAATATCAAGAACTATTACTTTTGGGCCTTATCTATCCGCTGATACATATTTATTATTAGATCCTCAATTATTATTAGATCCTCAATTATTATTAGATCCAAATTTAAATATCATGACCTCGCATTCCACTTGTTAAACTCATCGATACGTTTAACATTTGGCCCTCAGCGCAGAATAGCCTATTAATCTTTCGAAAAACAAAAAAAAATTCTCAAACACGGCTGATCTACTTGCACAATTACCCATGCTTCATCACACAGCACGGGTAGTACGAGGGCTGCACGATAACTTTCTGCCCTAACATTGAAATCGCGAATGTTTACCATCAACAATAATTTTATTGTTTTCTTAAGTAGTCTCCAGCATAACTTACTGTTAAATAACTTTTTCGAATCCGGTTAAGACACCTCTTAAACATGATTTTTAACGCTTTTACAGAATGTGCTGGTGAAGAAACCAGTTGACCACGCCTTTTTCGTGATATGTGGAAACGAAGTCATTACGTGCCAAGTCGGGGCTGTACTGCGGATTACCCATCAATTCCACGTTTTGTCCGGTCAAAATTGCGCTGGTTTCCATGTGTGAGAGATCGCATTGGCATGGTACACAACCTTCAGGCAACCAAATTGTTGTTATCCCTGCAGAATTAACCGTCCTATATACTTCAAGCCCTATAGTAGCCACATGGTTAGTTTAGCCGAAGAAAAGGGCGACCATTTGCTTCGAAGTGCTTCTTCCATGAACAACTTTCGTTGGATTTGACTCATCTTCCAAGACCCCCATTGTCGATTGCTGTTTTGCTTCGGCCTCTTACGCATAGATCCAAGATTTGCCGCCTATGGCTATTTTATAAACGACGTGACTTTCTTATAAACGTCGTATTTATTAACAATTTCTTTGCACCAATCTACAAGAGCCTTTTTGGGCGATTGACAAATTGTATTGGATCTAGCGAGAAAAACCGATTTCTGCGGCCAGGTGTTCAAGCAATACCAAATGTTATTTGATGAAAAAAATGCCCAAGGATGCCTCTATCTCACGGTATATAACATCTAGCATATCCGTTCACGCACGGCTAATTTTTTTCGGGCACAACGGGCGTTTTTGGACGACCCTCACGACTTTCGTTTTTAGCGAGTGTCGGTCACGATGGAATTCATTAACCAGTTTTTCACAGTGCTATAGGGTGGACCTTTTGATTTAATTTGATCGATGCACTCTGCCGTGACTATCCACGTCGGAAGTTATGGAAAATCATCAGACGAAAATGTAATTGACTTACATTTTTGTTTTTTTTTTTCAAGTCTCTGTGAACAACACAAAACATGGTGGTATGTCTAACTGCCTGAGTACGTTTATGTTAAAAAATGTAAAATCTTCCAATGAAAGTGCCAAAAAACGCTTGGCAACACGGAGCGTTGCTTAGGACTGGCCTGCCAGTATGTTATCTTGCAGCCCTCGTACCCGAATGAACGTAGAAAATAAGTTTCGAACAGACTCAACACGGAAGTTGGAAATCAGAAAGCAAACACAGTAGATAGCCACGTCATATTCCACTTCACTGGCCCAATTACTTAATCGAAGCTCTCCTCATCCCGATAATATATCAGCCCAGTTGCGAAGTATTGCCCATGCACAGTGGCCAATTATACGAAAAACCTGGCCAAAACACTAAAAATTAATGGATTTTCACCTAACATTAGGTTCTTATGTTTTTGAGGTCGCTGATTTCCTTTTTTCATATTTTTTAACCCTCAGACGATCACTAAGGGGTCTTTCTGGTCGCTATGAAATTTTACTATAAGTCGTAGAATACATCAAACTCTAAATTATACCAAAACGGCAGGAAGTGACCCTATAATACATGGAGGAAAAGAATGCAAACATATTATGCAGCAAACATATATTTGTTTGCAATCAGTTCGAAACTTAACATATGTTTGGGCCCTGCAAACAAATATATGTTTGGGTGCAAACAAATTATATGTTTGGGTGCAAACAAATACAAACCCAAAGCCAACAAAAAAACAAACACATGCACCAGTGGGCGCTTACTGAGACCAAGGGAGTGTAATTTCAATGTAAAACACATTGAAATGTATGTGCACTTGCTCTCGGTAAGCGCTCACTGGCTATCTCTAACATATACACTAGTTCCAAACGTAACATATGTTTGGGCCCTGCAAGCAAATATATGTTTGGGTGCAAACAAATACAAACCCAAAACCCATTGAAATCTATGTGCACTTGCTCTCGGTAAGCGCTCACTGGCTATCTCTAACATATACACTAGGGTTATGACTTTTTTACAACCTCATATCCCTGTATAATAGCGTGATGAGTTTTGCCATAAGATTACATAAATTCTTAATTATAAGGTGATGTGGTGAAAAAACCTCACGCACAAAATGATTTTAAAATTTGAATTCATCAAAATTATGGACAATTTTTTGAAGTCACTGAAAACAGATATATAATTGAAAATAAACTTTAGAGCCACATGATATAATTAAAATGACATAAAATTTATTTCTCACTATTTTTCTTCTTTTTTTTTATTTCTCACTATTTTTATTCAAAAATATAATTTTTTAACAATATACAAAAAATTTAAAATTTTTTCAAAGTGACTTTTTCGCGACTTTTTTAATATTTGAATGAAATAAACGTTATTATAGATATTAGTAGGCTTATATTTATTTATTCGTGCAACAAAAAATAATATAATATAATATCATATATTTTTTCAAAAAGTTATTTTTTTAAAATCGATTTGTGCGTGAAATTTTTTTTCGATGGAATAAACGATAGCATAGTGATTAATAGGCAAAAGTTCATTCATCCTTGCTACAGGCAATCATTTTTTAGGAAAAATTTCAAAAAGTCATAACCCTAATATACACACATTTATTAATGGTGGTGGTTTATTGAAACGCATAGAAATAAGCAACAACAGACACATAGGTACATAAAAAATTCCAAAGAAATACATAACAGACTTTAATAAAAGAAAAAACGGAATGAAATAATTTATAAACAGTAAAAAGAAATAAATATATAGAAACATCATTGAACGCTTCTCCTTAAATGTAAAATAAGACACATTTTCCTTAAAGTTGAAATCATTAGTGGGAAATAGGCATCTGGAATTAAATGATTACATAATAAATGTATTGATGTAATTATCAATATTAAATGCGATTTCTTCTTTGTCCAATAAAATATGTCCATTCACCTTTTTGCTTCAATTATAAAATTTAAATTACTAAAAAGCACCATTTCTTTAAGAAAAGACAAAACACTGATTTATTCACTCACTTTACCGTCTTTACTCAACGATTGTATTTAGAAAACTAAAAAAGAACAACACAATTAATACCATTTTTCCTTTTTCTCTTCGCTTGCTACGTTGATTAACAACAAAGCACGAAACACACGTGTTTGGCCGTATACACACCTCCAAAGCTTCTGCGTCTCCTATTACACCATACACACAGCTCTTTTTTATAAAACAGCATTTCGCAACCGCGAGAGCCCTGTTGTTACTCTCTTAGACAAAAATCCTCTCTCCACCTATAAAAAATATGTTCTAACATAAAAAATATTTTGGTACCCAAATAAATAAAATTGAGATATGTTGCAAACATATATTTGTTTGGACACAAAACAATTATGTTTGGATACAAACATATATTTGTTTGCAACCAGTCCCACACAAATATTTCTGTGGATCCAAACATATATCTAACATATATTTTCCTGCGTGTATCTTCTGACATTCTGAATCAAGGAAAATATCTACATATATGCAAGACAAAATATCACATAAAATGATAAGGTACACAGCCAAACTCGATCTTACACATCCTTTATTGTGAAAATTGACCTTGGACAAAATCAAGATCAGAGAGACATCAATTATTAAAAAATGCGCACTTCATTGGAGGCACTGAACATTTTAAATACGTTTCACATACTTTTCATAACAATTATAAAACAAGCAAGCAAAGGCTATAATCGGACGGGGCCGACCATGTTATACCCTACCCCACTACCACTGCAAATTAGCTTTCAAAAAATCAAAACTCCCTTATGGAACAAATTCTCGTCTCTCATATCAATAAGTGCACCTCGATTCATATTGGTGCAAAGATATGGGACCTACAGTTTATCGCCAAGTACGAACGGCGTGTCCTAAAATACCATTTGTAGAGAGTTTTACATGGCTGAAATACTCAGATAATGTCACCAACATTACTCAGGGGTTGAAAAATTGATCTTGCCTGGCCAGGAAATGTTTGTGCAACAATATCATACATATCATACATTTCTAATAAATATTCTTAAATTGATATTGTTTAGCCCCGTCTGCTACATCATTATATTTTCTTTGAATATCAGATTCCTTTTTGGAATACAAATATTCCCAGTTACATTGACACACCTCGAATTTATTGAACACTACAAATGCTATACAAAATATCGGCCAAAAATTGTGCACTGGTGCCATACTTATGTTTGACAATGCACATGGTTTTGAGCTTTTCAGGGTGACATCATTGAAAGACAAAAAAATTTAGACTCCGTGAAGCCAAGATTTGCACTATTATAATACGTGAACTATTGTAGTTTACCAGTAACTATGACTATTGCTTGATCAAATTAAGTGTTTTTGAACAAAGTTCAAAAATTTGACAAAAAAAAAAAAATAATTTGCGTGGAAGTTATAACCGCGTAAATGAATAAAAATAGCTAAAAAACGTTGGAGCTAACGAGGTTTTTTACGTTGCTATTCGATTACTGTTTAAACCATTCAAATGACGGACATCTGTCCAAAGTAAAAGTAGAAGAATACAAAGTGAAGATTACACTTCTAATGTATCACTTGTTAAAATTTCACTACATCCACCTTTTAATGATGCTGACATTTTGATTTTATGTGTTTATTTTTCTATTTTTGACTAAACTGGGACGCGCATTCGGGTATTTTAAAAAACCAATTATGGGATTAAGGTACTCGCGATTACGCAATATTTTTATAAAAAAAAAGCAATCTTTTGGGTACAGTATTTACAATATTCTTTTGAGTGTGCTGGTACTCCGCGATGTTTTAGTTCCTGATCATATAAATCGTATATCGTGAAAATCCAACCACTAGAACGGCGGAAACGGAAAAAGAATTGAGAAAAATGTTTTTGAAAATACACACAGCACTCGCGTTTTTGCGGAAACAGAGTTTTAAAAAGTTTAGCGGTATGGAATCTGTATCCGATTTATCCCAAAGATTGGTTGTGGGGGTACATCCACTGTTCTTGAGAGATTTTATATGAATTGGTTGCCTTTAACTTCACCAAAAGTAATATTTCAAAAAAAAAAACTGTAACCGTAGCGACATCGGGTACATTTTGAAAAAAAGGTGGCGAAGCGACCACATGCTGCGATATACATATGTATGTATAAACAAGTGAGCCAAGGCTATAGTCGGGTCGGGGCCGACTATTTGATACCCTACACCACTACCCCTGTTCATAAGCTTTTGACTAATAAAATTCAAAATATTAAAATTGGGATAGCTTAGCGCCATTGCTCTGAATGTCTTCATTAACACAGGTAAATTTTTTTGAAACGCATTTAAGTGCATCGACAGTACAACCCAAATAAAAAATGGAAAAGTGGGATGTATGCCAACCATCAATAGGCTTCTTTCTCTGTTAGACCCCCATCAACCCCCAAAATTTCGATGATGGGATTTCTTACTTTCATTGTCAGACTTTGCTTTTGGAAGGTCCCGAACCAAAGCTGTGATATTCGTCATTATTATTAAAATCGCAAAAATGAAAAGTTGTGTTCTATTAGCGGCTTTTGCGATATCTTCGACAACCTACGTAACATCGTTGCAAAGGTGATATTTTCTACTTTCATTAGCAGGTTTTGCTTTTGATATACCCCTTTTAGAAGCGGAGATATTCGCTTTGAAATAAAACGTTGACTTTTTCTCCAAATAAGTTTTTTGCCCATTCCGACCCCTAAATGTTATCCGACCATCACCAAAATCAATAGGCTTCTTTCTCTGTAGGATCCTTATTAGCCCCCAAAATTTTGTGACGATCCGATCAAAATTGCGACCTGTAGCGTGATTACAAAAAAATGAAAAAAAAAAATGGGATGTATTGCCGACTATTGTGATATCTCCGTTATGTGGCCACCTACGCCAACCTACTTTGCATCACTGTAAAGATTTGATTTTCTACTTTCATAGTCAGACTTTGTTTTGGGAAGATCCCCAACCGAAGCTGTGATATTCGTCATTATTAATAAAATCGCAAAAATTAAAAGTAGGGTTCTATTAGCGGCTATTGCGATATATTCGTTGTTTGATCACCTACGAGAACCCACTTTACATCATTAGAAAGGCGATATTTTCTACTTTCATGGCCAGGTTCTGCTTTTGGTATACCCCGTATTGAAGCTGAGATATTCGCTTAGGAAAAAAACGTTGTCTTTTTCTCCAAATAAGTTTTTTGCCCATTACGACCCCTAAATATTATCCGACCATCACCAAAATCAATAGGCTTCTTCATCTGTGTGACCCCCATTAACCCTCAAAATTTCGTGACTAACCGATCAAAATTGAGACCTGTAGCGTGATTTCCAAAAAAGTGGAAAAATGGGATGTATTACCGACTATTGCGATATCTCCGTTATTTGGTCACCTACGCCGACCTAGTTTACATCATTGTAAAGCTGGGATCTTCTACTTTCATAGCCAGGCTTTGCTTTTGGGAAGTCCCCAACCAAAGTTGTGATATTCGTCATTATAATTAAAATCGCAAAAATGAAAATTTGGGTTTTATTTGCAACTATTGTGATATCTTCGTTGTTTGATCACCTACGAGAACCTACTTTACATCATTAGAAAGGTGATATTTTCTACTTTTATTGACAGGTTTTGCTTTTGGTATACCCCGTATAGAAGCTGAGATATTCGCTTTGGAAAAAAACGTTGTCTTTTTATCCACATTAGTTTTTTGCCCATTCCGACCCCTGAATATTATCCGACCATCACCAAAATCAATAGGCTTCTTCCCCTCTGGGACCCCCATCAACATCCAAAATTTCGTGACGATCCGATCAAAATTGTGACCTGTAGCGTGATTACAAGGTTTAGATGGACAGACGGACAGACGGACGGACACACATAGCCAGATCGACTCAGCTCGTCGAGACATTCATTTTGGTATATATAAGTATGGGTCTACGACCATTATTTCGATGCGTTACAAACTTTTTGGCCAAAACCAACTTATAATACCCTCCCCACATAGTGGTGTAGGGTATAAAAACCCATATGTATATAATGCAAAAACTGGACTTTCTCGGTCATAAGAGGGACCATTTGCAGCATGGGAGGAAAATGTGGTTCTCTACACAATCCCATTACATATTAGGCAACAGGCCCGTTATCAAGCAGACATATTATTGCAATTTGCATCAGGGGAAAAGTCAGTAGTTCCTTTCTCCATATGTAGGCTTCTTTGGTGGTGCAGGTCCCCGAAGAATTCAAATATGGACGAAAAATAAAATTTTTATAAATAACTAGATATATTAGGATGTAACTCTGTTATCTGACCATGTACAACAACTCAATTGGTATCAAAAGAAAAGCCAAGATTTCCTTTTTTTACCCTCAGCATTTATGCTAACGATAAATAATGGTTTTAGTATTTTTGGACGAAATTTAGCAATTTAGCAATGGCCGTCTGACTGCCTGTCTGGCTCGTGCGCACGATAACTTTTCAACGGAGGAACCGACTTGGTCCAAAATTTGGCTTTCGGTATTTTGTCCAAACATAGTTTTAGTTAAAAGGTGGGTAATATCGGTCCACTCCTTCCGGTAACTCCCCCACAAAAGTTCCAAAATGTTCGGAAATTTTGTGCGCACGATAACTCTTGAAGAGTGTGACCGATTTGGTCCATACTGTGCACATCGTGAAATTTCTATGAGACTTAGATGAGGTTTCAATATGGACTCAATCGGTCCACTCATTCGGGTACCTCCTACACAAAATTTCGGAAAAGTTCAGTTTAGGAACAGGTATCGAATCGCTTTGATTTGTGTTGTAAATACTTGTTCTCGCTGCCCTCCGTACAAAAAACCCCTATGACACCGTGTGTTGAGATTAGAGCGCAAGATAATTCTCGAACGGATCAACCGATTTGATCCAAATGTGGCCTTCATCATATTTTGTCATAGTTTCAGTTTAAAGATAGGCAATTCCGGTCCACAAGTTCCGGCGCTTTCCACGAATATTTAAAACTTGTCACGTAAATGGATCTCCTTTGGATCTCCTAATTTTAATTTAACTTCTAAAATTCGTCCATTACGCCCAAAACAAAGCTCATTCGACTTTGAATTTTATGCAACACCTATTTTTTGCTTCTGATTAAATTGTAATCGAAACATATGCCATATGCAAAATGTATAAATTTTTCATATGCAAAAAATAGTACTTGTATATGCAAAATTAATGCATTTTACATATTTTCTTATGCAACAAATATTTCAATAATGGGTACAAAAATGTTAGTGTGTACAATTTTTCTGTTTAAAATTCACTTCAGTCAAGTCAATAAAACAGCCACAACCTTCAAAATACCGGAAATCGGGAGGTACCGTTCTATGGGGGCTATATGAAGACGTGGACCTAAACCGAAAATTTTCAAGTGGATTGTTTTATACCCTCAAGGAAGACTTAATACCAAATTTCAGCCATTTCAGAGGAATATTGAGGCCACAACCTTAAAAATACCGGAACTCGGGGGGTACTGTTCTATAGGGGCTATACGAAGACGTGAACCTATACCGACAAATTTTATGTGAAAGGTTTTGTACCCCCAAGGAAGTCTTAATACCAAATTTTAGCCATTTTGGAGGGATACTGAAGCCACAACCATTAAAATACCGGAAATCGGGAGGTACTGTTTAATGGGATCTATATAAAGATTGTAATCTATACCGACAAATTTCAGGTCGACAGTTTTATACCCTCGAGGAAGACTAAGTACCAAATTCGTTCATATCGGTGGGATATTAGGGCCACAAACTTCAAAATATCGAAAATCGGGAGGTACCGTTCTATGGAGGCTATATGAAGACTTGGACCTGTACCCACAAATTTCGGGTGGAAAGTTTTATACCCCCAACGAAGACTTAATACCAAATTTTACACATTTCGGTGGGATACTTCCACAAATTCTTGAATGTGGTTTTGAATATGATTAATTTCACGGCAAGTGTCCATCGATCAAATTAAATCTTTGTATGTCGATAAAGGGCCATCCTGTTACACTGTGAATAACCCGTTAAATGAATTCAATCGTGGCCGACACTCGCCGAAAAATAGGTCATCAAGATCGCGCAAATCGGCCGTTGTGCCAGAAAAAAATTAAGCCGTGCGTGAACGAATAATGCAAGGTCACCATGTTATATAACATTTTTTCCACCACGTAACATTTGATATTGATTTGGCCATCTGGCCGAAAAAGGGATTTTTCTCGTTAGATCCAGAAAAAATGGACAATCGCCCAAAAAAGGCTCTTCTGGATTGCTGGAAAGAAATTGTTAATGAAAACGATCGCGGTGCTTCAAACGACGTTTATAAGATCGTCACAGATGAATAGACAGCGGAATCCTATGCAAATGCATATATGGTTGGGGTGGTCGTAGAGAAAATCTGATTATACAGAAACTCTTTTAATTACAAAATAAAACAAAGTAGGCCCAGAAATTTTTGCATATCGTACATATTATGACATATTTTTACATATATGTATAAAATGAGCATACGCAATATCATATGCAAAAATATATACAAGTATTCGTGGTCTAGAATTCCCACTGAAATGGTGAAATGTGGTATTAAGTCTTCGATAGGGGTATGAAACTTTACACCTGAAATTTGTCCGTGTTCATATAGCCCCCATAGAACGGTACCTCCCGATTTCCCATATTTTAAAGGTTATGACCTCAACATCACACTTAAATGGCTAACATTTTGTATAAAGTCTTCATTGGGAGTATACAACTTTCCACCTGAAATTTGTCAGTATATGTCCACGTTTTCATATAGCCTCCATAGAACGGTACCTCCCGATTTCCGGTATTTTGAAGGTTGTGCCTCCATATGTCTCCAAAATGGCTGAAATTTGGTATTAAGTCTTCCTTCCAGAAAAATTGTACATACAAACATTTTTATACCCTACACCACTATGTGGAAAGGGTATTATAAGTTTGTTTTGGTAAAAATACATGTAACACCGCGAAATATTCGTCGGAGACACCCAATGTGGTATACCAATCTTCATATCTCGGCGAGATAAAGCTATTTTGAGATGTGTGTCCGTCCGTCTTTCCATTATAAATTGTAATCAAACTCCAGGCCGCAATTATGAACCGATCGTCATGAAATTTGGTATGGAGGTCGGTTTCACATCAGAATAGATCGTTATTTTAATTGGTAATTATCGTGAACTATTTAGCGGATGAAATGGACCAAAAACATATTTTTTATCCGATTTTGTAGCTGCTCTGTAGGTCGCAATAATAGTCTGATCGCATCGAAATTTTAAATAAGGTAAGAGTATATGACAGAGAAGAAGATTGCAATTTGAGATGGCGATCAGATAATATAATGTGGGTTAAATGGACCAAAACTTTTGCGTGAAAATTTTGAAAATTTTTTATATACAATTTATATCTTTAGTCCTGAAGACAGATTCCGGGCAAGTTAGCTATGTTTGGAAAAGGAACTCTTGACCTTTCTATTGATGTCAATTGCGTTAGTGTACATGATTAGATAAAGAGTTATAACCTAATATATCCAGTTATTTGTAATCATAAACACGCAGGATGTCACAATAATAGCTCAATAGTCACGAAATTTTGCACGAGGTCAGAGTTTAGGTCGAAGAATATGCCTGCAATTTTGGATAATGATCTGATATTATTTAGCGGGTAAAATAGACCATTACTTTGGTATGAAAAATATCCAAAGTTTATTTTTGGTCCATATTTTAATTCCTGGATGGCATATAAAGGCAAAGTAGCCTACATATAGAAAAAGAACATCTGACCTTTCCTCTGATGCAAATAGCAAATAATCCGTCTGCTACATAACGGGCCTACCGCCAATTATATAATGGGTTTTGTGTAGAGAACCATATTGTCCTCCGATGCTACAAATTAACACTATCATGACAGAGAATGTCCAGTTTTGGCATTATTGTAGCGTTTTAATTGTCCAATCGTTTTTTTATACATATATATTGCAGCATGGGTTGGCTTCGCCACATTTTTTTCAAAATATTCTCGATGTCGCTACCGTTAAAGTTTTTTTTAAGTATTAATTTTGGTGAAGGCAAAGGCAACCAATTTTAACCAATTTTATCCCCCGCCGGGGATAACAATCTTGAAGCGATGCGGGGGCTAGACGTCACAATCTTCTCATTTAACTTCTTGTAGTGTTGAACTGGGAGGCTGTGATCGACCAAAGGTTATCCACTCTCTGTCACTCACCAATTCAGTGCACTGGAATTCAAAGTGTATCTCCGGATTGAGTGACACATATTTGGTAGCGATCTCCTACCAAAGTAATTGTGAGATCCCCTAAAACCGGGGTGTTAAGCGTCCTCGTGCCCATCGGTGTTTTCATGGTTTGCAGTTAGGGTACCAACTGTATTCGAACGGAGCCTCGCGTGATACCTGGGCACCTCAGCGAGTAGCTAGCGCCCTAGTCATGGTAAAGGAGGGCTATGCCATGACCTGTCCTCAAATCCCCCATTAAACGTTCCCCTTATGAATGACAACAACATTAACAAATCCACAACAACCCAAACCAACTTCCCCTCGATATCGACCCCAGCTACGACCACGGACAATGCCGCACCAAGTGCGACTCTAGAACCTCATAAATCCCTGGGTGGGGACGTGACCCCGACGACCTTTACGATGGACCAAGTCAGTCAAGACATTTTAAACCAAAGCAGGGATTTGCTTGATCTCTTAGAGCAGAGAGGGACTTGTAGACTGAGTCAGGAGAGGCCCCCCCCCTTGAAACTGGGAAGACGACTCCCTCATGTCGGACGAAGAGATGGACGTCACGGTGATCCCATCTCGGACATCCCAGGAGGCGCCTTCCTCGGTCCAAGGAGGGGTCTCGAACCTTACCACAGCAGGTCCAACTCCTCTAGGGGATGATTCATCGGTCGGTTCCGATAAGCCTACTCTTCCGAGGCAGGACGCCATGGAGGAAGAAGCCGTGTTGGAGGAAGTGACCCCCTCTACCACGACCTCGACCAACAAGAGCGATAAGACCAAGAAGAAGAAGGATCGGCATGAGTACAAAAGAGCCGCAAAGTATTGCAACAAATTTGTTGGCTACTGACGTAAGTCAGGACGAATTCCGGTTAATCGGAGTGAGGCTTCGAGTTATGAGGAGACTTGAGCGTAGGTACCCTCACATGGAGAAGATCCCCGTTCTGGTTGACCAGATTCCAACTCCTGGAACGGCTGAACCCTCCAGCTCAACGGCTGTCAAGGGTGCAGTCGCTCCGGGAAACTTACCCAAACCGGGAGTATCAGGCTGCTCGGACTCCTTGCAGACACCAGTGGTGACCGCGGCGGAGACGAGCAGAAGGATTCCCCCGGCCCCGGAAACATCAAGACGGCTGCTGCCCCCGAAGGTATCAACCGTCTTGTCGTCGGAGCAGAAAATGGGACAGTCAGGGACGAAGCAGATGCACAAGGCGACTCCGAAAGCATCTGCCTCGTCGGTGACTGCCTCCACATTTGCCGGGGTAAACAGAAGCAGCGACCTCTTGAGAACCTCGACGATGCAGAGGCCTGGTAAACAGGCAACTGAGGCGTCGAATGATCCCAAGAAGCCCTGCTCCTTAAGAGATGGAGGAGTGAGGAGCGCCGTTGACGCGAAAGGTCGGATGGCTGGGGTGATAGATGGTCCCTCAACATCTAGGCAGGCCAGTGGTAGACCAAAGACCTCTCCGCAGCAGTCATGCGTAAAGCGGGTCAGGTCTATGATCAAAAACTAAAATATCACTGGGTACCAGCACACTTAGAACAAATATTGCACTAAATGTGAGCTTTGGCAGTAAATTACTGTGATGCTGTGTGGACTACATAATCAATATTAGAGTTTGGCAATCTCGTTCAATTGAACGATCCGGATCACTATCTCGTTCAATGGACACCGGTAATTTCTTTGACAAAAGTGCGTATACTTACTTTCATACGTTGGTTTTTATGATGTTACTCATTCGTCTTTGAACGGGGACGGTGATCCGGATCGTCAGTTGAACGAGATTGCCCAACTCTGGTCAATATACATATCAAATTATGCGTAATCGCGAGTACTTTAATCCTATTATTGGCATTTTGAAATATCCAAATGCGCGATCAATAGAAAAAAAACACCTAAAATCAAAATGTCAGCATCACTAAAAGGTGGATGCAGCGGAAATTTTGAAAAATGATTCATTAGAAATGTAATCATCACTTTGTATTCTTCTACTTTTACTTTGGTTTAACCAGTAATCGAATAGCAACGTAAAAAAACTCATTAGCTTCAACGTGTTTTTACCTATTTTTATTCATTTACGCGGTCATAACTTCCAACCAAATCAATTTTTTTTTTGTCAATTTTTTAGCTTTGTTCAAAAACACTTAATTTGGTCAAGAAATAGTCATAGTTACGTGTAAACTACAATAGTTCGCGAATTATAATAGTGCAAACCTTGGCTTTATGGAATCTACATTTTTTTGTCTTTCACTCATATGTAAGTTTATACCACAATGATATCACCATTCAATAATTTCACAATTTCCCCTTTGACAATTTTTATATCGCATTTGTAGTGTTCAATAAATTGGAGGAGTGTCATTGTAACTGGAAATATTTTTATTCCCAAAAGGAACCTGATATTCAAAGAAAATTTAATGATGTAGCAGAAGGGGCCAAACAATGTCAATTTTCCAAAGTTAGAATATTTATTAGAAATGTATGATATGTAATTGTTGCACAAACATCTCCTGGACAGGCAACATCAATTTCAACACCTCAGTAAAGTTGGCGACATTTTCTGAGTATTTCAGCCATGTAAACTTCTCCACAAGTGGTATCTTAGGATACGATGTTCGTGCTCGGCGATAAACTGTAGGTCCCATATCATTCAATCAATATGAATACACTCATTGATAGAAGAGAAGAGAATTTGTTCCATAAAGGAATTTTGATTTGTTGAAAACTAATTCCCGGGAGTAATGGTGTTGGGTATCACATGTTCGGCCCCGTCCAACTATAGCCTTTGCTTACTTGTTTTTCTTTCTAAAAGTGTGACACTATTTTTGTATTTGGAATTTTGTATGTATCTACGCGTCTGTTCTTGCTTTTGTGTTTGGTATTTCCAAGCATTTCAATGAAAGAAAGACCACCATTTATAAATGTGTGTATGTGTATGTTTTTGTGGATTTTTCGTTTGTATTTATATTTTATATATGTTTGCACCCAAACAAATATTTGTATGCACCCAAACATATATTTGTTTGCACCCAAACATATATTTGTTTGCAAATATATGTTTGGGACTGTTGCAAACATATATATGCTTGGGACATACGTTAGAGAGGGTAGTTCTTTCATCCGTGTATCAAGAAAAATTTTAGAGGGATGCACGATTCTGTTTTTAATTTATGTAATGATTCTAACAGTTTTCAGTTTGATTGAAAATATTTAGGGTTAACAACCAATATTTGTTTTATCTTTATCTTTTTGTTTTTGTTTTTTTTTCGTTTCTATCGCAAAACTACTTGCGCTTCTCTTTATTAGTTACAATTCATAACTTGTTGATGGTAAATTAATTTCTAAATTGCGTATTCATTTTTGCACATTTTTAAAAGTGGATCATATGCATAATGTAAAGCGATGCCATACATTATTTTAAGTTTACGATTTAAAGGAATTCGCTACAGCAAAATTTTATTTCTCACTTGTTAGTAATATATTTCCCAAACAAAGACATCCTATTTAATACGATTCATTTTCACAACTGAAAATCATATTTATTTACCCTCCAAAGTAAACTCCATCATCGAAAGTAATGTTTACATGTCTATAAATAGTTCATAAAAACTATGTTATCCTTTACAACTACAAACAACAAAAATATGAAGCTTCCAAAAAACACAACGCTAACCAAGGCTAAAAACATACATACGAAAACGAGGAAATGGAAAATTCGACAACAGAAGTCTATAAATTCAACTATATTGAATATTACTCATACTCGAGAATATGAAAATCCACATTATCCCATGAATGCGAAGGAGAAGGACGTGGCCTACATTGGAAGCTACTGCATATAATAAATACATTTATTACCCATTTTATGCGAATCATATCATCATTCATGGCATCTATGAGACGACGATGACTAAGTGCGGTGGTGGTAGTAGTTGGGGAGCGGATAAACATCAAAGACAACAGAGACTACAACTACTGCTTTACATGTAATCGTAAATGCATAAACAACAACGAAATCAAATGGCGTAAAGTAGAAGAAAAGCATAACAAAAACACGCTCAAACAAATATAGTTATGAGCTTTTTGGTGTTGTGTGTGCAGCATCTTTCGGGGGGGCTTTGTAGAAAAAAAGAAATGAAATAAAGTAAATCTAGATGAGCGTTAGAATAGTTTGTGGCAGACTTACTTAATAACTTGGAAAGTACCCTATATGGGGATGGATATATATATATATTGGCAAGTTTGGGTGAAGATATAGATGGGTTTCTACCCGGTATTTACCCAAAACATGGGTAAATACCTGAAAAATTTCTTTTTTGGTTGTTTATTTGGGTAAATAAAATTTTATTTTCAAATCAAAATTTTGTTTTTCTGTCAAACAGAAAATCAAAAAGGATTCCAGACAAACGGTTTAACCATGCGGACTAAACTTTTCTGTGTCAAATCGATGCGAAAAATTTAACGATGAATGCAAAGATTATAGCTTTGTCGAGGAGGACTTAAGTCTCAAGATTATCCACTGAAATCGTGGGTTAATCCATCTGATATATTATAAAGTTTGGATCTCGATCCAGCATTTATGTTTTCTGCATGGAAAACTATAACGAACCTATCTAAAAGCTCTCAAATATCAAAATTATGCTGTCGCAATATGTGAGACGTCCGAATAAAAGGCGGGATAACCTTTCAACACCAGTCATCTAACAGGAAATTGTCAGATACCAAAAGCGGAGTAAGGAGGCAAGTTTGGAGGCCACCTTCTCAAGAAACACCGATACTTTTAAGGTAGCAGCCCTACCACCAGACTAGGCACCATTAGGATAATTCCCTATTGACGCTGACACACAAACGATTACAAACCCGAAGAAAAGAAACGCAAAACAAACAGATTTTATGATGACGAACCCTGCATGCCCACGGACAAGATTCGCAACATGGAACGTAAACTCTCTATTCCAAACAGGAATACTTGCACAATTAATGGCAGAATGCAATAGGCTCAATATCCCCATAGTCGGAATTAGCGAAATGCGTTGGAATGGAAGCGGTGACTTTACAAGTTCACAAGGAGACCGGCTCCTATACTCCGGACGCAAAGAAGGAGAGCCCCATACACACGGCGTTGGCGTTTTCGTCAGCAGGAAATTGCGCGACTCAGTAATATCTTGGTCAGCTATCTCAGAGCGGATAATTACGATTCAGTTGAATAGCAGCATCGGAAAAATTACCATAGTCCAATGTTATGCCCCGACGGAAGTCTCAGAACTACAAACGAAAGAAAATTTCTACGATGATCTAAATCGAACTTTACGACACGTCGACAAAAAAGACATACTTATATTGATGGGCGATTTAAATGCACGCATTGGCAATAATAATGTCGGATTCACGAACATAATGGGAAGGCACAGCCCCGGTGAAAAAAATGCTAATGGAGAATTGTTTCTGGAAATATGTGCAAAATTCGACCTCGCGATAGGCGGATCATTCTTCCCACATAAAACTTGTCACAAAAAACCATGGCGCTCAAGAAATACACTCATCCCAGTAGAGAGTCAGATAGATCATTTCTGCATTGGCAAAAAGAATTTTAAAATGCTGCAAGACGTGAGAGTGCTACGTAGTGCCGACATTGCCTCAGATCACTTTCTTCTGATAGCTGAGCTTAAAATCACGCTCCGAAGACAGACTCGCCAATCCACAGCCAGAGAACCGAACCGCCGCCCTTTTAACACCAACAAAATGCAATCTGAAGAAACAAAACGTAATTTTCTGTCCAATTTTTCATATAAATACCGGTAGATGCCTTCAACACAACCGCCGAATCTCAATATAGAAGCTGAATGGACGAAAATTAAAACCGCATTGTCACAGTGAACTTCCATAGAAAAGATCACAAGGAATGGCTATCCCAAGAATTTTGGAATTTGGTAGAGGAGCGACGTAAAACCAATACAAAATTTCTAACGGAAAAAGATCCCCTCCAAAAATCATCATTACAAGCTAAAATATCACAACTTATCAAAAAAGTGATGAAACAAGCCAGAAACGATAAACGCAGTTTTATAAATTCTATGGCTGCCGAAGCCGAGGCGGCAGCAAGTCGTGAAGACTTAAAAACAGTTTTTAATATAACGAGAAAACTTTCGGGGAAAAAGCTAAATTCAAACATACCTATTAAAGACAAATTCGGAATGATTCTCACGGATACAGACGCACAGCTCAAAAGATGGAAGGAACACTTTGAGGATATCTTAAATTGCACCATCGAACCAGCTACCGATTTAAATATTGACGGAGTACAAAGCCACACCTACAACCGTCCTACGGAATACATAAATTCGGGTATCCCCTCAATAAATGAAATAAAAGATGCAATAATACTATTAAAAAATGGTAAAGCAGCAGGTATCGACAATCTGCCTGCAGAATTTTACAAATGCGACCCAGAATATTTCGCTGAAATACTCTCACCACTAATAACCAAAATCTGGGAAACTGAAACGATCCCGTCAGAGTGAAAAGAAAGCCTAATAATAAAAATACCAAAGAAAGGGGACCTAAAAAATTGCAACAACTGGAGAGGCATAGCTCTAACACCATCTATATGCAAAATTTTCAACAGAATAATACTCACCCGCATACTCGATCCACTTGAAAAATGTCTTCGCAAAGAACAGGCAGGGTTCAGACCTAACCGTTCCTGTGTGGACCAAATAAATAGTTTGCGATTGATAATCGAACAGTGTAACGAGTTCAATACGCCATTATATTAGCGAAGCTTTCAAAACTATCAGCGGAGTTAAACAAGGATGTCTGCTTTCTCCACTCCCTTTCATAACCACGCTAGACGAAATATTGTCATATTCAATAAATCAAAACAAAGGCATACCTTGGAGACTACATCATAACCTCGAAGATTTGGAATATGCCGACGACATCGTGTTGCTTGCTACTACCAAAGAAAATATGCAATCGAAAATCAATCAATTATCTGAGCAAGCAGCAAAATTTGGCCTACACATAAACGCCGAAAAAACGAAATGTATGCATGTTAAATCAAACCAAACCCCTACATTCTTTCTAAACGGGAAACGTATTGAAAATGTAGATAACTTTAGCTATCTTGGCAGCAACATCAACCCGAACGGCGGCGCAATTGTCGACGTCGACATGCGCATCCAAAAAGCCAGAAACGCATACTGCAGCCTAAAAAATATATGGAACTCTGGGGCATATTCTCCAAAAACCAAATTACACATATATAATGCCTGCGTCAAGTCGGTACTATTGTATGGATCTGAAACCTGGCTAGTGAATGAAAATATTAAGAATAATCTGCAAGTTTTCACCAACAGATGTCTTCGCAACATTCTTAAAATATGGTGGCCAAGAACCATATCAAATGCAGACCTTCTTCAACTGGCTCAACAAGAAGATATAAACACACAAATAAAACGACGTAAATACAACTGGATTGGACACACACTCCGCAAGCCTTTTGGCGATGTATGCCACGAAACGTTGAGCTGGAATCCTCGGGGTAATCGCAGCAGAGGACGGCCAAAAACCACCTGGCGAAGAAACATTCTTAATGAAACTGGAAAATCTTTTAATGAGTTAAGATATATTGCTTCGGATAGAGTAAGATGGAGATTCTATGTAAATAGTTTATGTTCCTGATGGAATACGCTAATAAATAATATGTGAGAGATTTACCAAAATTGCTTATATTTAATGGATACGGGGCTAGTATCCAAAAAGGTTATTTTATTCATAGTCAGTTAAAATTTGCTAAAACAGTGCATTTTTGCATCTAATTGTATGATTTTAGTTTCTGTAGTTTATACCCAATTTACCCATTTTACCCCCTGATTTTTTTTGTGTATTGCTTTTATATCTCCATATGTGGACTTTTACTAATATCCATCTACCTTGTGTCACATACCGTGTAATAAACAAATTATACCTTCTACGGAATGCATGCTATAGGAAAAACATAAACACATTTATGAAAGTGTCTATAACGTATAGCGAGTGTATGAATATCATCATAAAGTAGCATTAAGCTACTTTGAGTCTTTTACACCACCACAGGCTCCTCTACCATTCATGCTAGGAAGCATGAATGATATACACTTCAAACAAGAATGAATGTTGGATATGTTGGGTAAATGTTCTGCAAGGATTGCTTATGTTATTGCAGATTATTCCGGCCGTTTTAGTGATGCTCGTATATATGCCAATGGATTTGTCTGTTTACAACATCACCGTTCGTTCGTATATCTTTGCTTTACACAACGATAGTTTTGACTATTTATAATATATGCATGAACACTGCATAAAATTGTCCAATTTTATAATATATGCCTGAGCACTGCATAAAATTCTCCAATATATTCTAACACAATTCAATAGAATTTTTGTTGTTATACCCTCCACCATATGGAGGGTATAATTAAATTTGTCATTCCGTTTGTAACACATCGAAATATTCGTCGGAGACCCTATAAAGTATATATATTATTGATCAGCATAAAATTCTATGTCGATTTGACCATGTCCGTCTGTCCGTCCGTCCGTCCGTCCGTCTGTCTGTTGAAATCAAGATACAGCTCGCAATTTTAAAGATAGAGAGTCAAAATTTGGTACAGAAGTTTTTATTACTTGCAGGATGGTTGGTATTGAAAATGGGATATATCGGTCCACGTTTTGATACAGCCCCCATAGAACGGTACCTCCCGATTTTCGGTATTTTTAAGGTTTTAGCTTCATTACCCTACCAAAATGGCTGAAATTTTGTACGTAGTCTTCTTTTGGGCTATAAAACTTTTCCCCAGAATTTTGTCGGTACCGGTCAACACCTTCATATAGGCCCCATAGAACGGTACCTCCCGATTTTCGGTATTTTTAAGGTTTTAGCTTCATTATCCTACCAAAATGGCAGAAATTTGGTACATAGTCTTCTTTAGGGGTATAAAACTTTACCCCAGAATTTTGTCGGTATCGGTCCACACCTTCATATAGCCCCCATAGAACGGTACCTCCCGATTTTCGGTAATTTGAAGGTTTTAGCTTCATTAACCTACCAAAATGGCTGAAATGTAGTACTTAGTCTTCTTTAGGGGTATACAACTTTCTCCCATACTTTTGTCGGTATCGGTCCACACCTTCATATAGCCCCCATAGATCGGTACCTCCCGATTTTCGGTATTTTGAACGTTTTAGCTTCATTACCACACCGAAATGGCTGAAATTTGGTACTTAGTCTACGTTGGTGGTATAAAACTTTTCCCCAGAACTTTGTCGGTATCGGTCCATGCCTTTATATAGCCCCCATAGAACGGTACCTCCCGATGTTCGGTATTTTGAACGTTGTGGCCTCAATATTCCACCGAAATGGCTGAAATTTGGTATTTAGACTTCGTTGGGGGTACTCAAACTTCCCCTTTAAATTTGTCGGTATAGGCCGACGCCTTCATATAGCCCCCGTGGAAAGGTACCTCCCGATTTTTCGTATTTTGAAGGTTCTGTCTTCAATATTCCACCAAAATGGCTGAAATTTGGTATTTAGTCTTCAATGTGATATAAAACTGTTCGCCAGAAATATATCTGTACAGGTCCACGCTTTCATATTGCCCCATTTCTGACTAAAATTCGTCGGTATAGGTCCACGTTT